>NC_091951.1:260032962-260360045 GCF_031021105.1 Erythrolamprus reginae | reverse complement strand
GCTTTTGCTGAGCCATTCGAATCTTTAGCGTTGTGACTCAATGTTCCTCTGTATCACATATCATTCTTATTAGGAAAAGAAAAGGGAAGAAAAAGCCTTACCCGGTATAATCCAACACAAGTTTAAGGTGGGATTTCTTTTTCCAAACTTAGCAACTTTAAGACTTGTGGACTTCAATTCCCAGAATTCCCTTGCCAACATGGCTAGCTGCGGAATTCTGGGAGTTAAAGTCCCTAGGTCTTAAATTGCCAAGATCGGACATACCTGGTTTAAACTTTTCCATTGTGAATGAATCTAACTTCTTGATTTCTTTCCTGTATCTCTCCCAGTTTTGTACTATCCTTTCTGCTATCAGCCACTCAATATCCTTCTTTGGTCAGTAGAGGGAAACGTTTCTCTGGTGAATTAATAAAGAAATCCACAGTGCATTGTTGAGCAACTTTTAGTGAAACCTTTGAAAGATTACAAGAAAAAACTAGGCATATGCTTAATAAGCATATCTTACATATAGTATATCTGGAATGGTATAGGACAGTGATGGCGAATCTATGGCATGGGTGAGCCATATCTGCTGGCATGCGAACTGTTGCTCTAGCTCAGTTCCAACGTGCATGTGTGTGCCAGCGAACTGATTTTTTGCTCACACAGAGGCTCTGGGAGGGGATTTTGGGTTACCAAAGTCTCAGGGGGGATGGGGGAAGCCTTTGGAGCCTGGGGAAGGTGAAACACAAGCCTACTGGACCCACCAGAAGTTGGGAAACAGGCGATTTCCAGCCTCTAGAGGGCCTCTGGGGGGCAGGGGAAGTTATTTTCACCCTTCCCAGGCATTGAATTATGGGTGTGGGCATTTGTGCATGCACAATAGTGTGCGTGCATGCTCTTTCGGCACCCGAGAAAAAAAAAGGTTTGCCATCACTGGTATAAGATCTCCTGCTTGAGTAAGGATTTGAACTAAAAGACCTTCAAAATCCATTCCAACTCTGTTATTCTGTTATCCCCCCCTCAATTGCTTCAGGTGAGGAGGAAAAGGCCAAGCTCTAGTTGGATATTTTTAGTCATTATTTCTAAAGAAAATTCACTTCCAGTGTAGTTTTTCAATGGGCACTATTTTCAACACTGGAATTTTTAAAGAAGATGTTGGATAACCATTTGTCCAAAGTGGTGTAGATTTTCCTGCCTAAGCAGGAGGTTGGACTAAAAAACCTCCAAGATCCCTCCCAACCAGTGATGGGCTCCTATGGGTACAGTCAGGTACGCAGAACAGGTAGGAAAATTTTGGTCAGATATGCAGAACTGGTAGATTTTTTTTTCTTTTTTCCCCTTCTAGGCTCTGGGTATGTTTTTTATCACAGTAAATGAGGTTGAATGTGTATAATTTTAGAAGAGGTGTATGTGTGTGTGTGTATACACATACGGTTTATAAAGTAGATAATGTATATTTTTGTGTCCCTGCGTGTAATATGTATGTACACATATGGCATATATCTATAAAATTAAATAGTATATTTTGGATGTTCAGTAATAGTAAATAGATAGGGAAATTTTATCTTTTTGAGGGGAGGGGAGGCCAGGCACCCTAACCCAAACCCTTGACGTAAGTGATGACAAGTTGGCCACCTTTAAGCCAGTCATCTGACCTTTAGGCCACCCCAGTCACATGATTGTCAAGCCACTCCCACCTGGTCACATGGCTGGCAAGCCACACCCACAAAATAAGCCATGCCCACAATGTGGTGGTAAATTTTTTTGCAGCCCTTCACTGCTTCCAATTCTGTTCCTCTCTACTCTTCTCTTCTCTTTGTTTGCTGAATGATATAATCCCGAATTCAAAGCTAGTTTTTAATTTATAGGATACAGAATAAATTTCTAGTCCAACTCCCTGTACAAGCAGGAGATCCTATACTATTCCGGACAAATGACTGTCCAGTCTCTTCTTAAAAACCTCCAGTGAACTTCTAGAGGCAAGCAGTTCCACTGATTAATTGTTCTCACTATCTAGATTGGTTCTTTCCTTAGTTTCCATATCTTGTGTCTCGCCCTGCCCTCAGATGCTTGTTGCCTTACTTCCAGCGGTGGGCTACAAGCCGGAATGCTAAATTGCATTCACTACTGCAGCTCATAAGTGCTTGCCAGAGGGATTTTGCTTCTGCACCTGTGGAAGTACAAAAACCGTGCATGGAGCCCCAGGTGCATCCGTGTTTTGGCATTAATGGAAGTAAAAAACCCTCACCAAAACACAAGCGCACCTGCGGCTCCGTGCACAAGTTTGCTACCTCCACAGGTGCAGCAGCAAAATCACGCTGACCCCGCAAGCACTTACAAGCCGTGGCGGTGAGCGCAATTTAGCATTCTGCCTCCTAGCCCACCACTGGTTACTTCACTTTATCTTCCAGCAAGAATAACGCCGGCTGACTTACCGGCCCCACGGCGATGTTGCTGAAGGGCCGGGCAGACTCGGACCCTTCAGATGGCGGCCGCCATCTTGTTTTCGGCCGAAATCTCGCGAGACGAGATTTCGGCCGGGAATGCCCTGCCCACGTGGCTGGGCATGTCGTCAGGTCTGGGCGGGGCCTGCTGGCCCTATTTAAAGGGCAGCAGGCCGGGAAACAGCCTTTTTGCCCGGACCTGGCTTCGTGAGCAGACACTCCTTGGTGCTGCTCGGCCGCCATTTTGTGTCTCCCTCGTGTTGCGGCCGCCATTTTGTGGCCTACCGAGGGGGCGAAAAGTGCATTGGAAGACTTCTTGCCTTCCCTCCTTCACCGGAGCTGTTTGCAGCGATCCCCCCGGGCCCGAGGGGGACTGGTAACCTCCTCCCGGCTGGGAGGAGGGCGCGGTGGGGGTGTTGGTTTTGGGCCCCCGGTCTTGGGGCGGGGGGTGTTCCTGGATTGCAGGCCTTTGAGGCCTGCCTGAGCAGGGAGGTTTGTCATCATAATAATACATCCTTAATAACTACTGGTTAATATATCCATATATAATTGTACTGCTATACCCAATTCAGGGGTTAATAGGGGTAGCAGGGGCTCCCAGGCCCTAGGTTGGGCCCTGTGGTTGGAGGTGGGCCTGCCATTTGTGCTGTTGGTTTCGGCCTAGGTGGTTTTAGTGACTTATTGCTTACCTAAGGGGACAGTGTGATGGCTCCTAAGAAGAGGCCTGCCACTGCTCCTCTGGCTCCGCCAGCAGCGCGCCCCAGGAGGGCCCTTAGGCCTTCTGCCCGGGCCCGGGCCAGCAGGGAGGGGACTGCTGGGGTGGTCCCTGAACAGGGGGGGGTGGTCTCGGTGCCTCCTGCCCCTCAACCTGATTTTTCTCCCGCTATGTCTTGGGCCAGGGTGTTGGAGAGGCTCGATGAGCTCGAGCAGTGGAGGAGCGGTGCGGTCCCCGGAGTGTCCAGCGATCGAGTGCCTGCGGCGTTGGGGAGAGATCCGGCGGCGGCCCAGGCTGGGCAGCCGGCTCCGTTCGGACGGCAGGCTCCTGCAGGGCCGATGGCGGCTTTCCCGGGCCCCACACCATTGGGCCCCCCGTGGATGTCTTCGACCCCGTACGGGGCAGGTGAGGCTGCACCACACACCACATCTCTGTCTTTTCTTCCTCCCCCCGCCCCGGGTTTTCCCCCGGCGGGGGTCGGGAGTGGGTCCAGCTTTTTGGGGTCCCCCGCGGGCACCTGCGGGCAGGTGTGGGCTCCGCCGGTTCCTCCTCCGGGGCCGCCGGCGGCCGGTGCTGCTCCGTTGCCGGGGACGGGTTCTGCGGGGACACCAGCGGTGCCTGGGGCAGGGGGGTGGGTTCCTCCGGCCCCTCCTGTCATGCCCCCTCTCCCGGTTTTCCCCTACCCCCATGGGGCGGGTGTTTTTGGTGTGGCGGCCAACTCGGTATGGGACCCCTTCGCTTGTATTAAAGCGGGGGCCATACCGTGCGGGCTGCCGTCCACCCCTCTAGGATGCCACCTTCACCCGTCGGTCAAGGAGGCTATTTGGCGGGGCGAATACGTCGATCTTTTTTCGCTTTTGAACCGCGAGGTTCCCAAGCAGGAGAAAGAGATTGTCCCGGGGGAGAAAACGAAGAAGACCAAGGTAACGAAATGCTTCAGCTCTTGGCTGTATGCCTTTCTTACCTATGGGTCGGTAGTGATCCAACGGCAGCCGGCTATGGCCTCTGCCATGTTTAAGTATATAGACTTAATTGCCAGGGCCCATTTTGAATATAAGGGCACCATCTGGCGCCATTATGATAAGGGTTTCCGCATGAGGATGTCTGTGGAGCCCAACTTGCCGTGGGATATGGTGGTCCCGGACCTGTGGTTCCGGGCCACGCATATGTCCGGGAAGGAAGGGTGTGAGCGCACGGATAGTGGGCACTTTATGGAGGAGGAGCCCGGCGCGGCTTCGCCGGCCAAGGCGACTCCGGGTGTGGCTGGCAAGGGGGCCTCGCCCGCTTGTCATGAGTTTGCTGCAAAAGGGGCGTGTTTTCGTCCCTTTTGTAAGTACAAGCATGCCTGCGGGAATTGTGGGGGGTCCCATGCAGCTTCAGTCTGTCCCCGCCCCAAGAAAGGGGCGGAGAAGAAGGGCGGGGGTCCAGGTAAACCTCCCCCACCAGCTGGGGGAAAAGGGGCCCAGCCCAATTAATGTTTCTGTGCTTGAGGGTTGGTTGATCGACTACCACCCTCGCCCGAGAGCCGAGTTGCTCTTGAGGGGCTTCTCCGAGGGATTTAGGATCCCTTATGTGGGTATTAGGAGGGCCTTCATGTCCGACAACCTCAGGTCGGTTGTTGGGCATGAAGACATTGTACGGGCTAAGATTCGAAAGGAGGTGGCTGAGGGCAGGGTCCTTGGGCCCTTCCCGGAGCCGCCCTTTCCGAATCTTCGTGTGTCCCCCTTAGGTGTGGTCCCCAAAAAGGCGAGTGGTGAATTTAGGTTGATTCACCATTTGTCTTTTCCAAAAGGGGAGTCAGTGAATGACTTCATTCCTGACGAGCTTTGTTCCGTCCGGTACGCATCCTTTGATGCGGCCGTGGCTATGGTTAGGGAGTGTGGGGTGGGAGCCCTTATGGGTAAATGCGACATTAAGTCGCCATTTCGGCTCCTCCCCATTCACCCAGGCGACTTCGAGCTGCTGGGCTTCCATTTCGAGGGTGGGTTTTATGTGGATAGGGCATTGCCGATGGGCTGCTCTATTTCCTGCTCCCTCTTTGAGAGCTTTAGCACCTTCCTCGAGTGGGTGCTCAGGAGGCGGAGTGGCCTGGGGTCTGTCGTTCATTACCTTGATGATTTCTTGGTGGCCGGGCCTGCGCAATCGGAGCAATGCTTTGCTTTGATGCGGGACTTCGAAGCCCTTTGTGCTCAATTGGGGGTGCCTTTAGCCTCCGAGAAGACCGAAGGCCCTGCCACCAGGATTACCTTCCTGGGTATTGAATTGGATTCAGTGGAGCAATCTTCCAGATTGCCCCTGGATAAGTTGATTAAGATCAGGTCCAAACTTGAGGCGGTCCTGGGCTGCAGGAAGGTTACTCTTCGGCAGCTCCAGGAGTTGGCTGGGATTCTTAATTTTGCCTGTCGGGTAGTGGTGCCTGGCAGGGCTTTTTCTCGCCGGTTGTATGATGCGATGAAGGGGCTGAGTTTGCCCCACCATCGTACCCGCTTATGTGCAGGGGTCAGGGCTGACCTCTGCGTGTGGCGGGAGTTTTTGGAACGTTTTAACGGGTTGTCGTTTTGGCGGCAGGAGCTTCTTTTGGAAGCGGAGCTGCAGCTGTGTTCCGACGCCGCAGGGACTTGCGGTTTTGGGGTAGTTTTAGGTGACCAGTGGTGCTGGTCGGCATGGCCTCCGGAATGGAGTGCCTGTTCGTTGGTTAGGGACTTAACCTTTTTGGAGCTTTTCCCCTTAATAGTGGCCTTAGAGCTCTGGGGGGAGCAGTTCAGGGATAAGACTGTGCATTTTTGGTGTGACAATCTAGCGGTTGTCCATGTTGTGAACGCCCTGTCCTCTAAGAGTGACAGGGTGATGCGGCTTGTCCGCCATTTTGTGCACAGGTCCTTGTCTTTGAACGCCTTGTTTTTGGCTAGGCACGTCCCTGGTTTAGATAACGGGGTGGCTGACGCCTTGTCCCGTGGTCAGTTGTCCAGGTTTCGGACCCTGGCCCCGTGGGCCCGAGAGTCGCCGGAGGTGTTTCCAGCCCACCTGTGGAGCCTGGGCGGGCTCTCGAGAGCTGGAGAGACGAGGCCTCCAGGGCGATCGCCTTATCGGTAGCTCCTAGTACCCTGCGAGCTTATCAGCGTGCAGGTAAGGAGTTTGGGGATTTCAGGCTGGGTAAGGGTTACCCCCATTGCTGGCCTGCCCCGGTGGAGCACCTAGCTGAATTCTGTGTCCTGCTGAAGGGGCGTGGCCTTTCAGTGAGGACTATCAGGGCTAGGTTAGCCGGCCTCGCCTTTCTGTCCAAGGCGGGGGGGTTTGGTGATTTTACGGGTGATTTTCGCATCCGGAGGATGCTGGAAGGTTGGGTGAGGGAGCGACAGGGGTTCCCCGCTGACGCTCGTCGGGCCCTGACGGTTCAGCAGCTGTCGCTGATTAATCAGACATTTGGCAGTCTGTGCGCCTCTCCTTACGAGGCTCGGCTGTTCAGGGCAGCGACTTGCGTTATGTTTTTCGGGGCCCTCAGGGTCAGCGAGGCAATGGCCTCCTCGCAGTCTGACTTGTCGCTCCGCGCCTTCCAGCTCGCTGATCTGTCCTTTAGACAGGGGGGTGTCTCTCTTTTGGTGAGACACTCCAAGACAGATCAGTTACACAGAGGGGTTAGACTTGATCTTAGTGCAGCCACCGATAAGTCTGTTTGCCCGGTGGCTGCGTTGCAGCAATTTTGTGTTTTGCGTGGGTCAGGGCGTGGGTACCTTTTTATACACCAGGATGGTTCCCCCCTGACCCGGTATCAATTCTGGGCGATAGTGTCTAAGGCTATGTCTCAGGTTGGCATGGATCCCGCCGGCTATGGAACGCATTCGTTCCGTATCGGCGCCGCCACTAGCGCGGCACTTTCTGGTCTCCCGGCCCAACGGATTCAGGAGATCGGCCGCTGGCGGTCAGCGGCATATTTGGGTTATGTCAGGCCCGCTGAGGATCCGGGGCAGGGTTTAGGCTAGGTAACCTCTCTGTGTGTGTCCTCTTCCAGGTTCCCAGTCCAGGCAGAAACCGACGGCGCTGCTGTGTGGCCACAGCATGGTCTTCTGGGCCGGCCGCTCAGCAGCCAGAAGTGCCATCGGGACCCAGCTGTCGTTGGGACGGTGGGTCAATGTTGTTTGGATGGGCCGGAGGGGTATGCGGTGGGAGGGCCTCCTACCGACGCTGCTGGGTACGCAGCATCTCAGGGCGGTACCCGGCGCTGCTGGGCGGGCGGCTACCCAGGGTCGCGCCCAGATGGGACTGGGTGGTCGGCAGCCCATAGCCGCACCCAGATGGCTGGTCTTGCACCTCGGTGGCAATGACCTATGCCTGCTTGGCGGTCTACCGTTGATCGTCCAGGCGCGCGAAGACCTGCGGCGGCTTCGCACCGTATGGCCCACCACGCAAGTGGTGTGGTCAGAGATCCTCCCACGGATCGTTTGGAGGGACGCCATTTCCCTTAGGGCCATCCACCGGGTTAGACGTAGGGTGAATAAGGCCGTGGGAAAGACTGTCAAAGAATTAGGGGGGATTGTAGTGGCCCATCCCCTCATCACTGTAGATCGGCCGTGGCTTTACCGGGCCGATGGCGTTCACCTGTCAGAACAGGGGAACGCCATTTTCTTACAGGACCTGCAGAGGTCTCTGCGTGAGCTGGCGCAGATAGAGGGGGGAGTCGGGGGGCCAAGATAGAGATCTGACCCCCGCTCCGTGGCAGGTTAGGGGCGGAAATCTGGGTGGTTTCAGCAACTGCGCGTTCTCCCTTGGGCATCTTTGGGGATGATTGACAGGTTCTCTCCAAGACCATGGTGGGTGCTACCTGCGCACTTGGGGGGAACCTGTCTTTGGGTCCCGCTATTGAAGTCCCAGGGTAGGGGTGAGCCGGCGGGACCCCCCTCATGCGAGTGTATGGCAGGGTCTCAGGTGAGGGAGAGGTCCCTCACCTGGACCAGCATCGATTACGCCCATAGTTGCCCAGGAATGTTGACCTTTTACGTCATTTCCGCCCCGGAAGTATTTGTTTGACCCTGCAGGTCCATTTGGTTCCGGGTCATAGTTAAGTATGTTGATTATGCAAATTTATGCTAATTCATGCTAATTTAATTAATAAATTATGCAAATTTATTATAATAAAAATGACCCAAGTTTAAATCCAGCTCTTGTGTCCGAGTCGTTACTCCGTCTCTTCTGCAATAACGCCGGCTGACTTACCGGCCCCACGGCGATGTTGCTGAAGGGCCGGGCAGACTCGGACCCTTCAGATGGCGGCCGCCATCTTGTTTTCGGCCGAAATCTCGCGAGACGAGATTTCGGCCGGGAATGCCCTGCCCACGTGGCTGGGCATGTCGTCAGGTCTGGGCGGGGCCTGCTGGCCCTATTTAAAGGGCAGCAGGCCGGGAAACAGCCTTTTCGCCCGGACCTGGCTTCGTGAGCAGACACCCACCCGCCCTTCCCTATTTTGCAGTGTGCCTAGGGGTCGCCTGCGGGGGCCGAATGGGAATTTTTTGCAGCTTCGCCCATTAGGCCTGGCTGTTTTTTCGCCCATTCCACACTGGGGAGATGGATGTGCGGTTAGGGGGTGTTTGCATTTAATTAGGTTAATTGGCTTACCTCTGGTCATTGGGTAGGCAGGTTAGGGGCGGAAATCTGGGTGGTTTCAGCAACTGCGCGTTCTCCCTTGGGCATCTTTGGGGATGATTGACAGGTTCTCTCCAAGACCATGGTGGGTGCTACCTGCGCACTTGGGGGGAACCTGTCTTTGGGTCCCGCTATTGAAGTCCCAGGGTAGGGGTGAGCCGGCGGGACCCCCCTCATGCGAGTGTATGGCAGGGTCTCAGGTGAGGGAGAGGTCCCTCACCTGGACCAGCATCGATTACGCCCATAGTTGCCCAGGAATGTTGACCTTTTACGTCATTTCCGCCCCGGAAGTATTTGTTTGACCCTGCAGGTCCATTTGGTTCCGGGTCATAGTTAAGTATGTTGATTATGCAAATTTATGCTAATTCATGCTAATTTAATTAATAAATTATGTAAATTTATTATAATAAAAATGACCCAAGTTTAAATCCAGCTCTTGTGTCCGAGTCGTTACTCCGTCTCTTCTGCAACACATCAATTAAGAGCTCAGTTTTGTAAAACAGGGGGAAACTTCATTTTCAGGCATCCCATGATGTTTTAACAATAGAGAAAATCATTTTTGTGTGTGCATGCCTATTTCAGCCTGTTTGGAATCCTTCAAGGCAAATGAATCAGCTAAAGAATGGTTCCAGTGTCAAGTTAGAAAGTACAAAATGTAATTCCACAAGTGTAACGTAATGTCCATTCCTCTCTTATTCTGCAGTTTCTCGTTTCATTTTGCCACTTCCTGGTATTTTCCCTGACAACCAACAAGAGAGCTGCAGAATGAAAATGAAACCAGCAATCGCTGCTTTAGATCTAATTTAGTGAAGGTGCCCAGCTGTGAGGGTTAGAAGAGATCCGAACAAAGAGAAAAGGGGAAGTGTGATGAAACAATAGGAAAATTAACAAATACGTAGAGAAAACGCTTATTGGGGGATTACTCTCTTTAGTCAGCCTCATAATTAGCATTGCATCATTGTGTGGCTTCTTTCCACCTCTGACTCAAAGAGGAAAGGCAGAAATTAAGTTTAGTTGTTCTCTAGATGAGGAAGTTTCATGAATTAACCTCGTGATTTTACCATTTCATTTTATAATATTTATGCCACCCTTGAGCTCATGGACTTCGTAGGAAAGGAAATTTGCTTCCATACTGGGCGGATGGCTGAAAATCCTGTGGCCATTCTGTTTATTTGTTTGTTTTGTCAATTACATATTGGTGATATGCAAAGATATAATAATATCTATATACATGATACTAGTAAAAGAGAAACATTAGGACAGGGGACGGAAGGCACTCTGGTGCACTTATGCATGTCTCTTACTGACCTCTTAGGAAACGGGAGAAGTCAACAGTGGATAGTCTAAGGATAAAGTTTGATGATGATACTAGAGTCTGGTAGTGAGTTCCATGCATTAACTACTTGGTTGCTAAAGTCATATTTCCTGCAGTTGAGTTTAGAGCGGTTTACTCATCACTGGCTGCTCCCTCAGCAGCTGGCAATATAACACCACAAAAAAGCCACAAATGCTCTACCTTAGGTAGGGGTGTCCAAATTTAGTAACCTTAAGACCTGTGGACTTCAACTCCCAGAATTCCACAGCCAGCATGGTTGGCTGTGGAATTCTGGGAGTTGAAGTCCACAAGCCTTAACATTGCCAGGGTTGGATTCCCCTGATCTAGGGTGATCTCAACATAAAGCATTATTGGTTACCATAAAAAAGTTTCATATAGTTTGATGGCGTGATCAAAGTCCCAATGGTCGCACTGATCAGACAGGAGAGGGACACCAGCAACACCCAGGGATTAGTTTTGTGATAAAGCTTGCTTATTCCATGAGAATGAAAAATCAACGCAGGAACACATTTACAGGATGAATAATTTTGTCTTAACATCTGTAGGTAACATATTTTATTTATTAGGAGCCATGGTGACGCAGTGCTTAGAATCCAGTATTGCAGGCTAGTCTGGGCTTCGATCCTGACCAGCTCAAAATTGACTCAGCCTTTCATCTTTTTGAGGTCACTAAAATGAGGACCCAGATTGTTGGGGGTAACTTAAAACTAAGGCGAAATTTCCTGGCAGTCAGAATGGTTGATCAGTGGAACAGCTTGCTTCCAGAAGTTGTGAAGACCTCCAAGGTCCCTTTCCACTGTTGTTGCTGTTGTTATTATATAATAATAATAATAATAATAATAATAATAATAATAATAATGATGATGATGATGATGATGATGTACTGACTCTGTTAACCACTTAGAAAGAACTGTTAAAGTACTATGAAGGAGTATTAGATAGCACTATCTAAGTGCTATTGCTATTAGATTTGTATCCTCCTGTAATTTATTCATACTCCTGATACTCAACACAGCCATAATAACACAATAAAATCAACAATAATAAAAGTAAAATATTTGTGGCTTAAAGTATGGTGTGAACTATTATTATTTATTTTTTTTAAAAAATCATAGCTTATCATGTATGGATCAATTCACAGAGACAGAAAACCGGAATGCTTTTCCTTCGTTTTCTGAAATGTCACTTTTCTTTTACAGGGCAGGTGATTGTTTAACAAGTAGTATTACGATTTGATTAGATATCTCATATAGTTAGTTATAAAGGTGATGCAGATGTACTGCCTTGAGGTTACTTTTGGCCAGGGGTCTCCAACCTTGGCAACTTTAAGCCTGGTGGATTTCAACTCCCAGAATTCCACAGCTAGCTTTTCTCCAGGCTTAAAGTTGCCAAAGTTGAGACCCCTGCTTTAGGCAACATAAATATTAGCTACCGTAACTTCCTTTCTTGAACATCACCTCTCCCTCACAGTCCCTATTGATTTTGCTAATCACTTGTACTCTGTTTACCTTCCTCAAGAAAACTGGGCCAACATGGACATGCAACAATTCCCTTCTGTTAATAACTCACCTGTATAATTGATTAGGGACTGACTTACTTTTCCCTTTTTGAAATGTTTGCTTCTAAGTTTCATACACCCCTTAAACTCCTCTTAATGTTAGCCCATGTATCTGCATACAACTTGGTCTCATAAACCTGCTCATCATATTTCCATCTTTTCTTTCACACCGACAGCCTTGAAAATGTCAGGATTACATTCTTGAGCAAAGTCTGATGTCAATACTTCAAGCTTTAACAACAGAAAAGTTAAAGAGACAGAAAAAAAATCCTGTACTACATTTATTTTGTATCACAAAAATGTATTTTCTAAAGTGACTTTATGTGCTGACTTGAATAATGTGCAACTACCATTACCAAAACATAGTTGGCAGGTCAAAAGACATGCATTGTCACTTGATTTGCTATTAGTTGGATGGAGGACTTTGTTCAAAAGCCCTAGATTTATTTATTTAATTTATTTATTTAATTACATTTATATGCTGCCCACTCCCGAAGGACTCAGGGTGGCTTACAACAATAAATTTATCTTACAATAGATACAATAGATGCAAATATCTAAGCAATCTTTGTGCCTGGTGCTGAAACAAACCATGACTATGTTCACATATCACAAAATTCCCATCAAACAATGAGTGTTAATTGTTGAAACAGCCTTATCTATTGGCAATTTTATGCAGGACATCAATTTAGTAGGGAGTAGCAATAGTAACTGTCTACAAAAATAATCCAAATATTTATACATTGGTACCTCCATACTCAAATGCTTTAAAACTCATTGGATATGGTACGCAATGCAGTTTGATATGAAAAAGTTGTCCTAGTACTCATTATTTGTTTGGTACTCAATGTGCTGCAATAGGAAGAGGGGGACAGCTGTGAAGAACAGATAGGAAATTGTCCATGCTAGAAAGATTGCTGAGAAAGAAAGCGGGTGGACAGTAAGTTGACCATGCTAGGAAGATTGCTGACATAGGAAAAGGGACAGACAGGAAGTCCTTCCTGGCAGAAACAAAGAGTCATGTGGTTTGTTTTGTAGTCATTTTTAATACTCGTAGCAATTCATGATGGAAGAAATTAATGATGAGTACCGAGGTTCAACTGATGACTCTCTGTAGTTTCTTCTCAGCATCTTACTTCTGTATTACATAATCCATTTATATTTTTCTTTTTAGAAACAGCCAGTGGTCATCCTTGGCGATCTGGACTTATCCCAAAGAACACTCTATGCAATAACACACTTAGCACCATTTGAGAGGCATTTTTCTTACATTGTGCGAGAAATAATTTTGTTACTTTTAGTGGGATGCAAAGGCTGAGGAGCAACATATTTTGTTTTATTCAAGCAGCAAGGCACTAAGGACAAGCCATTTTTTGTTTTATTCTTGAACAGACAAAGGATAGGCTTTCCCACAATTTTTCCTAAAAAGGAAATACATTCTGGGAGAATAAGGCATGAACAAATGAAACAGGACAACATAATACTGCATATAGTATACTTCATAACACTTTTAATAATATGCCAACCTCTCTCTCTCTCAAAAAAGCAGAGTCCATATTTTTCATTTATTTATTTTGATAAATTTATTATGACAAATTAGTAACTGTACAAAAATGGCAAAAATCTAAAGAAATATTTATTAAAAATTAAAACAACATCCCGGTATTTGTGCCTTTATTATTTTTTTTAAAAGTGTTAAAATTAAGATCAGATGCCTGCTAGAAAAGTCCTTCTAAGTTCAGCGTTTAAATATACAGAACAGAAGTATGTTTCTTAACACCCTGAAAAGGCATTGTGGGTCAACTCATACTTGTAAACTGTATTGTGAACATTAAGGGAATGTGGAATCTCTACTCTTTTGTTTCTCAAACTTTAAGACCTATGGACTTCAATTTTCATAATTCCCCAGCGAGCATGCTGGGATTTGAAGTCCACATGTCTTAAAGTTGCCAAATTTTGAGAAACACCTTTTCTTGGGAGAATGTTGTGAATCTCTTAATCTCCAATGTAAACTGAAGCCAGGCAGAGTGGTGGAAATTGCCCTCTTGGGAATCTACTGTCCCATTGTGAGAAGTTGCCAAAGAAACTCTGAAGATTAATGTTGTCCAGGCAGAAAAGTGAGCTACAGAACAAAATTATGTTGGTTGATCAATTTTATTGGGTTTATATGCTGCTCTTATCAGCACAGAGTGGCTTATATCACCTATTTATGCAATTAAGGTTAATATGGACATACACAGCAGTTGTGAATTGTTTTATTGTATGTTGTGAGCCGCCCCGAGTCTACGGAGAGGGGCGGCATACAAATCTAATAAATGAATGAATGAATGAATGAATGAATGAATGAATGAATGAATGAGCAGGCAGCAGCCATGATCTGGCCTCCTCTAAGCTGTCGATGGCTTTCTCAGAGTTAAGGGAGCCAAAGTACTGCTTCTACCTGACCTTACTGGACCAGTGTTTTAAAAAATGTAGAAAGGTGTTCCAAATGACATTAAAGATGACAGCTAGTTCTTGGTGGTATCCAGGTATCTTTAGCATGATGATGGTATCAATTCAGTCATGTCCTACTCTTGGCCGGGTGTCTCTACATGCTCTGATCCTGCACTACTTGTTTTTTATTTTTAGCTTTTCTATGCTCTGGTTGGTATCCTTGTCGTAACTATGAGCAAACTGTGATGTACCTGTAAGTATTCAAGTCTTTGTATTTTGGATGAGTTTGAGAACCATCACATAGCAACACAAAGTTGTCTCACAGATAGTAAACAATTTGATTTATTTTCTCCCATTTCTGACCAGATCAAGAAAAATTGCCCAGAAGAGGCAGTTGAAGACAATTTATCTGCTTTGTATGGAATCATTGCAAAATTATAACAATCATATATTATAACTTTGTATCATGAGGATCTAACCACAGAGACATCTTAGTGGTGGTGTGGCAGCAAGCAAAAAACCTAATTAACTTTCAAAATACAGTACTCTATATTGGCTCACTCGTGGTCAATACACTCTGCAATGGAAAGGAGCCTTTTTTAGAACAGTAAAATCCATAAATATTTTAAAGATATCATTGTATGAGGCATCTTCTACTTTTTTTTCCTTTGCAAGCTATATTGCTGTCTCTGGAACCATGCCCAATTCCGTTACTTTACTTTGTTGTCAAAAAAATTGTAATTTCAAAGTCTTCCCTTTCCCAGGTCTGATGCAAAGCATCGTGAGAGCTTTGTTATTATGGCTAAGAATAATTTCTCAGCTGCTTCTGTTCCTTAAACTTGGGCTGGTTTGCATTCCAGGAAGGTATCAAAACCTGAAATTTAGATAGATATAACTTTGTTGCCTGCGATCCGATCTAAATGTAGTTTATAAAATCATTTGTCACAATGTCCTACCTGTCAATGATTTCTTCAGGTTGAACCACAACAATACACAAGCACAAAATTGATTCAAACTTAATATAAATGGCTCTAAACTCGACTGCAGAAAATACGATTTCAGCAACAGTGATCAATGCCTGGAATACACTACCTGACTCTGTGGTTTCATCCCCAAACCCCCAAAACTTTAACCTCAGACTACCTACAGTCGACCTCACCCCATTCCTAAAAGGTGTGTAAGGGGCGTGCAGAAGCACACCATTGTGCCTACCGTCCCTGTCCTACTGCCTAATTTACCTATACCTACTTTGCTAATGTTTATGTTTATACCAATACCTACTATCTTGTGTATGCATGACAAATAAAATAAATAAATAAATAATGACAAGCATCCTTAAAAATTGTATGCATTTAAGTTATTGTCTGGAGCTGTCTTAACTTTCCAATATCAGATTGAAAGAGCTGGTGTACTCCATCACTATCACACATTTTCCCCTCTTAGAACAAGCTATTAGCAAATGATAAATTTGAGCCCAATCAATATTAGATTACTTCTATAAGTGATTTGAAGCCAGGCCAAGGAATAATGGGTTTGAAGAAATGCAAAGGAAAACCACAGGACTTATTTTTTTTTATTGCAAAATACCCCTTGTTGCCTAGATTAACCAAAAGTTGTGGCCCTTTCTATGCATACAAGACCTTCTTCTTTTCCTCCAGCAGAGCAGAAGGATAAGGCAAAAGCAAATGAAATTTTAGTTCCTCACTCAAGACAATTCCAAAATGCTTTCTGTGACTTCTTTGTATTTGGAAAAATCTTTCCAAGTCAGCCAAAAATTCTTCTGATTGTATTTATGATGGTTTTGATTCCAACTTTCCAAATTCCCGTTAAACTGATGAACAAAATAATAATAGAGCTATGTAATGAAAAGACAACTTTCTTTCTTCAACATTTTATTTAGTCCCTTGTTTTTAGACAGCCCTTGCATATATTTACGTTTAGATCACCCTTATGAACACAACTGAGCCTAAAATTTCTGCTGCTAAGCAAGATATTTGTTAAGTGTTGCCACAGTTGTGAAGTGAATCAGTGCAGTTAAGTTATTAACACGATTATTAAGTGAATTTGCCCGAAATACACAAAAAATGATCACATGACCCCATGACATGGTAACCATCATAAATATGAGTCCATTGTCAAGGGTCTGAATTGTGACCATGGGAACGCTATCACTGTCGTGTTGAAAAATGGTCATAAATCATAAATCGCTTTTTTCAATGCTTTCTCAGTAGGAGCAGTCACTAAACGGACTGTTGTAAGTTGTATAGTTGAACACATAGAAAAAGGAAGGCTTTTGGAAGAAGGAGTAATGTCATAGTGCCATGATGGCGAACCTATGGCACATTTGCCACAGGTGGCACATCAAGCCATATCTGCGGGCACATGAGCCGTTGTCCTAGCTCAGCTCCTGCATGCGTGTGTGTGCCAGACAGCTGGTTTTCAGGTGGCCCCGCTCATGCTACCCCCTCCCCTCCCAGGAGTCTCCATGTGACCCATTTTGGATGCCAAGTAAATACAGGACTTGCATGGAAAGTCTGGGAAGGCGTTTTCGGCCTCCCCAGGCAGCAAGAAAGCCTGGGGAGCCTTGGGAGGATGAAAAATGGGCCTACCGGAAGTCTGGAAACACACAGTTTCTGCCCTCTGGAGGGTTCATGGAGGCCTGCTAAGCTCAAAACAGGGCAGCAGCTTGAAGGGGAGGTGTAATGCACATATGTGCATAGGATGTGGGGCATGGGGGGCATTGAATTATGGGTGTGGCCATGCATTGAACCCCTCAGCATAATTTTTAATAAACCTTTCAGTACTAGCTCTTTACCCACACTATGGTCACTTGCCACAGTCATCCCCATCTTCAAAAAAAGGAGATCCAAGCAACGTTGAAAATTACAGACCTATCTCTTTGTGTTGTGTCACCTGCAAAGTCATGGAATCAATCATAAACCAATCCATTACACTCCACCTTGAAGCTAATAACCTACTTGGTTTCAGAAAATAATTATCTACAACTCTTACACTGTAAAAACATTTGGACCACTCAACTTGACCAAGGTAATTCAATTGATGCAATCTATATCGACTTTTGCAAAGCCTTTGACTCAGTTGTCCACAACAAACTTCTTCTGAAACTTAAATCCTATGGCATTTCTGGACTACTACACAATTGGTTAACATCATTCCTATTTAACAGACAAGAAGTGGTCAAAATAGGAAGTTCCACTTCTCTTCCTGCTCTTGTCAACAGTGGTGTCCCTCAAGGTAGTGTTTAAGGACCAAACACTATTCATACTATGCATAAACAATCTTTGTGATTGCATCACTAGCAATTGCGTTCTCTTTGCAGACGATGTTAAACTATTTAATACCACAGACAATACTGCTACCCTTCAAAAAGACCTTGACCATGTAGCTGAATGGTCTAAAACCTGGCAACTTCAAATCTCCACTACTAAATGTGTCTTACACATTGGTAAAAAGAATCAGAATACTAAATATAAACTTGGAGGAATTGAACTTATTGATGACCCTCACTCTGTCAAAGACTTTGGAGTACTCATATCCAATGACCTAAGTCCTAGAGCCCACTGCAACAACATTGCCAAAAAGGCTTTAAGAGTTGTCAACCTAATCCTTTGCAGCTTACAAAACATTTGTCAGGCCATTCCTAGAATACAGCTCACCTGTATGGAACCCACATTGCATATCTGACATCAACACAATTGAGAGAGTCCAGAAATATTTCACAAGAAGAGTCCTTCACTCCTCTTCTCACAACAAAATACCTTTCTCCGCCAGACTTGAAATTCTTCGATTAGACAATTTACAACTCTGCTGTCTCTGTTCCAACTTAACTATAGTTCGTAAAATCATATACCAAAATGTTCTACCTGTTAACGACTACTTCACCTTCAATTGCAACAACACATGAGCATGAAATCGATTTAAACTAAATGTCAACAGCTCCAAGCTAGACTGCAAAAAATACGACTTCAGCAACAGAGTAATCAATGCCTGGAATGCACTACCTGACTCTGTGGTTTCTATTCCTAACCCCGAAACCTTTAACCTTAGATTGTCTCCCCCTTTCTAAGAGGTATGTAAGGGGCGTGCATAAGCACACCATTGTGCCTACCGTCCCTGTCCTATTGTCTTTTATTGTTACCTTTTATCATTACTTATCTAACGTTTTATTTGTACAAATTACCACCTTATAATTGTTTGACAAACTAAATGACTGACTGACTGACTGACTGACTGACTGACTGAATAAATAAATAAATAAATAAATAAATAAATAAATAAATAAATAAATAAATATCACGCATGCACATATGCTTTTGGCATCTGAAGAAAAAAAGCTTCACCATCACTGTCTTAGTGCACCTGCAGCAAGCAGAGGTGAAAGAGGGCAATATGTAGGCATAGCAGGTTTTCAGTTCATCAGCTATGCCAACATCTTGCCTCCTCTCCCACTCTGAGAATAGAGATGTCTCCTCAATCTTTTCCATAGTGAAGTCCTAGGATCATTTCCTGAGGGGTGTTTGGCCTAGAAAGAAGAAAGAAAGAAAGAAAAGTTACTATAAATACATCATAAAGGCGAACATATTTACCTCAGGGTGAAATGAGAGACATTTGAGCTGAGGTGTTTTCTTGTAGACATTTCATTACCAAACCAGGCAATGTTATCAGTGCTAATAGGTGATGATGTTACCTTGTTTGGGGTAGTCAAATGTCTGCAAGAAAACCACCAAGCTGAGAGAGCACCAGGTACCCCTCATAACTAGACCTGAGAGGAGATAGATAGTTTATGTCCAAATGCTTTTATTTGGTGTATAACATGAACGAACACAGCTCCCTTTTTATGGCCTATGTCTCTTCAATATGCTGGAATATTGACAATCCTACCTGGATCCCTTCATTTCTAGAAGATGGGGTTATAAGCAATTTCTTCAATACAAGAAGTGCAAGAAGTTCTACTTTGGAACGAAGGCTTAAAGCTGGAAACAGCAGTAAAAACCCAAATTAAGCATTAAGGTTATTACAGTAAAGCTTCCCTGTTCACATTCTACTTTTATGTGCCCCCAAAAGGCAAAAATCAAGTTTATCTGAGACAACTTTTAATATTATAAAATTACCCAAATTAGGAAGCCCCTAAATATGGAGTATGGAACATCACACACATTGGAGTAGCCTTTGAGTCAATAGTCTCCTGGCTATTTGCAGCATTTTTTAACCCATTCCAGATGAGACAGGCCATTCAAACCTGATCTGTTCTATTCAAAATCCCCTATTGCAGGGGTGTCCAACCTTGGCAATTTTAAGACTTACGCTCTGAATTTCCAAGCTAGATGTGTTGTCTGGGGAATTTTAGAAGTTGACGTCTACAAGTCTTAAAGTTGCCGAAGTTAGATATCTCTGCTTTATATAGACTCAGTCATATATAATTCAGTCATACTGCAAAAAGAAGGGCATCAAAATGCTTTTGAGCATACTTGCATGCCATATTATGATCTGGAGGGAGACGAAGACCTGGATTCAGTGATTGGCAGAATGCTTCTTGGGATCAAACCATCCTCAGTTCCAACCCTGGTCTTTTAGAAGAGTGATTAAAATTCAACAGAGGGAGGAAAGGAGAAATGGGACATTTGTATTTAATATACTGCCTCAATGCTGTTCCTGCCCAAAATTCCTATGTTGAAATATTTCTCCATGCTGTTTTGTAGGGGGATTTTGACAGTATTATTTCCCCAAAATTCCAATTTTTACTTAGTGCACCTTAACCTTCTTTCCAATTCAGTTCTTTTCATTCTTCATCCTATTCCTTCTTTCTCAATATGCTTTTGTCTACTATTTTAATTTTGTTCAAAGTATTTTTTTACTACTTAAAATTCCCTTTGTCTTTTCATTAGGTGTTGGTGGCACAGTGGTTAGAATGCATGATTGAAAGGTTACTCTACCCACTGCCAGTAGTTTGATTCTGGCTCAAGATTGACTAGCCTTCCACCTTTCTAGGGCTAGTAAAATGAGGACCCAGATTGTTGGGGCAATATGCTGACTGTGTAAACTGCTAAGAGAGGGCTGTAAAGTCACTATGGGAAATACATAAGTGACATTGCCATTAATTACACTTTCAAGCATGCCTTGAAGACATCCTTGACTCCTGCATGATAATACCACCAAATTTTCTTATCATCATTTTCAGAAGTAGTGTCTTATACTCTTCTTCCTAGGATGAGTGATAGTGATTATTCCAAACTTCCCAAGCTGGCTTGGGACCTAAAGCAGGACTAGCTCTCCCAATCTCCTGATTCCAAGAACAGTTTTTTAACCTTTATACCAAATTTCTTCTTACATTTTATTTTCCTTAGTATTTAAAACAATTATTAAAAATAGTTATGTGTACCTGTATTTTTTTCCTTTGGCACTTAGTAAACAAGAAAAATATCCCAAAATATTATAGACAGATGATAATTTAAAATTGCTTTTTAAACATTCACACCAACCCCCTATCTGAATTTTGCACCAGGAAAAAAGGCTACTGTCCAAGGTAACAAGAGATAAGTCAAGCTTTATTCTACACAATCCAAGTAAGAATCTTCTTTCTTCCCTTTGAAAGACAGAATAGAATACTCTGCTACCCTGGCATGGATCAGAGGTGGTGGGATGGGGGATGGAAGAATTCAGAAACTGCATTTACTAAGAAAAGTTTACTTAGAAGAGCACCTAGCCATTTTTTTAAAAAAAATAGCCATTTTTACTGACCTACCTCTAGATGGCACCACCTATGAAAAAAACTCCATAGGAGTATCCATTTTTTTTACATTTTATTTATTTATTTAGTCAAACAATTATAGAGTGGTAATTTGTACAAATAAAACATTAGATAAGTAATGATAAAAAGTAACAAAAGAAGACAGTAGGACAGGGATGGTAGGCACAGTGGTACGCTTACACATGCCCCTTACATGTACAATTTTTATGAAAACGCTTAATCAAGAAGATAAAAAAACCAACAAAAACTAGCAGGAAAAAAAGAAAGCAAAGAAAAAGATGCGAGAAAGAAAGAAAAAAATGAAGGAAGGAAGAAAACAAAGAAATGACTTTCAATATCCTTCCCAGCAGATGTAAGTACTGATATGTTTTGACCGCTCTCTTTAAAGCTGTATCACATTGCTCTGCTTTCTATAATAGATCCTATGACTGTCTAATCATCAAAACCACAAATCACACATTCAGGGTTGTTTTGTCCCCCCCCCCCACCATTTTTAAACAAAATGCCAAGATAAGAGTTCCAACCACCAATAAGGTTATCATTCTCCTGGGGAATTTAACTATCCTATCATAAGAAGCACATAATAAATAATTAAAAAATCCCATCTAAAAAAGGAATAGTGGAAGAAAAAGCTTGGTCTCTGTTCTTTTCATGTCCAAGAGAAGAATTTATGGCTGTTTTTCCTGCCCGAAGGCAGCTGTGTGTGTGGAAGGGTAGAGGATGGGAGGAAGACCCCAATGAATCTACCAATTGCTGAAACTACTCTGAACTAAATTGAATGAAAGCAGCAACCCTGCCTGGATTTTGCTGCTGTAGAGAAGGAAAACCTAACTGTGGAGGCCAGCACGATGAAGTATATTTTGCTTCTGTTGTCCAAAACCAAGAAAACTATGTGGTGATTTTTCCAAGTTGAGTTCTTTATTGTTTCACAGCTAAAGACAAAAATTTGCCAGACTGAAGACTGGATTGTCTGCATCTATAATATATCAATTTATGAGTGTAATTGAGGCCCAAATTTCCACTGCTCAAGTGATTCAGTGGCTAAGCGAATTCCAGCCCTGTTTTATGACTTTCTTGCCACAGTTGTTAAGTGAATCACTCCATTTCTTAAGTGAGGAATGTGGGAGTTAAGTGAATCCGGCTTCCCTACTGATCTTGCTTGTCAGAAGGTTGCCAAATGGGAAATCATATGACACCAGGACTCTGCAATTGTCATAAATATGAGTCAGTTGCCAGGCGTCTGAATTTTGATCACGTGACCATGGGGAAGGTGCAATGGTCATAAGTGTGAAAAATGGTCATAAGCAATGATCCCTCTAATGTTAGAAAATGGCAATTAGAAACTGCTGTGCGCTATTCTCTTGTTATGTGTGCGGCTACGCTGTTTAGAGGAAACATTGGTCATAAGTCATTTTTTTCCCAATGCTGTTGTAACTCTGAATGGTTTCTAAACAAACTGTTTTATGTCGAGGAGTGCCTGTACTCTGAATTGTGAGAGATGTGTCATCTTCACCCTGTTTGTCCCATAAGATCTGGACTGAGTTGCCTGTTATTCCTCTCAGAATTCAACTCCCTACTACAGCTTCTGACCAGTCATGGGCAGCCAAAATTTTTACTGCTACATTGTGGGTGTGGCTTATTTTGTGGGTGTGGCTTAATAGTCATGTGACTGGGTAGGAGTGGCTTATCGGCCATGTAATCAAGTGGGAGTGGCTTGAACGACCATCATCGTTCAAGTGAACTGTTAAGTCCTCAACTTACAACCGATGTCGCTTGCTGGGGTGACAATTTGCTTCACTTTTCCCGTGCTCTCCTTCCTGGGTCATTCCCCCACCTCAGGCTGGGTAGCTACATGAACGGGTGCTGCCAGAAGCATAAATACTGCCAGCGCCGCTTCCACCCACGCCTTCTGCTTGCACCTCAGATGGAAGGTGGCCACGTGAGGCTGGAGGGGAGCGGGGCAGGAGGGAGGGAAGCTCGTCCGAGGCCAGGAAGGAGGAAAGAGGAAAAAAAGCAAGGAGTGCAGACGCAGCAGCAGGGGGAAAATGGAGAGCTGAGCTAAGACCAGGAAGTGACAACCGCCGATCAGCTGGAGCTGCGCACACATCTTCATTTCTGCCGGTGAAACTGCGTTCCATCCCATCCTGCCTGCTACCCAACCCTGCTTCTGACTCAAGGAAAGAAATCATGTACTGACCAGGAGGAAGAGTGCTTGCGGCAGGTCAGTCGCCAATTCAAAACAATGGCATTTTGAGTTGGAAATTTTGGCCTGGCAGATTTGACCACTGTATATCACTAGCTAAATTTAACATGCAATGTAGCCAAGTAGTCAATGCAACCTTTTAATTATTTTATTTATTTATTTATTTATTTTGTCCAATACACAATGAGAGTTTTAGTGGGTATACATATATACACACATAGTAAAATACATGATGAAGGTTATAGAGGAGATACTCATAGTAAAATATATCTAAGAAATAATAGAAAAGAAGGTATAGTAATAGAACATATCAATGAAAGAATAGAAGAAGAGATATAGGAATAGAAGAAAGGTATAGGAGATATAGGAGAGCAATAGGACAGGGGACGGAATGCACTCTAGTGCACTTGTACTCGCCCCTTACTGATCTCTTAGGAATCTGGATAGGTCAACCGTAGATAATCTAAGGGTAAAGTGTTGGGGGTTTGGGGATGACACTATGGAGTCCGGTAATGAGTTCCACGCTTCAACAACTCGGTTACTGAAGTCATATTTTTTACAGTCAAGTTTGGAGCGGTTAATATTAAGTTTAAATCTGTTGTGTGCTCTTGTGTTGTTGTGGTTGAAGCTGAAGTAGTCACCGACAGGCAGGACGTTGCAGCATATGATCTTGTGGACAATACTTAGATCTTGTTTAAGGCGTATTAGTTCTAGGCTTTCTAGGTCCAGGATTGAAAGTCTAGTCTCGTAGGGTATTCTATTTTGAGTGGAGGGATGAAGGGCTCTTCTGGTGAAGTATCTTTGGACATTTTCAAGGGTGTTAATGTCTGAGATGCGATATGGGTTTAATCTCCACTTCTAAACTGCAGAAAAATTACATGGCGATGGAGAAACTAGCAGACGGAACATTTGAGATTGGATTACTGCTTAATCCAATATCTGGAGTCTGGTCAATTTTGGAGACTTAAGGCCATGCCTCTGGAGGGTTGGACCCCCCCCCTGTTTTAAATTATTTAGTTTTTAATTTAATTACTACATTTTTATTTGACTAATACATTTTTAAAAGCCCTTCCATTTAACAAGAATCCGGTAAAATGTTGAAGATAATGCACAGTTGGCTGACTTACTAAAGAAAAAAAAAGGACAAGAACATATTTTGGAAACCATAGAAGCAATTTGAAGGTCCACTGAAAAATAACAGGAGTGGAGATTGTCAAGGCTCTTCTGAAAACAAGGCAGGAGATAAAGAACTTAAGCAAGGAGGGAATTCTGAGGGAGTGAACAAGATTAAAGGTGCAAATATACTTTCCCAGACTGTTTTGTTGTGAGAAAGTCAGCTGCTTAAATAGGAAGGATCAGATTAGGAGTATGCTAAAAGTTTAAAAATCAAACAAAACATATTTCTGAACATCTTTTTTAGAGTTTAAGGTCAGAATCTTTTGTCTGTAGTAACGCAAATCTAAATTATACATTGGAGTGTGCAATTTGTCCCAGAGAATCCGTAGTTTTGTGATTTTTGCTCTGGTGACTAGACACTGAGACTCTTTCAAAAGAAAAAAAAAGATAAAACTGGCAAGCTCCAGATTTCTTAACCTTGGACCAGAAATCTCTTTTTTTATTGGTGTTTGTTCTATCTGCTTTCCCCCCTCTTTACAACTTAATAAAGATGAATTGCAGAAGTTATATTGTGGTAGACAGCTGTGTATACCGTAATATCTTTTTAAAAAGAGGTTGCTGAAAATCTCAAATGTCACGTGACAGTAACGTGACATGGTGAGTTTGAAACCTGTGCTCCAGAGGTGGGTTCCTACCAGTTCCAACCAGTTCCAACCATTAGTAAACTGGTGATGATGTCACAGAGCTGTTTCTGTTGATGCCTGTTCACGAGTGACACCATCTTGGATTTTGCTTCTGTACATGCGCGGAAGCAACCCATCCCTGCCATGTTCTACAGAGACTAAACGTTTGGTCCTGTGTGCTTATTTATAGTCTTTACATTATTTATTTATTTTATTTATTTTTTCAAATTTATAGGTGGCTTACAGCAGTAAAATAATTACAAAATAAAAATAAATAGAATAAAAGCATGTAAAAAATTAAAATGTAATATAAACAACATACAGTGGTCACTCATTCACAGTACTGGCCGGAGCGATGAACTCTGGCTCAACAGTGCCAGACCTGCTGGCATAAGTGTGTTTTCAACACTTTTCAAAAGGCGAGGAGAGTGGGGGCAGTACAAATCTCTGGGGGGAGTTTGTTCCAGAGGACTGGGCCTGCAACAGAGAAGGCTCTTCCCTGTGGTCCAGCCAGCCGGCATTGCTTGGCTGACGGGACCTGAAGAAGGCTGATTCTGTGCGACCTGATCGGTCACTGGGACATGTGAGGTAGAAGACAGTCCTGTAAATAATCTGGTCCTAAGGCATGTTGGGCTTTATAGGTAATAACCAACACCTTGAATTGCATTTGGAGAGATACATAATTACATGTAATTAAATAATTACATGTAATGTAAGTATGCACGTGGCCTTAGATATATGTGAAATGTAAAGGGAAAAATAAATAGCCGATAGAGGACAAAAAGAAAAGTCAGTTGTCTTACAGTATGTATAAAATAAGATCAACTTTTAAACCTATAACTTTTAAGACCTAAGATGTTTTTGAATAATAAAGTGAATTCTGGGAATAGGAGTAGAAATGTTACAGACATATCTCCTAGAAACAAAATATTCCTGAGAGTTCAAATTCTAATGTGGTTCACCTATGTTCCAAAGATCAAAGCACAGAATGCCATTTTTACAATACATTACATATTTTAAAGCAGGGGCCTCCAAATCCTTTGGGTGTCATATAACCAGTTCTATGAGGGGTGATTTTTTTTTTCTGTGGACCAATGTATGTGGTTTCCCAGGCTGGCTGAAAACCGTATGTGTGCGGATGGGATTTTTCTTGCTTGCATGGAACGATTCCTGGCAGGCCACAGACCATTGCTGGTTCACAGCCCGGGGATTGGGGATCCATGTTTTAAAGGACTTTTTAAAAAATTAACTGTAACCCTAAGGCAAAAAGATTGGTGACACTGTTGTGAAATACGTTTCTCAATATTAAAAGTAGTTCAGCAATGTTTTGTCAATTCTATTTAAAACATATGAAATGACTTGCGACTTGCCTGTTCACAACGAATAACCTCTCTACAGTATACAATTTCAATGAAGTCAGAGCATAACTAAGTATCACTATTTAGGATTATTTTGTATTCATTCAAGAACCCTTTGTCTTTATTCAGGATAGGATTTGTCTGCCTTTACTGAGAACTAGTTGCCTGTGACAACGTATATACAATTCAGATTAGCAAATTAGCAGTGTAGTATCACATATCCCAACTTCCCTTATACGATTCATAACTGATTAGGTTCACAACTGGTTAGGTTCACATAAAAGACATATCTTTAAACAAAAAAAAAATAGCGACAGAGATAGATTACAAAAAAAAAAAAAGGAGACAGGGAATAAATTGATGGCTCAAAGCCAAAGGTGCTTTTTCAAAAGGCAACTGGACTGATCCCCCCCCCCTTGAGGAAGAAGAAGAAGAGGCACTTTTGAGACAATTATGATGAGAATCTACACAATGAGCTGGTGGATTTTTAGGGACCCATATTCAGAAGCTTTGTTACTGGGATGTGTGTGTGTGTGTGTGTGTGTGTGTATTTCTGTGTTTATATATTCATCAAACTTCCATCAAAACATTTATAATGCACTAATAACAAGTCAGGAACATCATAAAGCACAGCACAATATTCTCTAGGGTATTTCATTAGCAATTAACTGAAATTAGTAGTTCATTAACGTCATTCAAAAAATAATGTAGGGGCAGATCATATCATAAGTCAACAATTTTTCAAATAATTATTCCACAATTACAAGGTATCTATATTTCTATCTATATTTCTATCTATATTTCTATCTATATTTCTATCTATCTATCTATCTATCTATCTATCTATCTATCTATCTATCTATCTATCATTTATATATAGATGTACAATATATAGATATAAATAAATATAACATTTAGTAATATTAAATATCATTGGCATAAAACAAGCCAGAATATTGCAACAACGAAACCCCATGTCACTAATGCACATCTTATAAAGGCTTTTATTTCGTTTTCAAAAATCTTAAATTGTAAACGCACCTGCATTCTACAAAAATACCACAAAGACATGGGGATAGAGAAAACAAGGAGGTTAAAAACGTATCTGGAAAGAAGGCTATTTTAGCAAGTCTCTTTTAAATCAAACTTGATTCCCAGGGAACTGACGGGCCCATCCATGCAGCTTTCCTAACAATAAGGCAGAAGTGTTTTGCATTACGTTTTCCTGATTTTTCTGATTTTACTTTTCAGATTAGGCAACAGCCCATTTTGTCTGGTAGTCCCACATCCAAATGAAAATCAAGCCTCTTCTTGCTAAACATCCACATCTGGGAAAGATCAGTCTGCTGCCGCCACCTGCTGAATATATTCTGAAGAAATATATTCTACCGCTGACAAACAAGCCTTGCTGGCAATTAATAACTTATTTTCATTACTTATTTATTTTATATTTGCAAGAAATAAATTTTCCTCTTCAAAAATATTTTCTTTGGAGAAAATCACATTATTCCAAGTATTGTAATGTTTGTTGCACAGTCAGCCAAATACTTAGACTGAATTTTTGTCCCTTTATCTAGTCCTCCCCCAGGAACTGGGATGGACAGATGTTGTTTGATGGTGTCAAAGGTACTGTCACAGGATGTAAGCTATTATGAGCTTATAAACTGCCTTTTGTAATTGACTGATGGTGATTTTATCAATGCTGATAGTGTTCAAATGATGCTGCGTAATATTAAACATTATAATTTTTTCTGCATCTGGCTCACAATCTGTTGTGGTTAGCTCTGGCCCAGCTCCTGCCCCAAGGACTGTGGATGTGGGGGAGACATCCACATGCTGCAGGCCTGTTTTGCCCCCGGTGTAATCTGCTGATGAAGGCTCCTCTGACCAAGAAGACATGAGTGACAGGGAGGAGGAGAGTATGGCAGACAGCTCAGAAGGAGATCAATTATCTAGCTCCTCCTTGGATTCGGAACAAGAGTTAATGATACAGCCACGCATGCGGAGAGCGATGCATAGGAAACAACAACTGAGAGATTATTATCAAAGAAAATGAGGCCACCTGTGGTTGGGTGGGGCTGTGGTGATTAGTGAGGCTGCTATAAATAGCAGCCTGTGGGTTTGGCCATTGTGGAGGATTATCTGATCGTTGTGTTTCCTGACTGCTTTACTGACTTTGACCTTTTGTGTGCTGATTTTCCCCCGCTTTGAAACTAAACCAGAGCAAAGTGTGTTTCACTTTGTGAAAGAAGGACTGTGAATTGCCTCACAGCTGCAAGCCAAGTATCACAGAACTGATAATGGACTTGTACAAATTACCAGTTTGTTTGGAGACGAGTGCTCTTTGCTATACCAAAAGAGGGCTTAGGTTAAGTGAATTTTCCTTATAAAGAACATTGTTTTGAATTTTCAAATGTGTGTGTGTCTGAAATTTGTGCCTGTGAATTTTTGGGAGGAGTCTACCAGAGAGCCCGACAGAACACAATCCTAACATTTTGATATAATAGAAGAACAAGAATATTACAACCCTAAGCTAAAGCAGATTTCAGCAGAAAAGTTAGAGACATTTCTCTTGCTTGCTTTCAGAAATGTCTGGAAAAAGGCACTGAATTCACTCACGAAGATTTCTCATTTATTAATAAACTTCCATTGTTTGTTTTCTAAGTTTGAAGACCCTTCAGAAAAAACCCTCCACCTAAAATCAGATCAGTCATATGAGCAAAGCTTACTGAATTACCACAGAAAATAGTTTTCCTACAGCTATGACTGCACCCAGATTGACTCTCCTGCTGGAATTTTTTTCCCTGGCAAAACCTCATTTCAGTATTATAGATGGCGGAAGCTTTGAGCATCTTCAAGACTGTGACTGTGCCACTGTTAAAACCTGCTTAGAAGAAAATTGCACTGGGTGCTAATTAAAAATAAAGTGGGCAAGAAGATAAAATAATACTCAACATTTTCTCCTGTGGTGACTCCGTGCTATTTTCTTCGCAACAGTACAAAAATAGATTGGCATTATCTTCTGCCGTGATATTATTCAACTAACCACTCTAGCCTACAGCCTTGGTATAATTTTCCATTCAAGTACTAACTCGGTATGCTTCTTTTCGGCTTTTGAGGTCAGACACTCAACGATGACAGAGAAATATTAAAATAGCCACAACAGAGGAATGGATTGTAAAGATGACAGAAATGACAAAACAGACCGGTTGGGCCAGGGACAAAATAATGAGTACTTTTATAAAAAGACCTGAAACATTTTATGAACATTTTTGCTGAAACCAGAAAAGAGTGAAATGTTAATTTCTGGATTTGATGAACTGAAAAACAATTGAATAAAAGAGCTGAAGTGATATTTGTAAGAGGAAGAAGACAGTTAGCAACAACGGAAAAAGTCAGCAGTTCGTAATTTTTTGGTTCTTGTTTCTTTAATTACTTTTCTTGCTTTTACACTGTTTCTGCACCTTCTTTCTTTCTTTTTCATCATATTTTTATATTTCTATTTTATTTATGTAAAAACTCTTTAATTATTTAAATTAGTTTGATGACAGTCCATGTTTCCTGAATCCATACAGGTAGTCTTCAACGTACGATTACAATTGAGCCCAAAATTTCAGTTACTAACTTAGAGAGTTGTGAATTTTGCCCCACTTTGCAATCTTTCTTGCCACAGTTCTTAAGTGAATCACTGCAATTGTACAGTTGGCTTGCCCATTGACTTTGCTTGTCAGAAGGTGATCACATGACCCAGGGATGCTGCAATTGTCATAAATATGAGTCAGTGGCGAAACATCCAACTTTGAATTACAAGACCATGAAGAGACTGCAAAAGTCATGGTCAGAAGGCACTTTTTCCAGTGTCATTGTAACTTCACTAAATGAAATGTAAGTCAGTGACTACCAGCATAACTTGGTGGGAAAAAGGATCTCATAAACAGATAGGTAGGTAGGTAGATAGATAGATAGATAGATAGATAGATAGATAGATAGATAGATGGATGGATGGATGGATGGATGGATGGATGGATGGATGGATGGATGGATGGATGGATGGATGAATGGTGAGTGTGTGTGTGTGTATAATAAATTAAACTACACACACAATTGTTGTCATCTATTGAAGCCACGAAGAAGAGAGAAACTTTTCTATTTTTGCCTGTTGATTTCTCTTCCTCTAAATATCAACCAATGCAGAGCTATTTTTGCTTGCACGTCTATTGAAATGTGGTGGATAGTTTAGCAAAAAAAGAGATAAAAGATTATTCCTATTCATACTTATTAGATGAGTATGAGACCATCTTAAAAAAATAATTTAGCTTTCCAAAATCCTTTTTCTTTAAGATCTCAAGATTCTCTGACTTTATTTACAAAACAATCAGTTTCTGAGGTCCAACCACAAAGGTGAGAAAAACACAAAACAAAACAACAGGGGGGAGATTTTAGGGCAGGCAGCAGGAGAGGGAGGTGGTGAATTAAAAAAAAACCCTAAGGGGAAAAAAACCTGAGGAGGTCATTTCAGAACTTGAATTCTTTGTATTTCTTGGCTTCTATTAAGGCCATTTATACCTCTTCCCCAGTTGGAAGCACCAAAATGCTTCCATGGCAAAAGGAAGCATTGCCTGGGGTTGGGGGTCATACAGCTAGGGGCTCTTGTCCTCATGAAGTTGCCCGTGGAAATAGCACCCATGAATCTATTCAAAGTCACCCACTTTCAAACTGCTGGGCCCACAGGAGGTAGGGTGTGTAATGGGAGCTTACCCTTGCCTCGTGGAATCAACAGGCTGCATGCTCCGTTTCTGCTGGCAGAGAACTGCAGGAGGATGCTGCAGTCAAAAATGGAGCCTCGACACGTGATGTCAAGCTGCTCATGCCCACCCTAGCCAATCCCTCCACCACTACCACCAGGATCCCCGAGATAAAACACAACCCTGATGCGCCCCTCAATGAAATCAAGTTTGACCCCCCCTGCCCTACAGGGAAACTTTCTCATTTGTGATACAGTCTGAGGAAAAAAAATGTTCCTAATATAGTGGTACCTCATCTTACGAACTTAATTCGTTCCGTGAGCAGGTTCGTAAGTAGAAAAGTTTGTAAGAAAAAGCAATTTTCCCCATAGGAATCAATGTAAAAGCAAATAATGCCTGCAGCCCCATCCCAAAAGTCACCGCTTTTGCCTTGTGCCACTGGGAATCCCCGCCTCTGAACTTCCATTTTGAGCCGAAGTGCCCGTTCTTGCGTTGCTGGGATTCCCCTGAGCCTCCCATCTCTGGGATTCAAAGCAGCACCTGCAAAAATGAAGGGAATCCCAGTGAGAGGAGCCCAGCAACGCAAGAACGGGCACTTCAGCTGGCAACGGAAATTTGGAGGTGGGGTTTCCCAACGAGGGGAGGCTCCGGGAAATCCCAGCAATGCAAGAACGGGGGCCTCGGTTGGCAACATAAGTCCAGAGGTGGGGATTCCCAGCGAGGGGAGGCTCAGGAGAATCCCAGCACTTTGGCTGGCAACGGAAGTCTGGAGGCGGGGCATCCCAGTGGCGGCGGCTTGGGTTTGTAAGGTGAAAATAGTTTGGAAGAAGAGGCAAAAAAATCTTAAACACCGGGTTCGTATCTCAAAAGGTTTGTTAGTAGAGGCATTCGTAAGACGAGGTACCGCTGTACAAATAATATCAGTAGTGATTTAAAAAAATTCCTGCCCTTTAAATCTGTAATTTTAACATGCTTATTTAGACTTGTTAAAATTAGGCAGATAAGATATTTTCTTCCGAAGAAACAGATGTACAAGTTCAGTTCTTTTTGGACAGCAAAACTTTGGGGATTTTGGTATATTTTGGTATATTTAAATTTATATTGCTCCTAAATCAACATGCATATTCATGATCTTAAAGCTACTTATGTGTATTTTTGGAAATGCATGGCTATTTTTTTTCCATTCACATCTATATTTATCATATGAAAATAGATGCTGCTTTTTACTATCCAGGGATTTGTTTAATCTCACTTGTTTCAATCCACCATGGATCACACAATTAAACAATTTAGCAGATCACTGTGATCACAAGCTATTTGAGATGACCCACATGCTTTTAAATGTACACTCAGGGCTACTTTAGCATGACTGTTTCATGCACAAATAACTGAAGATTAATATTATGAGAATGTTTTGGTTTTCCCATGTACAAAGCTTATTGTATCTATTCATTGTTGCCTACATTTTAATTTAATCTTGGAGAAATCCATACTAACGGATCTAAAATCTCATAATTCAGGTGATTGACCACTTATAAACTTTGGTCAGAAAATGTGGTTAGTTTTGTGGGATTTTATACTCATTTTAAAGTTTCGGAGTACCATCTGGGGCAATAGGTATAAATTAGGCAATAGGTATAAATCTTTCAGATTGAAGGTTCCTGACCAGCATTATCAGCAATCGTTTTCAAAATTTTGCAACAAATATCCTGAAAATAAAATAAAAAATATGTTTTAGTTTCATACTTGATGTGGTAACTAAAAGGAGACTTATACCTTTGCTTTGATCAGTACCAATACAGTTCTACAAATAGATTTTTACATTTCCCCCCTGAATTTCTAAATCAGCTTCTTGCAGAACGAGGCTGATTCTGGTTACTTACAATCAACGTTACAACAGACCTTCCTAGGGGCACTATGACCTCAGATTCAAACTTTTGATGTCTGCCCTCTGTCCACAGCTGTGTGATTGTATTTTGGGTGCCTAGCAACCAGCCTGGATATACAGCTGTTTTCAGAATCCCACAGTCACATGATCTCAATGTACGATTTTATTTTATTTTATTTTGCAAGAAACCAGTATTTGCTTCCAGTTTCTAGGGGGGAAAAGCCCATTAAAAGTAGTCCTCAATTTACAACAGGTCATTTAGTGACTTTCAAAGTTACAATAGCACTGAAAAATGTGCAAAGAAATATTGGAGTAGGATTCAGGAAAGAAATATCGGAGCAGGATTCATATTCCAATACAAAACATTCTTAAAATGAATATAAAGATAAAACTAGAGACTTTTCTTCTGGGCTTAATGGAAATTTTTTTTAAAAAAAAATTGGAATGTTTATGCTATACGCCTTGATGGCAACTAGATTACTTTACGGTTAAAAATGGAAGGACACTTGACCCCAATAATGAACAAATAACTGCAAACTGAAACATCTTCCCCTGGGCATGTTTAATTTATATATGGTATGCCTGAGTGTATGTCTGTTAGTATATGGGGTCTTTTTAAAATCGTTAAATATTTTAAATCTGTTTAGATTATTTATGATTTGTTTCCACGTGTTGTGAGCCGCCCCGAGTCTTCGGAGAGGGGCGGCATACAAATCTAAGTAATAAATAAATAAATAAATAAATAAATAAATAAATAAAAAATTGACAGGAGTTAGCAGAGATGACTAAATTGATTGCTTTGATCAAGGGGGGAAAACACAAACAAATTCTCTACCTGGAAACCACTTCGGGACTGAGTGTGAGGCTCCGCTCACCTGCCCAGATGCTGCCATTTGAGTTCTTTTACCTTCTGCACATGCATTGAATGCATTGTGCATCCACAGAGGGTAAAAGAACCCAAATGGCGGCATCCAGGCAGGTGGGTGGAGCCTCATGTTGCCTTTGCAACTGCCTCTCCAACAACTGACAGGCACAAGCAAACCCCTGGTTTAAATGCCTTGTTTTATTGCACCAAAAGGAGTTTGTTTGTCAGAAGGATGCAAAAGGGGGTCACATGTGTTGTAATCATAGGTTCTTAGGCACTGAACGTTGGGATAGAATATTGCCAAAGGGTGATGTTTTAGCCTAATGGGTGCTGTATAAATCTTATTCTTCTTCTATAGAAAGGTAGCAAAGTCCAGGATGAGTAAGCAAGCTGCAGAATCCATGACCACGTGGAAAATAATTAACTTGATATACAGCATGAAGATAACGTACAGCTAACTTCCATATAAGGAAATATATGCCTTACTCTCATTCCTTTGCTAATCACCAGTAAACACACAATCCAGGAAAAGGCAATGAATGGAGCTTCCATTAATTATCTATAGGGAAGTCACGAGGAGGTTGCCTTATGCAGCGCATGACTGAATGGTAGTTGGGGGATGGCTTAATGTATGTGACGTTCGCGGATTGGTTATTCTGTACCACATGTCAGGAAAAGTGAAATACTAGAGGTCGGCCCATTGGGGAAGGGCAGTTTCCCTTCACACATGACTTCCATCATGTGATCCCCTTTTGCATCCTTCTGACAAACAAAGTCAGTGGGGATGACAGATTCAATTAACCTGGTTACTAACTTATCAACTGCAGTGATTACTTAACAAGTATGACAAGAGCAGTTGTAAATTGTGACGAAACTCACTTAACAAATGTCTTACTTAAGAACTGAAATTGTAGTTGTAGGATGAAGATTACCTTTACGGACAATAGATTCACTTAATCGCCCTGGTGTTCGCTCAATGACCATGCTGCTCATTTTATTTTGACTCCATTCACTTAAAAACCACTACAAAAAAGGGTTTTTTTTAAAAAAAATCTCACATGTGGTGACCCATTTAACAATTGACACAACTTATGACTGAAATTACAGTAAATTCAATTACAGTTGTAAGTCAAGGACCACCTGAACTTGCTATTTGTAAGTTTCATAACAGAAACTTTCATAATATTTGATAATATTTTCCTCAAATGTAATCCATTATAGTTGTGCTATTTTTAACAAAGCTAGTTAGAGAGTTATGTTGATTGTACAGTGATCCCTCGATTTTCGCGGGGGTTACGTTCCAAGACCTCCCGCGAAAATCGATTATCCGCGATATAGTGGTGCGGAAGTAAAAACACCATCTACGCATGCGCACCCTTTTTTTCCATGGCCGCGCATGCGCAGATGGTGGAGGCGGGGAGCGACGAAAGTGCGGAAGCCGACAAAGATTGCTTTGAATGTCGGCTGCCCCCGCCCCCCCAGCACCCGCTCGCCCGCCGTTCGCTGCTCGCCCGGCTGCTCTCTCTCTCGCCGCTCGCCCGTTCACTCGCCCGGCCGCTCGCTCGCTGCTCGCCCAGCCACCCGCCGCTCCCTCGCTGCTCGCCCGGCCACCCGCCGCTCCCTCGCTGCTCACCCGGCCACCCGCCGCTCCCTCGCTGCTCGCCCGGCCACCCGCCGCTCCCTCGCTGCTCGCCCGGCCACCCGCCGCTCGCCCGCCCTTTGCCCGCCCTTCGCCCGGCCACCCGCCCTTCGCCCGGCCGCTCGAGGGCAAGAGGGGGAGAGATAGAGAAAGAGAGAGAAGGAAAGAAAGAAAGAGATGAGAGAGGGAGGAAGAGAGTGTGAGAGAGGAAGAAGCAAGAGAGAGAGAAAGAAAGATGAGAAAGGAAGGAAGAGAGTGAGAGAGAGGAAGAAAGAGAGAGAGAGAAGAGTGGAAGGAAGAGAGAGAGAAATGATAGAAAAAAGGGGAGAAAAAAAGAGAAATGAGAAAATGATTGAAGCAGAGAATGACAGGAAAGAAAGAGAAAGAGACAGAGAAGTGACTCTTGGTGATGACGTATGACGTCATCGGGTTGGAAAAACCGTGGTATAGCAAAAAAAACCGTGGTGTATTTTTTAATTAATATTTTTTGAAAAACCGTGGTATAGCGTTTCGTGAAAATCGAGACCGCGAAAATCGAGGGATCACTGTACATAATAATTTACTAAGAAATGACATGTTTTGAAAGGGTAATGTTGTAAGTCGAGGACCACCTGAACTTGCTATTTGTAAAGGGGGGAAACCCACATACAGCTAAAATTTGAGATTCCTTTCATACCTTTTTAGAGCCATCTACTGAGTAGAAGCTGGGGATGTGCAATTACTTTCAAAAAATATGTTGCCTTGGTGGTTCAGTGGCTAAGATACTGAGCTTGTTGATCAAAAAGGTCAGCGGGTTGGTGGTTTGAATCCCTAGCATAGGTCTCCTGTGTGAGCAGGGGGTTGAACTAGATGACCTGCAAGGTCCCTTCCAACTCTGTTACTGTTAAAAGATTGTCATGATGTATACACTTGTAGAAATAGAGAAAACCACCTTTACATCAAAACATTGGCCAAGCTAGCGCAATACTTTCTATTACTGCTGAGAAAGGCTTATCTTGTTTAACCAACATTAGGACAGGGACAGTAACAGGGACAGTTGGTGTGCTTATGCACATCCCTTAATGTTGATTCCCCCCCAAAAAAAAATTATTCTAAAAGTAAATAATAAATAAATATCCACATTAGAAGATTGATGATATAAAACAGCCTTATAAATACAACAGTGTGGGTTTTAGAAAGATTAAAAATGACTTGAGATGAAAATATTTTTATTTTCCTTGGCAGCTTTTATGAGTTATTCTAAGCCGGTATTTTTAGTGTGATTTCTCTCTTGCATCAAGCCTATTTAAAAATTTGCAAATGCTTTAGGAATTCTTGAATAAATGAAAGATTTGACCAAGGCTACAACAAAGTGTATACCATATACTTATCCTGCTATTGATAGAAGAATTTTAAATTTCTTCTTCTCAAGCAAGATGTCAACCTCAAAATGACAGGCCTAACTAAGCAATTGAAGCCCAGTTTCCTTCTTACTTGTGTCTGATGCATGATGCATATGAAAAGGAGATACTTCAACTGCCGATTTTGCACCTGATTTTGAGCCTTCCACACTCCCCAATTAATGATTCAACTAAATTTTCATTATACACCTCAAACCCAAAGAAGTGAAATACACCAGTTGGTTAAATTTCATCATTCTAATGAAGGTTAAAGGACTGAGTTCTGTTCAATCTAAACATGTTAACAGCATGGACAATTCTATTTATTTTATTCTATAGACATTTAAAAATATTAAAAACATGCACTAGGCCAGAGGTTTTCAAACCTGGCAACTTTTAAGACTTATGGACTTTAATTCCCCGAATTCTACAGCCAGCTGTGCTGGCTGGAGAATTCTGGGAGTTGAAGTCCACAAATCTTTAAGCTAGGCTGTTAGTTTTCAAAAGCATATCAAGCATGTCAGGGTTATAACTGAAAATATGCTTATTTAAAGGTCTGACCAAAGATATAGTTACAAAGATTTCTGGCTGTTGTTTAGTTGCTGCTGATATAAAGTATCCCTATACTCATGTTACTGTAATAGGACAATCTGTTGCATACATGTTTAATGATGAATATCAACATAAAGATTCAAATACAGACGTAAACTGGGTATTTATTCTATAACTCATTTTCTCCAAATATTGTCCCCTATCCCAATGTGGAAAAAATACTTTTAAAATTGGGGCATTTTTGTTCCAGTGTGTACCACAAAGTCTGTGATACACATATTAAAATTTAATTATGAAAAGTATGCACTTTGTTTCTTGCCCAATTGTATTCATTTTATTCATTCAATGTGGGAGGGGGCACATTAATTTATTCACCATTTTAGGGGGTTGTTTCATTCAAAGTTTGAGAAACCCAACATTACGCCATACCCCACAATGCAAACCAAGTGTCTCTGAAATATTGGGATTATAATTCATAATTTTCAAGCCAAGATTGATAAAAAGGAAGGGAAAGTATTTTCTCTTTAATAAGTAGTTGACAGATGCTAATTTTTCATGGATAAAAGTACAGTAGCTGGATAACCATGACAAGCAAAGCCCAATAGATACTTCCAAGGTATTCTAATCCTTGGAAGTATTCTAATCCTATAGCCTAAGCTGGGCAAAAATTCCAGAAGATCATAAAACTGCCCCAAAATCTGTATGTTTGTGGCCACCAGAACTTTAATTCAAAGGTGTCTTTACTGATTGCAATTTTTTCCTGTTGAGATGTTTATATACACTTCCCTTAAAAGTTTGCCCATGATGATTCAAATGAATAAACCAACCTTTAGCCATTATCCCTGCTAAAGTCTAGTTTTTGTTGCACTGTCCTTCCTGAGGTTAAAAGGCTCCCTGTGCACCTGATTTACTTGAAAATGACATAGAACCGCTACTTCATGCTTTACATGCTAATGCAAGGGACTCTTTTTTCCCCTGCCACCATCCTGCCACCATTTTCAAAGGCAACATATTGGGGGGGGGGGGATTTTCCTTTTTCCAGAAAAGGTCAATATCATTCTTTTGGTCCTGAAACTGTTCCTGAAAAATGTTGTGATGCAGGCCTGGAATATGAAATACAAAGGGAAAGAAAGAGACAATATAGTAATTTTTCCGAAAAGGCCAACATTCATTCTCTCTCCCTCTTAAGATGAATGTTTGTATGTCCTATTCATTCTATTTTGGGTTGTGACACCTAAATCATCAATTAATTGGGGAATTATTAGAATGGTAGTGCAACACACCTGATAAGCATTGTTTGACTTTTTATTTCGAGCTGTAACGTGACTGTTTAGCTGTAGCACAATCATGCATGTTTTTAAGGGCCTGAACTATTTTGTAGAAACTACCCTCTAATTTTTTTCCTGTAAATAATCAAATGTTTCTAAATTTAAAATTATGCTTAATTACACAAACATGATTATCATGCTTAAATAAATAAATTGCACTTATGATGCCATTGTACTGAGATTTACTCCGAAGCACACATGATTATGGCTGTTTTTTCGCCTATATTTCCAAAATAAAAAGTGCAGAATTCAAACAACATGGAGAATTTTTCAGTTTAAATTGCAAACTATTAAACTTCAATGAACATTAAACTTTATAATGCTAAATCTTCAAACTCGAACTTTTGTTCTAAATTTATTTTGGGGGTCCGGGAAACGAAGTTTAATTTTCTAGTTAGATATGAAAACTCCATTTTTTTTGCCTTAAAACCATATGTAATCTAAATTTTGTATTTTAAAAAAAATATGTATAGATTAATGATAAAAAAAGACTCGTGTTCATTTAATGGGCTAAACAAGACAAAACTTCAGCTTACAATTCCAAACAAGTGTGATTTAGAATTTAAAAGAAGAAAATAAATTTAGTTGTTTATATATTTTTGTTTCCCCAAAAAAGAAGAAAAGGGGGGGGTGTCAATTTGCATGTAGAGATCCCAGAAAAATGTTTTGTCACAGGGTGCAAATCAATTACTTTTTGATTGGATTCTCACTAACTTCCATAAATTATGCGCAGGAATCCCAAGTGTAGAACAATGGTTTACACTGCAAGCTTTTATACTAACAGTACAGTCAAAGATATACAAGGAAGGACCTTTAAAAAAGCATGTTCTCAATGGCCAGAAGTCATCGCATCTAAATGACACAGTTGTGACTGGATCAATGGTTTCCTTTTCTTTCAGTCAGACTTCCCGGAATGACACAACGAAGGGCCGCAACTTTGCTTGCAAAGAACAAGAACTTAATCTCTCCTCCTGGCAGCACAGACCTATCGCAGCCGATAGGGAAGAAAACGCAGAGAAATCCCGAGATAAAATAAAAGGGAGATTTGGGAACTGGCCAAATGAAAGAAAGCAAAGGCCATTATCTCACCTCGAGAGTGAATGAGAGATTGTGTAGATTCGTACCTGCGCAACTTAAAACCAAAACATTTCTTTTCAGGGGGAAAGTTGGCCAGCTGTGGAATGACGTCCTTAGTATTTACATACCAACCACTAAAAAGAAGTGAGATTCTCGGATAAACCTCTCGTATATATATATTTTTTTAAAAAACAGACTCCCACAAGAAAAGCGGGCATTTTTTTAAAAAAACCCACCTTCCATAAGGCCGCCTTCACAAGTTTTATTTGGCCCAGTCGCAGCTGGAGCTTAAACCCCGGTTTGTAAATTAGCCGCCCTCCATTTACGGGAGGCCTAAACGCGGATTCAGATGATCCGGACCCGAGACTTGGCTGGGCGAAAATAGCACCCTGTTTTCGCCCAGCCAAGACTCGGGGGGGGGGGGGGGAGGCGCTCGATTCTCGGGCAAAGGATTTATTTTAGGGGGGGAGAGAATTCCTCTGGTTCCGACGAGCGCTTAAAAATCCGCGGATAGCTCAGGAAAATTCACTCGGGGGAATCAGGTTGGTGCCCCTTTGCTTGCTTGCTTGCTTCCCGTTCTACCCGGTCACTTGACCGTCCCTCAGGGGGGGTGGATCCAACCAAAGCGCCGGATGCGCAGACTGGCCGGTTCTCTCTCCCTCCCCCCTCCCGGGGCGCATTGCGTAAATCGAGGACGGGTTCGGCGCGCGAGAAACTCTCCACGTTCTGCCCGGACTGCAAAAGAGGCGCCCGCGAGTCTCTTACCTGCTGTCCCGGATCTGAGGAAGGGGGGAGTTTCCAACCCCCCCCCCCCCCGCTTCCCCAAGCGATGCAGGGGGAGAAGCGAAGTCTTTCTTTCCTCACAGCCGCTTCTCAATCTTGCCTCCCTCCCTTCCGTCCCGTCTCTCCCCCACCCCCACGCCGATTCGTCTCCACCTGAAGCAACCGCGCCGGCTTTCCGCCTCCTTCTCCCGAGCGGGCCGCCTTCGCCACCCGCACCCCCCCCCCCTCTTTTGGCCGCCGCTTTCTCCTCTCCTTCGCAGCCCCAAATTTCTGCAGCGAGCTGGCAAGAAGGATCCGCGGGAGGAGAGTAACAGCGGCGGCGGCCTCTGCCCGTCTCCCCGCGCCTCAAGGAGAGCGCGCGTAAAGCTGTCGCGGCTCTAGCGCTCCAGCGCCTTAAAACCTGTCCCAGGTACAAAAGCTCCGGGCGGGAGGAGGAAGAGGAGGAGGAGAAGCGAGTTTTATCAAACCGCAAAAGAAAAAGAAAAGGGGAGGAGGGAGGGAGGCAGGAAAGCCAGTCTGGTGTCTCGTGGCCTGGGTGCAACCCTCTGCCCCCCCCCCTCTGTCAGACTTGACTTCCGAGCCAATCTTGGTTAGGATCCCAAAGAGCTTGGAGGGGCCGCGGCGGCTGTCACGGCGGACCTACCTGAACACCTGCTGCACGGCGGAGGGGGAGTGGTGTGTGTTTGTGGGGGGGGGGAGATCTTGCTTGGGACTCAGCCGCTTAAACAAAAGCAATCCGCCCCGTTGGGTTGGCGCTCATCCCCGCGGGCGGGCCCGCCCAAATCCAGAGAAGCGGGAGGGCGCCATCCGCGCACACCCACACACACTTTTCCTCAGGTTTTGAAGGCTTAACGGACGGTCCCTCGGCACGCTACGGATCGAGGGAAGGGGAAGATCGAACGATTCCCCTTGCTCCCCCTCGTCACCACAGCCACCGTATCATCACCATCCCCATTATATCCTTATCACCATCATCTTCAAGGAATCGGACAGTCCCGGTCCGGCGACCTAGAGGAGGAGCTCTTGCCTCACAACCCGGAGGTTGTGAGTTCGATCCTAAGTAGAGGCAGATGTAGAGGTCTCCCGCTTGGGAGGGGGGTTGGACTAGATGACCTCAGGGTCCCTTCAGCAATAATAAAATAATATTTTTTTTAAATGGTGGAGCCAGGACCCCCTTTATTATTTGCCTCGCCAAAGCAGGGCTAGTGCCATAGGCGGGACAAAGATACAGTTTCCCGCCACGGCCGGCTCCGAAAAGTTGGCGGCGGGGGATAATGTGCAACCTCGCTTCGTCTCTCCCGCGCGCGAAGTGAGGCGCTGCGAGGTTCCCATCCAAGTTTTTAAGGAGGGAAACGGGCGAGAGCGGCCCGACGGCCGACCGGGTTGAAATCCTGAGGGAAAAGCGGCGCGAATGATGCGCGCGCCTTTTGGCGGCAGGAGGGTTGGTTGATGGGAGTAGGGACGCGTTTCAATTAAAAGTCGGATTTGAACGAGAAACTAAAAGACGGGAATAGTTTGATTCCGGATTAAAATAAATCCTTTAATGCCCTTCTTGGTCTTGGTCTTGATTTTGGGTTTAAGCCTGGAACGAACGAAGAATCACCCTCATTTTTCACTGCCGCCCGCCCGTTTCCAATTTTGTATGCAGTAGATGAAGGAAATGGGGGTGGGGGGTATAGATGAAAAGCAAGTTAACATTTTAAGCAAAGATGTTTTCCTGCTCCGCAGGAAAGACAAGATGAAAAAATTGGGTTTGGTGCTGACTTTGGAACAAAATACCCTTTTAAAACAATTCTATTGCCACAGATAATTTTACAATCCTGATGCATTTCTTAGTTCCCTTATAACTCTGGAATGAACCTGATTGGAGACCGAATTTGGGGGGTTGCTGGTTTTCTGAGGGGGAAAATAAATGCTGGCTGAATGCATTGGCTCCACATTTTGGGATGTTCAAAGAGTATGTTCGGCTCCTCTCTAGGACAGCAATAATGTTTAAATTAGCTTAGTGGGGCAAATAATGAAGGAAGAAATTTGTTAACAGTAGCAGTTATGTCTGGGTGAGATAGTGGATTTTTAACTTTTAAAATTGTAACATTCAATCCCGATGTTAAATACAGTGAATTGATTGTGTATTTTATATGTTTTTGAAAATCAATTAGTCCTGTAACAGTGTGCACCAATACTGTACTACAATATTCTCAAAGAAGAAGAAAAATATGTACTGTATTCTTGATTTTTAGGCAGTGCACACAGCATGTGTTTCAAGCAAGGAAAATCCTAATCTGCAGTATAAGGAGTGTAAAGGAGTATGCCAAATAATAAGGCTTTTCTAATCAAATTGTTTAAATTGATTAAGCTTGATATTCTGATTTTACCAGCCCTCCACCAATTTTTTTAAAAATGTGTGCTTGGGGATTTCACTTTCCTTTCCAAAACCTATTGATTTGTTCTTTTGTTTTACTTTCAATTTGAGAAAAGTGGAAAGCCTAGAAAGTATGTAAAACACAAAATTGAAAATAGGTAAAGGACACTAACTAAAAATAAAATGGGATAAAATACTGAGCAGCCTTTGTCTCCTGTATTGTAACTTCGTAGGTAACAGAGATTTGTCAAAAGTTAACAGCTTTTACAAATCTAGGCTGTACAAATGTAATCTTTAGCCTACTGTGAGCTGGGTTTTTAAATTTGACTATGTAAAACCATGACAACTTCCTATGTCAAATTTAGTTTCAGAACAGTGTAAAATAGCACAGCTATTTATGTTGTTCCACTTTTTTCAGTGGAAATACTTGGTTCCTCAGAGTCAGACCATCACTGAGAATTTCTTACCAGACTTTCTAGATTCCCTCTGTGAAACAATGATGTCTCCTCTGCTAATAACCATGTTTCCCTTGTGTTGTTACATTAAAGACATGATGCTGTGGCTACATACCAAAATGACAGATTTGGAAGAGATCTTGGAGGTCTGTCTTCTAGTTCAAACCCCTGGTTAGACAGGGAACCCTGTAAAATGGTTGTCCAGTTTCTTTTTAAAAAATCTCCAGTATTGGAACACCCCACAACTTCTGGAGATAAGTCGTTCCACTGATTAATTGTCATAACTGTCAGGAAATTTCTCCTTAGTTCTAAGTTGCTTCTCCCCTTGATTAATTTCTATCCATTGCCTTCGGGTGTTTTGGAGAATAGATTGACCATCCTAATTGCAAAATGGAAAAAAAAAAAAAGCAACACACCCAATGGATTTAGAAGGGACAGTATGTGTGTTCCTTGAAAAGGATCGGCAGCTAAAATACTGTGTTCAGCTCCTGTGTTCAGTGCTTTAAATTTCAGCCTAAAGGTCTAATCTTCAATTTGATCCTTCAGTTTTTCAGCAGTCTAGGGTCATATCCAAGTGGATATGCTAAACAGTTTGTTTAGCAAGCCGAAAAATGAATGTTAGAAATTGTACTATTGTGCCAAGCACATTTTTTAAAATACGATTTAAGACTTTACCAATAGAAATTAATTTTGAGTTTTGTTATTTGCTTTTAAAAGTAGAAATGCATCATTGTGTGTTTCTAAAAATTCTACCCTAATACTAATATTATATAACATACTTTTTTTGGAGGGGGGGTTCCTCACTTGCACTTGCTTTTCTTTACTTGATTTCAGTAATTGGCACATAGTTATGTTAGGATTACTTATTACTATATTAATAGTTTGTGTATTTGGTCATTTGATAAGATGCATTTCAAAAATATTTATAGTTAAAATTGATATTTTTAAAATTCTTTAAAAGCTAAAGGGACACATTTTTAAAGCTATCAAATAGGGTCTTTTACAATTTCTGACTATCATAAATGTTTAATTTTCTGCTAGAAAAGGCTGTTTTTTATTTACTTATTTATAAATGTAATAAAACAAATAAATAATGTATATAGCCTATTCTGTTGTAAGAGTCTAGTCTGTTTGGTTTTAGGCTTAATGGTTTATGAGTTTACATTTTTATAAACCATCCAGAGCAAAATAATGTGCTACATTAAACGTTTTGATAAATACATTAAAAGAGACAAAAGACGCATCCTATGATGCTTATACACAGCCTACAGAAACCAAAAGGATGTTTAATTTTTTAAAAAGACTATAAAATATAATAAATGTCAATACTGGGCTCTCTGAATAGGATAAATTAAAAAGGAGCTAGATTACTGGCTTTGCTTCTTTGCTATTTTTCAATTCCTATAGTTCAAAATTATTATGTCTGCATACTGACTAACATTGGAAAATTATGGAGGAAATTTATAGGTGAGATGGAACAGTGTTAAAAATTGAGTTACTGAAAAAGAAATTAATTTTAAGTGTTTTTCTTAGTGCTAGAAAGAATTTACTATAGTTCTTATGCCAAACTGCCAATTATCTTGATCAGAAATTTTCTGGATGCCAGCAGTTTTCAAAGCCCATCTTTTTTCCTTCTTTTATCTATATTTTGATAGAATGTTCATACTAGTTATAAATCTTACTGAGAATAAGACAATAATGGGGTAGATCTAATAAATTTTACATGGAGTAGATTCAAGAACAGAAATACAAACTTGGGACTGTCAGACAACTTTGAGCCCAAGATGGAATCTTAGGCTTTACAAAGATTTTGTTTTGGTTACCACCCACCATTCAATTCTAGCTGGAGAAAAGATACAAGACCCTAACATTAGGTTTCATGTGTACCAGTTATAACTGTTCTCTTATTGTTGAACACTGTATTCATATTATTTTTATTAGTGTACTTTTAATAGATCTGGAACATAAAGGATTCAGTTCACTTTGATGATAAGGAAGGAGGTAAACTTGGTAACTATCTCCAGAGGAAGGAAAAATGACAAATTTAGCTTCCAATCTTTCCTTCCTTCCTTCCTTCCTTCCTTCCTTCCTTCCTTCCTTCCTTCCTTCTTTCTTTCCTTCCTTTTTCTTTTCCTTTTTCCACTCCTCCCTTCCTTTTTTCCACTCCTTCCTCTCTTCTATTTTTCCAGTCCCTCCTTCCTTTTCTTTCGTCCACTCCTTGCTCACTCACTATCTTCCTCTTATCCAGTCTTTCCTTCCTTCTTCCTTTTTTCTACTCCTCTCTCCCTTTCTTCTTTTCACTCCATCCATCTATTCACCCTCCCTCCCTTCCTTTCTCTTAACATCTGCTCTGACATTTTCATCACATTTAGTAACTTCAGGTTTGCAGCAACAAAGTATTGACATTGTTGACATTGACATGGCCAGCATGACATGGAAAATGCCCATTCCTTGTACCTAGTACTCACTGTTCAGTGAATGACTGGCACTGTTGATACCACCTCTCTAAGAAGATAGGAAGAGTTCCACCAGGTTGACTAGCCTGCTCTCTCTTGCAGGCCATCCAAGGAAGTCCAGTACTGATTGTGAGCTGCAAACCTACAAAAAAACCCAAGAGTATCAAGGGGATATAAAATTTCCTTCATAAAATATAAATAAATAAATAAATAAATAATGAAATAATGAAATGATCTTTTATTCTTGAAGAATAAAGACTGATATTTTATTCTAGAAGGAAATGCAATCGGGAATCTTCATCTAATTAAAGGCTACGAAGGGAAAAATATTATAGAGGCTTGTAGGAGAATGACATATTTGTCGATGGTGGGGGGAAAAAACACCTTGGAAGCATCTTTTGTGACTAGCAAGTTTTATTAACTGTGTAAGCTTTCAAGTGCTGCTGTGGATTTTGTTAGAACCATTTGAGTATATTGTATGCTGTTCCTCAAAGCTTCTATCTCTAAAACTTTATTAAAGCAGGCAGCCATAGCAGAGAAGCGCATTGCTTCCTTCAATTAGAATTTAATTATAATTTTAGATACGGCCAATAACGAAATGAAAGGATATTTATCCTGGACTGCCTTGCATGTCGGATGGAATGGATAGTAAATCCTGCCTGATGTTTAATTTATGCAGACTTAAGGTGTTCAGGATACATATCTACATGAAAACTATAAACAAAACCACTAACTTGACTTGCTTAACTCTCAATAATATTGGAATTTTAAAAGCCTTAAATTGTACATTTTTCCTTTGGAGAAGCATTATTGTTATTATTAATTATTTAATTCACTTGAAGCCTACATTGTCCCTCTCTTTTCTATTCTCAAGTTTGAGAGTGTTCTCAGTTCCAGAAATCAGCACTTTTGCTAGCTGAATACAGAAATCCTTTTTATCCTTCTTGCTATGTTTCCTATAAATAAAGGATAATAAATATCCTTTCTATGATTCCTATTAATTATGAGCTATTTTTTAAATTGTCTGAGCTTGAATAGAAACATACTTCTTATAAGAAGAGGAGATGGGAATACGGGTTCCTAAAGATGTAAATATTTTCATTAAAAAAATTATTTTGGTATCATTTTTGCCAATCAAAAGTACTGTAACATAAATGAAAATGCAAACACAATTAAATGAAGATCTGAAACCACTGACTCAGCAACATATCTTGCAATAAAATACATGGTTTAATTTGGGGATCAGGGAGCAGCATATCTTTTTATTTGCTCATTTTATCTTGATGGTTCTAGACAACAAATAAATGTGGAAAATAGAGCCTTCACTTTTTCATTAGTATGTCTTAAATGTTATTGTGCATATGGGAAGAGCCTTCTCTGTGACGGCCCCGACCCTCTGGAACCAGTTCCCCCCAGAGATTAGGATTGCCCCCACCCTCCTTGCTTTTCATAAACTTCTGAAAACCCACCTCTGCCATCAGGCATGGGGGAACTGAGACATCTCCCCCTGGCCTATATAATTTATGCATGGTATTTTTGTGTGTATGTCTTGGTTTTTAAATAAGGGGTTTTTAGAGATTATTAATATTAGATTTGTGATACATTGTTTTTTATTTATTGTTGTGAGCCGCCCTGAGTCTGCGGAGAGGGGCAGCATATAAATCTAATAAATAAATAAATAAAATAAATAAATGTGTTTGTGAGCAGTCGTGGAATGGATTATTTTAAATTGCAAAAATGGTTCATCGTTCAAAAACTCAGACAATTACATTCTACTTTCCTGATTTTTTTAATTGTTATATAAAGGTAAAGAAGACTGTATTTGGAATTTCAAACCTAAATATATAAATATATAAAATCTGATCTGTCCACTCTATATGGGTTGTCTTTTTATTTTTCCAGAATTTTTGGATCTGGCAATTTTATTTCAAAATTCAGTTCAAAAAGTCAAATAAAGTTTTGAATTTCAGGCACAGCATTGCTAAATCTATGCTCATTCCAGTTTCCAGATCTTAGCCTTAGCCTTGCCAAATGTAGAAGTCACTTCTGAAATAAGGAAATATACATTTCTGCCTTCTGGGTGATGTGATTTTTCTGTCTTTCAGGCTGAAACATAGAAACATAGAAGTCTGACAGCAGAAAAAGACCTCATGGTCCATCTAGTCTGCCCTTATACTATTTTCTGTATTTTATCTTAGGATGGATATATGTTTATCCCAGGCATGTTTAAATTCAGTTACTGTGGATTTATCTACCACGTCTGCTGGAAGTTTGTTCCAAGGATCTACTACTCTTTCAGTAAAATAATATTTTCTCATGTTGCTTTTGATCTTTCCCCCAACTAACTTCAGATTGTGTCCCCTTGTTCTTGTGTTCACTTTCCTATTAAAAACACTTCCCTCCTGAACCTTATTTAACCCTTTAACATATTTAAATGCTTCGATCATGTCCCCCCTTTTCCTTCTGTCCTCCAGACTATACAGATTGAGTTCATTAAGTCTTTCCAGATACGTTTTATGCTTCAGACCTTCCACCATTCTTGTAGCCCGTCTTTGGACCCGTTCAATTTTGTCAATATCTTTTTGTAGGTGAGGTCTCCAGAACTGAACACAGTATTCCAAATGTGGTCTCACCAGCATTCTATATAGCGGGATCATAATCTCCCTCTTCCTGCTTGTTATACCTCTAGCTATGCAGCCAAGCATCCTTGGCTCATGTGTTTAGCTGTAGATCTGTACTAAGCACCTATTCTAAGGGCCAGTTCTCACATGCACACAGTGCCATCAGTGTGTTCATCATTTGATGATTCATCACTTTGATGACTCATAGATGGCTTGGCAACCAACTTCGTTGACACTTTTTGCCACAGGGATCAAGCAAAGATATTTTTAATTTAAGGAAAGCTATATCGGTCAGTAGTTATTCACTTGAAAAGCATAGGGGTATTGCCTTGCAGTGAAGGCCATATGCCGTGAGTTTTTCTTTTGCTTTCTTTTATTTGACTGCCCAAACGTGGCACCTCGCAATATAACGCCCCCCCCCCCCGATAAGATAGATTGAGAATCAAAAATACAATAAGAGAGTTAGGTTAAACAGTGAGCAGTTTATTTTGCCAAACATGCTAACAAACTATGTTCAAAATTTGAGATTGGGTTAATGTTGTGTGCATGATAACACATATGAACTACCATACATTCTTGTCTCTCTTTTTTGATCCCTCATTACATGGAACAATATATGGAACTGGGTGAGCAGTGTGGTCAGGCGGTAGGAAAGGCAAGTAGGATGCTTGGCTGCATAGCTAGAGGTATAACAAGCAGGAAGAGGGAGATTGTGATCCCCTTATACAGAGCGCTGGTGAGACCACATTTGGGATACTGTGTTCAGTTCTGGAGACCTCACCTACAAAAAGATATTGACAAAATTGAACGGGTCCAAAGACGGGCTACAAGAATGGTGGAAGGTCTTAAGCATAAAACGTATCAGGAAAGACTTAATGAACTCAATCTGTATAGTCTGGAGGACAGAAGGAAAAGGGGGGACATGATCGAAACATTTAAATATGTCAAAGGGTTAAATAGGGTTCAGGAGGGAAGTGTTTTTAATAGGAAAGTGAACACAAGAACAAGGGGACACAATCTGAAGTTAGTTGGGGGAAAGATCAAGGGCAACATGAGAAAATATTATTTTACTGAAAGAGTAGTAGATCCTTGGAACAAACTTCCAGCAGACGTGGTCGGTAAATCCACAGTAACCGAATTTAAACATGCCTGGGATAAACATATATCCATTGTAAGATAAAATACAGGAAATAGTATAAGGGCAGACTAGATGGACCATGAGGTCTTTTTCTGCCGTCAGTCTTCTATGTTTCTATGTTTCTAACAATAGAAAGATGTGTATGTATGCCTTTCTGAATATACATGTAGCCGCCATGTGTATATGATAATGATGAGTATAAAAATCTATTGAGATAAGTGACCTGAAGCCTTCACACAGGTTTTGAGACTCCTTTCGGTGGCCCTCAAATATTCAATTTTGAACTTGAAAACGATTACCCCTTTTTGTTCTGTTAAAGGTAAGAATTAGATGGATCCTCTCATTCCATAAAATAGAATGAAAAAAGTAACATTGTCTAAAAAAAAGAGAAAAGGAAACAGCATCTAATCCCCCAAACCTACGAAGCCTATACTGTATATGGAAGAGGACTCTAATGTTAGAAACATAGAAGACTGACGGCAGAAAAAGACCTCATGGTCCATCTAGTCTGCCCTTATACTATTTCCTGTATTTTATCTTACAATGGATATATGTTTATCCCAGGCATGTTTAAATTCAGTTACTGTGGATTTACCAACCACGTCTGCTGGAAGTTTGTTCCAAGGATCTACTACTCTTTCAGTGAAATAATATTTTCTCACGTTGCTTTTGATCTTTTCCCCAACTAACTTCAGATTGTGTCCCCTTGTTCTTGTGTTCACTTTCCTATTAAAAACACTTCCCTCCTGAACCTTATTTAACCCTTTAACATATTTAAATGTTTTGATCATGTCCCCCCTTTTCCTTCTGTCCTCCAGACTATACAGATTGAGTTCATTAAGTCTTTCCTGATACGTTTTATGCTTAAGACCTTCCACCATTCTTGTAGCCCATCTTTGGACCCGTTCAATTTTGTCAATATCTTTTTGTATGTGAGGTCTCCAGAACTGAACACAGTATTTCAAATGTGGTCTCACCAGCGCGCTATATAAGGGGATCACAATCTCCCTCTTCCTGCTTGTTATACCTCTAGCTATGCAGCCAAGAATCCTACTTGCTTTTCCTACTGCCCGACCACACTGCTCACCCATTTTGAGACTGTCAGAAATCACTACCCCTAAATCCTTCTCTTCTGAAGATTTTCCTAACACAGAACTGCCAATGCAATACTCAGATTGAGGATTCCTTTTCCCCAAGTGCATTATTTTACATTTGGAAACATTAAACTGCAGTTTCCATTGCTTTGACCATTTATCTAGTAAAGCTAAATCATTTACCATATTACACACCCCTCCAGGAATATCAACCCTATTGCACACTTTAGAGTCATCGGCAAATAGGCAAACCTTCCCTACCAAACCTTCCCCTATGTCACTCACAAACATATTAAAAAGATGTTTTAGTCCATCTGTCGATATCAGCCCTAGGAATCTTAGTATCAGTTGAAGAAATCATTTCCATGCATTGCAAACCTGATTATGTTTTACCTGTTCCCTCTCTTAGACTCATGTAAATTAGGGGGATTCCCATCTGATCCATTTTCACATTTTGGTCAAATATCAGACAATGTTTCCTTCTTCCTTGCTTTAGCAATGGATCCTTCCTTTCTCTTTAAGGTCATTTCTCTTATTATCAAAACGCCCTCAAGAAGATTAAGTGCAATTTTTAAAGAAACATCTCATCTCTGGTTGACATAAATGTACTGCATGCATGTTCAATGTCATGCACAGAGAAAAGTGTGCCTAAGAAGCAGTTATTAAAATTCGGGGCTGCAAATTTTAGTAACTGGCAAGGGTTCCACTTTGTATAGAAGACATTCAGGCCTTGAACTGATACAGATTCTCCATTCTACCTCTACACTAAAATATGAACTGTAAACAAACTCTTTCATGCCACAAGCGATTCATTATAAAGTCAAATATGGCAAGCTGATGGGTTTACATGGATTATCAATATACAGTGGCACCTCTACTTACGAACTTAATTCATTCCATGACCAGGTTCTTAAGTAGAAAAGTTTATAAGAAGAAGCAATTCTTCCCATAGGAATCAATGTAAAAGCAAATAATGTATGCGATTGGGGAAACCACAGGGAGGGTGGAGGCCCTGCTTCCTCCCAGGAGATTCCTAGATAGGCCCCACAGAGGCTTCTCCCTGCCTTTTCCGGCCCTGTTTCCTCCCAGGAGATTCCTAGAGAGGCCCCACGGAGGCTTCTCCCTGCCTTTACTGGCCCTGTTTCCTCCCAGGAGATTCCTAGAGAGGCCCCACAGAGGCTTCTCCCTGCCTTTTCCAGCCCTGTTTCCTCCCAGGAGATTCCAAGAGAGGCCCCACGGAGGCTTCTCCCTGCCTTTACCGGCCCTGTTTCCTCCCAGGAGATTTCTAGAGAGGCCCCACAGAGGCTTCTCCCTGCCTTTTCCGGTCCTGTTTCCTCCCAGGAGATTCCTAGAGAGGCCCCATGGAGGCTTCTCCCTGCCTTTACCGGCAATGATTCCTCCCAGGAGATTCCTAGAGAGGCCCCACGGAGGCTTCTCCCTGCTTTTTCTGGTTACAGTTTCGTAGGCTCGGGTTTGTAAGTGGAAAATGGTTCTTGAGAAGAGGCAAAAAAAATCTTGAACACCTAGTTCTCATCTAGAAAAGTTCGTAAGTGGAGGTGTTCTTAGGTAGAGGTACAACTGTACTCAGTATTGGGTTCCTACCAGTACAGGCCATGTTGTAGCTGTGGTAGGGAAAATGGAGCTGCATGCGCAGCTCTGTGTCCCTGACACATGCGCACATGCATCTGAGCAAATTTTTGCTTCTTCTGTGCATGTGCAGGAAGCAAAATCTTGTAAGGGGATAGGGGCATGTGCGCATGTGTCAGGGACACTGGGGTAGCGAAAATGGAGCACCACCCCAGAGCACCCAATTTGCACTGAAAGAAAATGCAAGGCATCCTGCATAAGCCACGCCCACAGTGTGGTAGTAAAACTTTTGGTAGCCCTTCACTGTGATACACAATACCACAATTTCCTGTAATTTTGGAGTCTGTCAAACCCTTGTTGCGAAATACATCATAGATCTTTATGATACTGGAATATATGAGTTGATCTCCTAGATCAGATCCAACTACAACAAACCAAAGCATTGCATTTATGCTTAGGAAGCCAAACGTGGTATCTGGCATCTGTGAGGAACCTCCCAGATTGAAGATTACCATTTTACAAGTGGTAACATCTCCATTGCTGGTCATGCAAGTTTTATGATCCCTTTACAGAAAATCCCAATATTACTACTATGTATAACAGCCCATCTCGGAGCCTACACTTATATCTCCTATAATTCCCATTTAGAGTGAAATTTATAGGGATATACAATAATAATCCAACATACAATGCTCAAAAAGAAAATAAAGGGAACACTTAAACACAATATAATTCCAAGTAAATCAAACTTCTGTAAAATCAAACTGTCCACTTAGGCAGCAACACTGATTGACAATCAATTTCATTTTGTTGTCAGCACATTCAACTTTGTACAGAACAAAGTATTCAATGAGAATATTTCATTCATTCAGAATTTGGGTGTGTTATTTGAGTGATCCCTTTATTTCTTTTAGCAGTATAGTTGTGGGGGAAATGAATTATAAATGAAGCAGTGAAGTTTACACCAATCAAACTCAATAATCTATGCCGTACATACATTTATGAACAAACAATGATTGCCAATATTCTTTTAATTATAGTGTGAGATATATATATTTATATATCCTAGTCTCCCTTAATTTTAAATATTCAGCATATATATATATATATATATATATATATATATATATATATATATATATATATATATATATATGTAGATTGTTCTGAGTTCGGGTTTTGCCCTGTGTAATATTTTGCATGTCTATGCGACGTTTCGGCGAAATCACATTCACCATCATCAGGCTGAAGTTCCAATCTTTGTGTTGTTGTAAAATGGAATGTTAGCAACTGTCATTTCTTCCTAGTATATAGTGTGGGGGTGGAGATTTGTTTTGAATGTAGCAAATAGATTGGGTGATTATGTTTCAGTGATCTGATTGGTTGGTGTAATCATAACTATTAGAAGGAATGACATGGAGATTTTTATGAAGTGTTTTGTTTAAGGCTGATTTCCAAATATAAAATTCTAAAATCATAATTATTAGAAGGATTGACATGCTGATTATTATGAAGTGTTTTTTTTGTTTAAGGCTGGTTTCCAAATTTCTGGTAGGCGGGACGTGTCATCTCTTTTATTTATGCAAATATATATATATATATGTTTTCGTAAATTTTCACGGGTATATGTATGTAGATTGTTCTGAGTTCGGGTTTTGCCCTGTGTAATATTTTGCATGTCTATGCGACGTTTCGGTGAAATCACATTCACCATCATCAGGAACTTTAGCCTGATGATGGTGAATGTGATTTCACCGAAACGTCGCATAGACATGCAAAATATTACACAGGGCAAAGCCCAAACTCAGAACAATATACATATATATATATATATATATATATATATATATATATATATATATATCACACCATATATATATATATATATATATATATATATCACACCATCAGAAAAAAATTGATTAGAAAGGTCTTAGAGGGTGCCAAAATAAATAAACTTACAAAGGAAACAGAATACTACAAAGTATGATAAAAGTGATATGAGTGGTTAGAGAAGAGAAATAATGGATAAGAGAATAACGTAAGACAACAAAGCAGTTACTAAATGGTATCAAACATAAAGGAAACAGAAAATATGGTAGAAATAGAGTACACTATTATATGATGTATATAAGTAGAATTGTGAAATACATATATGTATACAATGGAAATCAAAATTGAAGAGGAAAAAACTTAAAACCTAAAATATTTTAATGATGCGAAAATGTTGCAAAGAAGGAAATTTTATAAAATTCTGTGATGATTTTTAACTTAAATGTTCAATAAAAATATGTTTAAAAAATATATATTGATATATTTGCAATATATACCATCCATTCTATTAAACTGCCTGAGTTAGTTAAGACTATAAAATACCTATTAAAATATCAAACACCTGATGAAATTCTCCAAATCAAGTAAAACTGGGAAGGAAATCTCCTCCAAAATTATAGCCAGATTGTTGCATTCAAAATGCAAATTTGAACTCAGAGTAGCAAGAGCAAATCAGAATTCTGATAGACAAGTGCTTAACTGTTTTGCTTTTAAATGGCTGCTATTGAAAAGTCACCAATAAGAAGCCTACCTACATTGCCTTTTTGAAATGAACAAATACAAGAATATGGGTTCAGAATTAAAACCCAGAATTGATAGCAGAATTATTTTGGAGGATGTAAGTGCGATTCATAAATAATCCTTTATTTTCAATGTAAACCTTTATAAAGTTCAGCATTTCAAAAAGCACAAAAGATATTAAAATATAGAAAAATATCTTGTTCAACTCTTGCTGATTACATAGACACCTAAGTACATATAGTTTTCTGAATACCCATCTATGTAAAAAAATTTCAATTTCCCAACTTCCCAGTCTAGCCTACAACTTTCCTGTCTAACGTGCGGTTTCCTGATGTTCAACTCTCCATCCATTAACCAGATATAGTGCAGTCAAAGTTAGATACAGTAAGTGCTGTTTTTAGATTTCAAGTTGTCATAAGTCACAACCTCATAGTGAAACTCAAATGACTTTCATTTTGGATCTACATAAAAATCTGATATCCTGATTATTTAAATAAAGAGAAGATTGTTCCAAACTCAAGATTGCAGACAGGATCTTCTTTTCTTTTTGGGCATGTCTGGAATCCAGCTATTTGAGGATTCATTTGTTTTGGAATGTGGTTGCAAGACCTGAACATGCATAAGCTATAAATCTACTTGTGCATTTTAATTGAAAGGTAATTTTCAAATATTTTAAATTAAAATACACACACACACATACATTTCCTAACATTTTAGATGCTTTCCGAAAACATACTCAGACATTAATAATTGCATGCTGGGGACATGAATCATGTTTTTAAGTATGCAATCAACCATTTGTCAGAATGGATGGAGATTAGCATTTTATGCCCTTCTGAAGATAGCATTCCTATTTGGTACCACATGGAAAGCTGATGGATAAACCGGACTGAGCCGAAAACCAGATAAACTCTCCCCCCCCCTTTATCTGTGGATTAAGTCAGAGGTATCCAACCTTGTCAACTTTAAGATTTGTGGACTTCAACTCAGCCAAAGGAACTTGGGAGTTGAAGTCCACAAGTCTTAAAGTTGACAAGGTTGGAGACCTCTGGACTAAGTGATACCATTGAAAAAAGTTCATATAGTTTCCTTGCTTTAAGATCCCATCTGATTTGTTGGGCACTGTTTCCTGGAGAACCTGGAAGCAGATCTAGCCCAACCTGTGATGGTTAGAGGACCTCTCAGCAGAAAATACAAGAAGTCTTCAATTTACAACAATTCATTTAGTGACCACTGAAAGTTACAACTTTTTATTATTTAAATGTTAAAAGTATTTTTGATATTCATTGCAGAAAATTGTCAAGCATGGTAGATTTGGTTTAAGGTTGCATCACATGGACAATTTTGCTACCCATTTCTTTTCTAATAATAATGAAAAGGCATTTTCTCTTGGCTCCCAACAAGTATACACCAGATTTATATATCTATTCAATGATATTATAAAATTGAAAATTCTTTTCTGTAAATACTCAAAAGATGTCCTATATCCCATCAGCATACAGATAAAATAAATTCCTTTTTACAATCCCGTAATCCCTTAATTTGGGTAGAGTCAAGGCAACTGAATTGAGCTGAGCTGGATGCCCTTCCTGATGCCATGTGGAGTTCACAGCAGATATTTTTTCTTGGCACCTCAGAAGAGAAATATCTGCCACTACCTGGGACTGAATTCTCAACCATCCAAGTGGGAGGGGAGTGTTTTCACCAGTAGTCCGCCACACCATTCCCCATCAGCATACAGAAAAAAATAGAATTTTTTTGTTTCCATGTGTACACTATCATTTTACATTTGTTTGCATTGAATCACATGTACTCTTTAAATGATCATTCATCTCCTAGTCTAGGGAAAGCTACTGCACTGCAAAAACATGTGGACCTCAAAACTTGACCAGGGGAAAAAAAATAGATGCAATTTACATAGGCTTCTGTAAAACCTTCAACTCAATGGTTCATGATAAACTACTTCTGAAACTGAAGTCCTATGGCATCTCTGGACTCCTACATGACTGGATAACTGTGTTCCTGTCAAACAGGCAATGAGGTAATGAGCGCCCTATCTAATCCCATTCCTGTTAACAATGGTGTACCCCAAGGCAGCATACTAGGATCAACATTCTTTATACTATATATAAATGACCTTTGCAATCACATTACAAGCAACTGCGTTCTCTTCACTGAGGATTTAAAAATCTTCAGCATCACTGACAACACTGCTACCCTCCCAAAAGACCTTGACCTTGGGTCAGAATGGTCAAACATCTAGCAACTCCAAATCTCAACCCACAAATGCTCTGTCCTACACATTGGCAAAAAGAATCAGAGCACAAAATACCAGTTGAATAAACAGACGACCCTCACTCAGTCAAAGATCTTGGAATACTCATATCAAATACCCTAAGCGCCAAAGCCCACTGCAACAACATCGCCAAAAAGGCTTTAAGAGTTTTTAACCTGTTGTGAGCCGCCGCGAGTTCTCGTAGAGGGGCGGCATACAAATCCAATCAATCAATCAGTCAATCAATAAATAAACAAATCAAACCTAATCTTATGTATCTGTTTCTCTGGTAATATCACACTACCAACCAGAGCATACAAAATATTTGCCAGACCAATCTTTGAATACAGCTCATTCATCTGGAACCCACACCACATATCATAGATTAGAAAGTGTCCAGAAATAGTTTACAAGAAAAGCCCTCCACTCCTCTACCCACAAGAATATACATTATGAAACCAGACTTGAAATCCTGGGCTTAGAAAGCTTAGAACTACATCGCCTTCAACATGACCTAAGCATAGTTCATTAAATTATCTGCTGCAACGTCCTTCCTGTCAACTACTTTTTCAGCTTCAACCACAACAATATATGAGCACACAGATACAAACTCTGAACCGCTTCAAACTTGACTGTAGAAAATATGACTTAGCAACAGAGTGGTTAATGCCTGGAACTCACTACCTGACTCTCTAGTTTCGTCACCTAACCCCCAAAACTTTACCCTTAGACTGTCCACTGTTGACCTCACTCAATTCCTAAGAGGTCAGTAAGGGGTGTGCATAAGCACACCAACTTGCCTACCACCCCTGTCCTAAAGTTCCCTTTTATCAGTACCAATCTTATATATATAAACTATATTATATTTGTTTTAGTGCTTGATGAAACTATATAAACTAAGTGATATCTTTGTATATTACCAATACGTAATATATATACCAATAAAGTCCCTGACTCTCATTTTCCATTTAACCATCCTAGATCATTTGGTATCATTGACAAAACCATCTCAGCATCCAGCATTAATGCCAGCTCTTTTATTATTCAATGGTTCTTAAGTTAATCATGACCAAGTGATTAACTTTCAGTAATTCCACTCGAAACAGAACTACTTCTGTTTATTCATACTAGCTAGGTTATAATGGATGATAATGACATGCTATATTGTTTGCCTTTTTCAGTGTACTGGATATTTTTACTGCTATTCATTATACCATTTTGATAGCAAAAGGTCCAATGACTTGTTAAATCCCTACAATTAAACACAGTTTTCATCAGTAAAATCCAACATAATACATTCTTAGTGTTTTTATTAACAAACTTAACAATTCTGTTTTCAGGAGCTGAAACATCTTTTTCGTGTAATGATATTTGCTAAGATGTCCTGAACCTAGATTAATATGATAATTAGTATAAAGGGCACATATATACACTCCCTTGCACATTCCCTGTATTAACTAAATTCCACATTCTCATATACCCATGGAAGCATTATTTCAGTAACTTGCGTGTCAATAAACAGATGTATATTTATTCAAAATTGCTTTCACTGAATAAGATTTAAAATATGGTCTACAATTTAATTATTAAGCAAGCTCTTACTTGTCACTGTCTTTTACCATCTTCAGTTATATGCAGTTGTTCAAATAAATAAGCTAAAATAAAAGCAAGAAAAAAAGAAAAATGCATTCTTCTTCTTCAAAAAAATTAGAAGACGTACATCCATATGCAGAAGTAAAAGAATGTTTAGTGGGGCACTTTGTATTAGTATAAATTTGCTTATTCATTCCAGGTATTTTGGATAATTACAGAAATATACTGTATATAAACGTTCGTTCTTATTTGTAGCACATAATTTTGTTCCCACATGTCATCTTGGAATCTAGGTAATGATCAAAGAAATTTTACTAATCATTTAGATTCCCTACAAATTCTTTGTTTACCGTAGACTTTCCTGCAAAATTATACATTGTTTGAGGTAGAAATGCAAATTTATATTCAGATTTAATGCTAGATAACATGAACTAAAGTTCCTAATTAGAATAGAATAAAATTTTATTGGCCAAGTGTGATTGAACACACAAAGAATTTGTCTTGGTGCATATGATCTCAATTTTTATGGTATGTAAGTAAAATTTCTACCCTCTTAAAGAGATTGTAGATATTTGCACTTGTGAAAAGGAGGTTTTACATGAAAGTATTTTCCTGTAATGTTCACTCTTTATTTAATTATGTGTAATTTAATGTCACACATATTAAAGAGAAATTCAATTGTATTCAATGAACAACTCCCTAATAAATAGGACATCTCAATTAAACATCCTATAGAATTATTTAGCTTTTTTCTTTCTTTCTTTTTTTAAAGCCTGTTTGCAGCCTTGACTTTAATAGGATTAATCTCTATTATAGCCTACCTTCTCTGGCATTATTAGAGATGGATAAATAAATACTACTGAAGCCTGAAGAAATTCCATCAACAGATACATCGACCTACAACCAGCCTACGAAGCTCTCAAAATTCAAATCAGTTGCACAACTAACCAGCAATGGCACTGACCCTCAAACAAACCCATATATCCCCACCCCAACCAACAGTTCATCTTCCAGTGACCCTCATCTGACATGATGCCCCCATCAAAGATCCATTACAAGACCCTCACTGGAACATATCCATAACTGCCCATCACAGTGCTTTTATAAGCAAAAACACAGAAGCCCAGACATCCCCTAAACTTCATCGAAGATGTTACTTAGCCTGGTAATGAAATGTTCAGAAACCAACCCAAAAGCTTGTCGAATGAACCTCTACCCTCAAATATAAGAATCACAGTTCCTGATTCCTACCATTTTAACATAAATGCTTAGATTTATGTGGTCCCTGTGAAAATGCAGAAATTTCTTGTGTGCATCAGAGATTTTTTGCATAAGCAGATATAAACAGACACAAGAGAAGCAAAGTATAAATGCAACCAATAGATCCCCTGCTCACCCCTGCTGTACTAGAATATTTTCTATTTTTCCTATATTTTAAGTCTTTAATTCTTTCTACATCCTTCTAAATATATGCTGCTCAATCTTCTATATTTCCTGAGATCAGATGTGTTGGAAATAATCCTGAATAATTTCAATGGTGTTTGAAATAATCCTGAGGAGTCTCCTAAACTGTGCTATGGCAAAGATCACTGAAAAACAAAAAACAAATCTGTGATATGAAGGTTGCAATGACAGGCTGATGCACGAGAAACGATTTTTCATTCTGAGCACCTTTGGGCAAGAGTCCTGAGTCAATTTACTTTCAACATTGGTAGTTCCTAAAGTGGTTTAAATTAAGAGAATGGTTTTAAAATTGTGTTTTAAAATTGAAATGTTTTAATTTCTGGTGAACTAAGTGACTACTTAGGAATATCTTACAAATCCCTTTATGCTATTTTGCAAACCCTGTATACCAGTGTTTCCCAAAATGTGGTACGCATACCCCCAGCGGTACGGGGAAGAGTTTGATGGGGGTAGGTGTTGCACCGGAGTTTTCTGGGGATATGCACTGCACCGTGGTTAGCTGAGCCTAATTCTACTTTCTCATGAGTCAAGTCAATTTCAATGTTTTCTTAATGATAGATCTGAGTTGAGAAACTGTTTACATGACTGGAAATGGCTTTGTAAACTAGCATACTTAGCAGATATATTCTCTGTTTTAAATTGCCTCAACTTATTGTTACAAGCCAAAGAAATTTCATTGTTTCACGTTCAAGATAAAGTGAATGCTGCCATTGCAAAACTAAATTTATGGCAAAAGAGAGTTGGTAATGGAGAAGTAGACTCGTTTTCCCTCTCTTCATGAGTTTATAACAAGTTCGGCTACTAAAATTGATGCTGATATTCTGAAATGCATAACACAGCATTTGGAGAGTTTGCAAGTGGGCTTGAAAAAATATTTCCCTGATTTAAACAAAAATACTGAATGGGTAAGCTCTCCGTTTAACATTAACACAAAATCCATGCCAGAAGGTTTGTCGAGCAATTGCTCGAATTGGCTTCAGACATATTCTTGAAAAATACCGTAAACATAAGGAATGTACTTTAACATCATTCTGGTTACAAATGCAAAATGTGTATCCGGTTTTAACAGAAAAAGTTCTGAAATACATCTTGCCTTTTCCAATACATATTTTTTCAGCATTTGTAGACATTAAGTTGAAGAAAAGGAACAGACTATTGGAAGTGGAACCGCATCTCAGATTAAAATTAACAACCAGGGAACCAAATTTTGACGATCTGTCATGGCAGCACAAACCATTTCATCCTTCTCATTGATCCAAATAAACGTTATTTATAATATAACTTTTATTTACATTTTATTATGAATAATTTTATTTTTCGTTTATTATTATTTTGTGTATGTACCAAAAAAAGAAAAATATTTTGATTGGTATTAAAATAGATCAATTTTTTTTGACGAGGGGTACTAAGTGTTATGAAAATTATAGAAGGGGTACATATGTCAAAAGTTTGGGAAACACTGCGGTATGCAATTGCGCTTTTTCTACTTATCTCAAAGTGATATTTATGGTGTGGTTTAAATGAAAAGGATGGTTTCAAAATCATGCTTTAAAACTGAAATGCATTAATTTCTGGAAAACTAGGTGACAGGTTAGAAATACTTTATCTCCCTCCCACCCCCATGCTAGTTTGCCAATCCTGTACGCAATTGCTTGTCTCAAAGTGATACTTAAGGTTCATTGGTCTGAGGCTGCAACTAAGTTTTATACTCTGTTGTAAATAGAGTCAGAGCCTTGAAAACAGACAAAATTTACTGCAGCTATAAATAAATTGTGATAAATGTATAGCTGATGCTGCAAGATGTTAAAATGTCTAGCTTCCTAATAAACTGTCTGAAGAAATCATGTAAGCACAACTTCTCACATTACTAAATTTATTGGATATCTATGTTTGGGAAGCCTTGTCTCTAATCGCTCTCTGTGGAACCTTGCTCCTTAGGATAAAACAACAACAACAACAACAACAAAAATAACAACAACTTAAATAAAAATAACTTAGGAAGAAAGAAGCATAATGCTTTATTTTTGTTATGAGTGTATATATGTTATTATTCTCTTTCTTACTCTCTCTTTTCCCTTTTTCTTCTCTATGGATTCCTACGTATATACACTCTGTAAATGTTGTATTGTTGTTTTGTCTACTGTCTTTTTTAATGTATATAATTAATAAAGTATTTTTTTAAAAAAATGACTTAAATTTGAAAGCCAAACCTTGCCAAATAATCCCTCTCTTTTATTTCTTTAATATTAGCCTCTGAAAAGGATGCAATATACGATGTATTATTTGTCCACAACAGTTATGAACAAGCAGAATTGTTTTTCTCCAATTCAATATATAGCTAAAGCATTTTTGTAAAGATCTATCTATTATCTATCTATCTATCTATCTATCTATCTATCTATCTATCTATCTATCTATCTATCTATCTATCCATCCATCCATCCCTATCTATCTATCTATCTATCTATCTATCTATCTATCTATCTATCTATCTATCTATCTATCTATCTATCTATCTATCTGGCTTCTATGCCACCCAATCCTAAAGGACTCAGATGCTGCATTCACCAAATAGGGACTGATTTCTAGTTCTCTACATAGATTTCAAGCCATGGTTAATTAATTCCGTTATTATAGTGTTGGCTAAAATGAGGATCTGGGAAAGAACCGTCACGGATGAGAGTCTTCTGAGACAATGGACAAGGGGCAAACTTCCAAATTTCCAGTAATGCCTGAGGCCAGCAGGTTGAGACATGGCACCATTCTTTTGGAAAAGGAGGGATTAATCACTATGGGAGTGGCTGTGTGTTCTCCCCCTCCCCAAAGAAAGCAGCTGGAAATAATTAATTTGATGCCAGTTTGGGTGATGGCTCCTTGATTTCTTCTCTCTTCTGCCTTTGCACCCCGTAATTGCTGCAATAGAACTTTAAAAAGCAGGAGCATAGAGGCCCAAAGGTGCCTTTTCGAAAGGCAACTGGATTCTGTTTTTTGGGGAGGAGGAAAGCAAAGTTCAGTTGCCTGTGGAACCCTTTGGGTCAACTATGACCGGATGACTGAGAATATCCATAGAAAATAATAGAGTAGAGTAGAATAGAATTCTTTATTGGTCAAGTGATTGGACACACAAGGGATTTGTCTTTGGTGCATAAGCTCTCAGTGTACATAAAAAACACATTCTTCAAGAATCATAAGATACAACACTTAGTGATAGTCGTAGGATACTAAATAAGCAATCAAATCATACTAGGAAACTAAACTAAACAATATAAACCACAAAGATTCAAGCAACAACATTATAGTCATGAGTAGAAGGAGATAGTTAATAGGAAGGATGAGAATAATAATAATAATAATAATAATAATAATAATAATAATAATAATAGTAATACTGTCTTAGTTTGACGGTGAGACAGATAGAAAGGAACATATAGCATCTGGAAAATCAATGACCCACCTCCCAACCACTTCCTGGTTTGTTTCTGTCTAGTTCAGTCTAGAAAGTAATATGGGAGCTGTGAAATATCTGCTGCACTACCACAAGATTTTATTGATGATTTGATGGTCGATTATATGTATTGGTCTGCTCTAATCCATCAAACAAGTCTTAGTTTATCATTAGAGCTCTCATGAGTATCTTTCATGTAAAATACAATGTAGCCAAATGTTGCTCATAACACTTTTCCCATGCTGGAGCAGTTTGGCTTGGATGACAACCAAGCAAACCAATATAGTGTTCATGATAACACAGGATTCCTATGTTGCATAGTAAACTTAACTTTGGTTCCTATAGTAAATAGTTTAATCTAGTTGAGCCATGTCCTTGAAGGTCCTCTTGGAAGCCAGAATCAGAGTGTGAAGATCTATTACGAAGTCTGATACTCCACCTTATTCCCTTTTCACTGCATTGTACTCTCTGTCAATGCACTATATTCACTATCCATTGAAACCACTGATTCCATAAGTGGAAGCATATGGGAAAACATTGAGATTACTCTTGGAAATGTATTTACTTGACTAGGTTTAATTCCTTAAAATTATCCATCTGAGAGTTTTGAATGACTATATCCCTGAGGGTGATAATATCATTCTTCCCCAGATAAGAAATGTTGACTAAAATAAAATAGCATTCCCATTTTTTTCAGCTATGCTTCCCTTCCCTGCTTTCTCCACCATGCGGGTACATCTTTGGTATTTCCCAATGAAAATCCAGATATCTGTAATTTAAGCAATAATTTAGAAAAAAGAGAAGGACCTTAAGAAGAGGAGTATAGTTTTTAAACATGACTGTGATAACCTGCAGTAAAACATTGCCTCAAATGCATCTCCCTACAGATGTTCATCGTATCGGTACTCAAGGAAGGATGTCTTAAAGTTATTTTGGCATTCCAGGTGAAGCAGAGAGGCTTTCTCTGTAGTTCTCCCTTGCCTCAATTCTGAAACCTTTTCCTAGGGAAATTCAGATAATGCCAGACAAATTAATCAGTGGAACAGCTTGCCATCAGGCGTTGTGAATGCTCCAACACTGGAAGTTTTTAAGAAGATGTTGGATAACTACCTGTCTGAAGTAGTGTAGGGTTTCCTGCCTAAGCAGGGGGTTGGACTAGAAGACCTCCAAGGTCCCTTCCAACTCTGTTGTTGTAGTTGTTGTGGTTGTTGTGGTTGTTGTGGTTGTTGTGGTTATTATTATTATTATTATTATTATTATTATTATTAAGCTTTACTTTCAACTATAAGATTAGTGTCGCTGACTTTATCCTGCTTTTATCCTGTGGTCTTGGACTCATTATGTTTTGTATCTGCATAATTGAATGCTACTCTTTTTTTCATGCTCTGATTTTCCATTGGGTGTTTTTAATTGTGTTAGTTACAGAATATTTTACATTGCTTTGTAAAATCATTTAAGAAGTGATGTGAAAGTACATTCCATTTTTTAAATTAAAGAAAGCATCCCCAAACTCCCAGAGCAACAGATACACACACACACACACACACACACACACACACACTGGGATCCAAACAGAAATCTTATTTCCCATGACAAGGCTGGAAATTGGGCTCATACCTGCAGATAGAAGTTGGGAGCGACATGCCAAATGCTGAACTACTGTAAGGCATTTTTTAATCACAAGCTTCTCTTCTCTATGTTGAAAGAAGTAGGGCTATGCCTTATTCAACATAGTCACCCCATAGAGATGGAATTCTTGATGTACTTATGTGGGAGTAAGTGCCAATGAATACCATGGGGTTCATTTTTGAGGAGTGATGTGTAATCTTATGCAACAAAACTGCTTGCTGTTTACTTTGTAATTAGAACTTATTTCCAGTCTTTCTTTGCACATAAAACTTTAGATCAGGAGATATTTCATTCTTACGTCAATACACAGAAAAAGTGACCCAGCTATCAAGCAACAACATTCTTTGCTCAGGAGAAAAAGGAAAGAGAAAGAGAAAAAAAAGGGAAGGGGAAGTAGAGGAGAGGTGAAGTGGAGGGAAGGGAAGAAAAGCAGAGGAGAGAGAGAGAATAGAGAAGAGGAGGGGAGGAGAGGAGACGGGAAGAAAGGGAAGAAAGAAGAGAAGAGAAGAGAATGTGTCGTATCTATAAATTCATTGCACCACATAAGCAAAATGGGTGAATTGCTTCGACCATAGTTATTTTGTTGGCGAATGTTAAAAAATGCAAAAAAGAGGTCTTTGTCAATCTAATTGCTGCATTTATTCACAACTCCCTGAGGCAGGGAGGTCAATCTAGCTATTCCCAGTAAGGGGTAATCAAGCAGGATGTCCTGCTTGATTGAATTTTGGGGTTCTCCATTGGTTCCTTGACCAAAACAACATTGATTTCAGGGGATTGAAATCATTAATTGGCATGTATTTATTTCCTTTGGAAGTGAAATCCCAGAGGAAAAAAGAACTTTACTAAAGTTTCCTTTGATTACATTTTATTATGAATGAATATTTATCATATCAAATGTTTTAGGAACTCAGGCCCTCACCCAATAATGATTTTCCAGAGTCCCTTTTCATCATTGTCCAAATCTGGGGTCAGGAAGGTCATCTGCAGGATGAGTTTAAAAGTCAAAATGGCAGCTGTCATTTTTAACTGCATGGTTGTGGCCATCTTGAGAGTTTAATCAACACTATAGATGTCTCTAAGTTAAATGATAGCTTATGATTTGTCATACAGGGAATATTGTGACTCAGTGAAGAAAATATAATCCTTGAAAATATTAGCAATTTAGGTGATATATTAACATTTTAATCTTAAACTTCATTTTGGTCATCTGCATTGTTGTTTTACCATAGCCTCTTAGAAATGTTTATAAAATATAGGGGAAGGATGGTACATTTAATTAACATGAATGCAATATACAGAATAAGCTGCAAATGATGCTCATAGTAAATGCCAGAAGTCACAACTGAAGCTGATTCCAAAATCTCTGAGCAAGAAGCCAACATCAAATTTACTTGAGAAATACTAGAGCTGTAACGTATCACGGTTGACCTATCCAGATTCCTAAGAGGTCAGTAAGGGGCGAGTACTAGAGTGCCTTCTGTCCCCTGTCCTATTGCTCTCCTATATCTCCTATACCTTTCTTCTATTCCTATATCTCTTCTTCTATTCTTTCATTGATATGTTCTATTGCTATATCTTCTTTTCTATTCTTTCATAGATATATTTTACTATAAGTATCTCCTCTATAGCTTTCATCGTGTATTTTACTATGTGTGTGTGTGTGTGTGTGTGTGTGTGTGTGTGTGTGTGTGTATATATATATATATATATATATATATATATATATATATATATATATATTAAAGAATAGTCCTAAAAATGCGAGTTCCAGGTATGTGTGTGAATGATGAGGCAGCAGCCATCTCGATCACCGGAACATAGAAACTTTAATAAAACCACTTAGCTTTCGTTAGCGTGCTGCTAACTTCGTCAGAGTATTAAAATGCCATGGGAGACAATCACCTTTATAAAGCATTATTCAGTCTGCTCATTGCCCGCGTCATAGGGCCACACCCTTCCCTCCCCTCTGCGGCAAGCCTAATTGTGGGCTTGCTCATGCTGGCTAAAGGGGGATCTACCGCTTTTACTCGTGTCTGTTGCCTCTTTCCCTCCCCAAGGGAGGAGGTGGAGTTATGAGGCAATACTTCGGAGGTGTTTGGTATTACTTTTCCCCCCCCCATTATCGTTGTTACTTTCTATAGTGGTACATGTCTGCTCTTGCAATTTTTTTGCCCATGCCCTCGTCTTAGGTCTGCACTGTTCTAATCCCCCCTTGTCCCCTGTGTTGGAACTGCATTGTGCCCCTCCCCCTCTACCTCCATGTTGCTCCAGTATGTTCCCTTGCTTCCCGTTGGGGGTTGCTCTACCCTCATTTAGCTCATTTAGGGCAATGAGCAGACTGAATAATGCTTTATAAAGGTGATTGTCTCCCATGGCATTTTAATACTCTGACGAAGTTAGCAGCACGCTAACGAAAGCTAAGTGGTTTTATTAAATAAATAAATAAATAAATAAATAAATAAATAAATAAATAAATAAATAAATAAATAAATAAATAAATAAATAAATAAATAAAAATTTAAAAAGTCCTAAAAACTAAATGACATGTCATCATTCAGATAAGCAACAACCTATTTCTTTTCTGGGGAAACAATGTAATAGAAAAAATGGGGTGGGGGTGAAAAAGAAGAGATGGGGAAAAGAAAGTGAAATTATTTTCTCTTTGCTCTACTTCTTCATATGTTTTTAATCCTATAAACTGTTTTGCTATCGTTGTATTTGCATATTGTCCTTTGTTTTTTATTGTGAAAACATCTGATCTATGAAAAAAAGTGTAAAGTAAAATATAAGCGATGAAAATTCTTAATTTCCTTCCTAATGATTAATAGTCAGATATTATTGCTTCATAGAATATGTGTCAAATTTATTCTAAAGAAGAAGAAATGGATTTAAAAACTATGATTGAATAAAATGATAACCAAATTTTCATGCAAACCCATTTAACCACCAAATACCAGAATTCATTAAATTGAATCTATTATTTTTATTGATTGTATTTATTTTATTTGTCTCAATAAATTATAATTTATTCGGGATTATTACAGCTCTATTAGCTCATACAAAATATATAGAGATATTCATATGAGTATATTATAAAATTGATATAAATATTACTTAGCTGCTATTTTATTTTGTTTTTATGATTGTCTACTGCCCAGAATCTCTAGTTTCAGATGAGCAGCTACACAAATTGAATTATATAAATAAATAAAGGGCACAATCCAAATCAAGTTAAGAATCTCCAAGCCTCACTGATTTTAATGAAGGAATTTGCAGCACAAGCCTAAGCCTGCTGATTGAAACATAACCCCTATTGTTTATAATAAGATTATTACCAACTCATAATTTTGTTAACTTAGCAAAATACAGTAATTTATTGGATGATGCCAGTTAGAGCCTAAATGCAAACAGAAAATGACTTCAAGATATATACATGGTACAAAATGCATGAAATGAAACTTAAAGTCTCGGAAGTTGATTTTTAAAGTCAACTGTGTACCCCCAATTGAAATATTTAGAATCTATTTCTCTATAAATTAAACATATTTCATTATTCTCTATTCAATGTCCTCAGAGAGGGGTGGCATACAAATCCAATTAATAAATAAATGAAACAAATTGCTTTGGGCTTATTTATATTGCATATATTATAGACTTGTAGTCTAGTTTTCTGTATATAGTTTCCCGTCAGTGGCATCTAGCCACGTATCAAAGGGTTAGGGTTGGGTACATACTTTTGACACTCCTGGGGATGCTGCTATTTCCCACAAATAATTTTAGTTTTTTAAAAAAGAATATTAGAAAAATATTTCTAGGTTTCCTACTTAAAAATTTAGGATTACTTGATCATTTGGGGGGTTTTAGATTAGTTAAATCGATATTAAATTTGGACTTAGGATGCTTTTATTGTTTTTATATGTTGTTTATATATGGAGACGGGCGGCATGTAAGTCCAAATAATTAATTAATAAATAAATAAATAAATAAATAAATAAATAAATAAATAAATAAATAAATAAATAAATAAATAAATAAATATATTTGAATAAAAGGAATGACTGTAACACTGGGATATAATTATTGGTCGAGACGATCCTATGTGCCAGTTGGTGTATAGGGAAACTGTAAGACCTGTAGACTTCAACTCCCTGTGCCAGATGGAATTCTGGGAGTTGAAGTCCACAGGTCATAAAAGAGCCATAGTTGCCCACCCCTGGTGTAGTGGTTAAGGCATCAGGCTAGAAACCAGGATAAGGCGAGTTCCAGTTCCGCTTTGGGTACAAGGCCTAGTGATTTGGGCTAGTCACTCTCTCTCACCCTAAGAAGGAGGCAAGGGCAAACTGCTTCTGAAAAACCTTGCCAAGAAAACTGCAGGGACTTGTCCAGGCGGTCTCTGGAAATTGGACATGATTGAACAGAAGGAAAAGAAAAGAGATGATTCCAGTGCCACAGAGATGCTGACAGATCAGTGTGCTACATGCTACCACTGATTTCATTATAAACTGCACCAGTACGATATGATTGGTGACATTCCAAATAGATTCCTGATATGAAACATAGAAACATAGAAACATAGAAACATAGAAACATAGAAGACTGACGGCTGAAAAAGACCTCATGATCCATCTAGTCTGCCCTTATACTATTTTTTTGTATTTTATCTTAGGATGGATATATGTTTATCCCAGGCATGTTTAAATTCAGTTACTGTGGATTTACTAACCACGTCTGTCGGAAGTTTGTTCCAAGGATCTACTACTCTTTCAGTGAAATAATATTTTCTCATGTTGCTTTTGATCTTTCCCCCAACTAACTTCAGATTGTGTCCCCTTGTTCTTGTGTTTACTTTCCTCAAAATGCAAGTAGTCCTTGAATTTCAGTGATTTGTTTAGTGACTATTCGCAGTTACATCAGCACTGAAAAGGGGACTTATGCAGGGATGTGGTCCTACAGGTACGGTCAGGTACGCAGAACCGGTAGAAAAATTTTGGTCAGGTACGTGAAACAGGTAGAAAAAAAATGAGGTGAGGAGAGACCAGGTACCCTAACCCTTGATGTGAATGACGTCAAGCTGGCCAACTTTAAGCCAGTCACATGACTTTTAAGTCCCCCAGCCATCAAGCCACTCCCACCTGGTCTCATGGCCAGCAAGCCACACATACAAAATAGGCCACACTCACAAAATAAGCATAGAAACATAGAAGACTGACGGCAGAAAAAGACCCCATGGTCCATCCAGTCTGCCCCATGGAATGCAGCTATTTGCAAGCCTCCCCAGCCTAAATGAGCAATCATGGCCTTAGTATAAAACTAGAATGCTGGTATAATCTTGGTATCATATTTATTCTTGGTATCAGAATAAATCTTGAGGATTTATTCCAGGCACCCATCTTACAGGTAAGATTGTTCGAGGCTCATCCCTGGCATGGCCTACCTTCAGAGAATATGGGGGGAGTCTGGTTGATGTGTGTTCATCTATAAGTCCATTTCATTCTATTTCTGAAATATAGATGTGCAATTTAAGCACACACGTGCGCACGCACACACACTATAAATGCTATGTACAGTATAGATATGAATGTGTCTTGTCAGCTTATAGATTGCCTTGTTTCATGTGGTGGAATGACTGCTTCCTGTTCAGTAAGAATAAAAAACAGTCCAGTGCCAGGAAACAAATTCATTCAGAGAGGAAATGAACAAAGAAATTCACTATTCACAAGAGACAGCTGGGAGAATTTAAAAGAGAATCCCTAACAAATTCTCCCTGCCTCCTAGAATTTTCATTTTACTAATCTGAAAGCCCAAAACCAAACTAAAATAAAATCTAGCGTAAAGTAAAATAAAATTTGAAATCACATCAAACAAAAATGTTTTTCGTTGGTGATGCCTTAAGAAACAACAGTGGAGATGAACAGATATGTGACGGCAATTTATTTATTTATTTATTTGTTTGTTTGTTTATTTATTTGTTTATTCATTTATTCATTTATTCATTTATTCATTTATTCATTTATTCATTTATTCATTCATTCATTCATTCATTTATTCATTTTATTTATGCATTTATTCATTTTATTTATTCATTTATTCATTTATTCATTTATTCATTTATTCATTTTATTCAATTTATTCTATTTATTTATTTATTTATTTATTTATTTATTTATTTATTCATTCATTCATTTATTTATTTATTTATTTATTTATTTATTTATTTATTTATTTATTTATTTATTTATTTATTTGTATTCCGCCCCTCTCCGCAGACTCAGGGCAGCTCACAACAATAATAAAACAATGTACAAAGAACAAATCTAATATTTAAAAAATATCTAAAAACCCATTATTTAAAAAACATACAACACAAGCATACCATACATAAAACTATATAGGCCTGGGGGAGATGTCTCAATTCCCCCATGCCTGACGGCATAGGTGGGCTTTAAGGAGTTTACAAAAGACAAGGAGGGTGGGGGCAATCCTAATCTCTGGGGGGGAGCTGGTTCCAGAGGGTCGGGGCCGCCATAGAGAAGGCTCTTCCCCTGGGTCCCACCAGACGTCATTGTTTAGTCAACGGGACCCAGAGAAGACCAACTCTGTGGGACCTAACTGGTTGCTGGGATTCGTGTGGCAGAAGGCGGTCCTGGAGATATGGTCCAGCACTGATTGATCTGATTTGTTGATGTCATCGTGATGTCACCAATGGGTAGCTATCAGTTCGGTCAAACTGTTCCGAACCAAAAGGAACCCACCTCCGCTCATGATACTTGGAGAAATCATTTATTAAAACCCTGCTGTTCTGTTCGGGTCGTATGTGACCCGAAGCCAAGTTTGAGTCCCTGTAAAAAATTTTCCCTGCATATCTGAAACTTGAAATTTCATGTTGGTTCATCATTTCAGGGGTTCTCTCTATGAGAATTTTTTTTTGGGGGGTGGGGGGCTTAGTTTTTGCTGGGCAAAAAAAGTTACAAATCTTATGTTCCTGGGTCACCCTGACCCGGACCGAAAACTCTTCATTTGCAGTGCTTATGTTTGGTCTTTTTGAAAGCTTTTTTCACTTGGAAAGTAGTCTGAACATTTCTGCACACAATGATATGAAAATTGAAATGAAAAAAGTAAATCTTATTGGTTTATTTTGCGGATATAATGCACGCCCCCCCCGTTTTTGTGAAAAAATTTTCAATTTATGGATAGTTTTGCTTGCAAAATGCATTCTATTTTACTAAAGTTGGTGTGGGATTGGTAGCTTGAACATTTCTGAATATAAGAAAAATATAAAGGAACTGAAAAAAATGATTCTTATTGGTTTTTTAACATCAGAAATAAGGCCTCCCCCCCCCCCTTGGCTGCTTGCAACCATTTTCACTTTTTATTTTTTTATGCTCCAAATCCGAAATATTCTTTAAAATCTTAGGCATTCATTTACTCAATTTAACAATGCTGATCATCAAAAAATATTTTTGGGGTGGTGGCTAATTGTTTTCTGGGCAAAAAAAAATCATAACTTTGAATCTGTTTCTGTTCGTATGTGACCGGACCAAAAATATTTTTTTTAGGTACTTGAATTTGATCTTTTTGAAAACTTTTTCAACTGGAAAACTAGTTTGAACATTTATGAACATAATGATATGAAAATTGAACTGGAAAAATTGAGACTTATATTTTTATTTTGATCAAAAAGCCCCTCCCCCCATCCTTTTTTAATTTCGTGTCAATTTCTATTTTTTAAGGCTACAAATCCCTAAGGAATTTTCCCCCAAAAGGTTTGATATACTAAATTGAACATTTCTGAATATAAGAAAAATATAAATGAACTGAAAAAAATGGTTCTTATTGGTTTATTTTTGCCACAAAAGGGCCACCCCCCCTCGACCTTGCTGTGTGCCATTATTGTCACTGTTTATACATATTTGTCTAGAAATATTTGGAATATCCTTTTGAAAATCAACCACATTGTAGCCAGAGAACTAATTTTATGAAACAAATCCATTTTACTAAAAAAAAGTATGTAAGTTTGAAATTAACAGCATAATTTTTATATAAATTGAAATAATTGAGGCATACTTTATGTGCAAAATAAACCAATATGCATCAATTTTTCCAGTTCAATTTTCATATCATTATGTTCAGAAATGTTCAAGCTACCAATCCCACACCAACTTTAGTAAAATAGAATGTATTTTGCTAGCAAAACTATCCATAAAGTGAAGACTATTTAAAAAAAACGGGGGGGGCGTGCATTTCATCAACAAAATAAACCAATATGCATCAATTTTTCCAGTTCAATTTTCATATCATTATGTTCAGAAATGTTCAAGCTACCAATCCCATACCAACTTTAGTAAAATAGAATGCATTTTGCAAGCAAAACTATCCATAAATTGAAAAAAATTTCACAAAAACAGGGGGGGGCGTGCATTATATCCGCAAAATAAACCAATAAGATTTACTTTTTTCATTTCAATTTTCATATCATTGTGTGCAGAAATGTTCAGACTACTTTCCAAGTGAAAAAAGCTTTCAAAAAGACCAAACATAAGCACTGCAAATGAAGAGTTTTCAGTCCGGGTCAGGGTGACCCGGGAACATAAGATTTGTTACTTTTCTTAAACAGAACAGCTAATTAAATAGCTAAAATAGGCTATATAATCCAGTACTATATCCAATGCTGAAGAGTCAGCAGGAGAAAGAAGTGGAGGAAGAAATGGAAGTTAATGCTGAAGTGACAGTAGTATAATCATCTTCACCTTTTAGGGAAGAAAAAATTATTTTAATTTAATTTAATTTAATTTATTAGATTTATTAGCCGCCCACCTCCTTCCGGACCCTGGATGGTGTACAATAAGTAAAAACAATAGAAAACAATGAAAACACCTAAAAATAAAATCATTTGTTTCTTCAATCCTCATGGCATGAGCCACAGCACACACCCCTGTCTTCAAAACCAGCGAGAGTATTTTAATGAAAGAAATGTGTACTCTGATTGTACCCCAAAGACCTTTTTTAAATAGATGGCCAGTTGGGTGGTTAAGACATCATGCTGCAAACCGGGAAACTAAGAGTTCAAGTCCCATTTTAGGTTCAAAGCCATCTGGGTGCCCTTGAGCCTATCTCTCCTCTTAGCCCAAAGAAGGCAACAATGGCAAACCACTTCTTAAAATGTTGCCAAGACATGTCCAGGCAGTCAACACCAACTCACGGGTAGAAAAACCTGCAAAATCTCTACAAAATAGATACCGGGGGGGCAGGGAGGGCAGGGAGCGGACAGACAAATATTTATTTTCAGTAAAGTCACAGCTTGACTCTGTCAGGAAAGACAATGCTCATTTCTGAGGATATGCATGATGAGTTCTACCCTTTGGTAGGATTAATCTCTGTTTCACATTTTAACATCTCCTTGCAAAACTAACATCTGGCTCTAAAAATTTAGCAAAGGGAAGCAACTCTTAGAGGGTACAAAGAGAACCCAACTGCAAAACAATTCGATCTTAACATGCTGAAAAACTTTACCATTAATAAAATTTATGAAAGGTGAACAAACGGTGATTTACCTCTCTGTGCGCTAGGCTAAAAATCATCGTGGATTAAAAACAAAACTAAGGTGCCAAAACTACTTGGCCAGCCTGGGCTGTTTTCGGACTTGATTCTAGAATGAGACGTTATTTGCCATTCTGCTTAAAAGCAACAAAGTTTTAGTCCTTTGTTTATTTGGAAATATCTTTAAACATTGTTAATTGTACTACTCAAGGACATTTTGATTGGTAGCTTGTACTAAGATTCTAGTGCAGTGATGACAAACCTTTTTTTCCTCAGGTGCCAAAAGACCGTAGGCATGCGCTATCGCACATGCACAAGTGCCCAAATCCATAATTTAATGCCTGGAGAGGATGAAAACAGTTTCCGCCGCCCCCGGGAGGCCCTCTGGAGGCCGGAAAAGGCCTGTTTCCCAACTTCTGGTGGGCCCAGTAGCAGGCTCCAAAGTCTTCTCTGGAACCAGGGGAGGGTATAAATGCCCTCGCCCATCCCCCTGGACGCTCTCTGGAGGCCAAAAAATACCCTCCCAGAGCCTCTGTGTGAGCCAAAAATCAGCTGGCCAGCACACACATGCAAGTTGGAGCTGACTCAGGGCAACGGCTTGCGTGCCAGCAGATATGGCTCCATGTGCCACCTGTGATACCGTGCAATAGATTCATCATCACTGCTTTAGTGTATGTTTCATATGTTAATTTAGATTGCCTGAATGCTGTTACATGGCTTAATCAAGAAATGGAGAATAGAGATTAGCAATCTTTTGTGATCTATCTTACCAAAGGACTTGGGTTTTTAATTGTGTTGTGATGGGAATGAAAAAAGTGAGCTTTCCCCTGGCACAAAGACCCAGTTGGGGAAAAAGACGGTCATCAATATGTCATGCCTGGATATTATATGCAGCACAAAACCCTTCATAGGTGTTCTAGGGAAAACACGGATAGTCAAATATCCTAAAATAAACTAAATAATAAATATACTGAATCAGCTAGCAGTACCTTAACACACTTGCAAGTGGATCATAAGCTTCCTAAGAGACAGGAAGCAGCAGATGAAGCTAGGCAAAATTACATTTTAAGCCCCTTACAAACAGATAGAAGGGTTGAGGCCAATCTCACATTCGGGGAGGGGGGCAAGATATTCTAGAGGGCAGGAGGAAGGTGAGAGAAGGCCTTCCTCCTGGACCTGGCCAGATGGACTAATTGGACTGACAGGACCCGCAGCAAGCCTTCCGTGCCAGCACAAGTGATATATAATATAATCCAAAGTATCAAAGAGACTTGGGGCATATTTTGCAAACAGCGATGTTCAGTTTCCATGTTTTAAGGAAAACGATTTCATTTTCTAAAAATGTGTGTGCATATTTTACGTTCCGGAGATCGCGATGTTGGTCTCTTTTGTCTCACAGTTAAGTTTTTAAAAAGATCTGGGGGAAAAAACCTGACAGGCTCCACGGACAAAAATATCCTTATATATTCAGTTAGAGTGCAAGCTCCTTTGCGTTTTTATAGGCTTCAAAATGAAATATAGTACTCCTGGACTTAAAATTATTCACTTAGCAATCATTTGAAAGTATGATGGCAGTGAAAACTTACAACTGTTTCTTGCACTTACAACTGTCACTGTCACCACAACCCCACAGTCGTGTGATGAAAATTTGGGTGTCAGGCGCCTGGCTGTATTTACAACATTGCAGCATTCTGGAGTCACATGATCCTTAGACTTTAGATAAATCCTTAGACCATATACCCTTAGACTATCCCATGTTGACCTCACCCAATTCCTACGAGGTCAGTAAGGGGCGTGCATAAATGCATCAGCATGCCTGTCCTAATGTTTCTCTCTTACTAGTATCATGTATATAAACAAACAAACAAACAAACAAATAGATCAGCACTTGTGATTGTCTCAGCTACCTTCTGATTAGCAAAATCAATGGGCAAAATTTATTTATTTATTTATTTATTTATTTTTTCATTTATTTATTTTGTCCAATACATAATACACATTGAAGAGAATAGATATGTAATAATATGAATAAAGAAAAGAATAGAAGAAAAGATATAAAAATATAGGTAAACATATTTGAAAGGAAGAAAAGATAAATAGATAAGGAGAGACAATTGGACAAAGAAGGCACACTGGTGCACTTATGCATGCCCCTTACTGACCTCTAAGGAACCTGAAGAGGTCAATCGTGGATAGTCTAAGGGAGAAATGTTGGGGGTTAGAGGTTGATACTATTGAGTCAGGTAATGAGTTCCACGCTTCGACAACTCGGTTGCTGAAGTCATATTTTTTACAGTCAAGTTTGGAGCGGTTAATATTAAGTTTGAATCTGTTGCGTGCTCTTGTGTTGTTGCGATTGAAGCTGAAGTAGTCATTGACAGGTAGAAAGTTGCATTCACTTAATGAGCCCAGCAAAAAATTTATAAAATTGGGTGTAATTCGCATAATGACTGACTCACTTAAAGGTGAAAATTCCCAATTGTGGTCACAAACCCAGGACTATCTACATTATAAGGCATTCTTTTGAACTTTAGCAAACTTCAAATCCTAGACACTTCTTCTCAGATATTTTCGTAGCTGGTTGCTTAGTTAATGGGTATTTGGGTTTGATATAGTTAGAAAAGGACTGGATTTAATTGAAGTTGAGATGCCTGGGCTTGTTTTAATTTCTGCTCAATGTTACTAGGGATTCAAGTTATTCTAATCAAGAATACCTTCTTTGTGAGCTTAAGCAAATGTTTTCAATAAGAATGCCAACTTCCCTCTCATGAAAATGTAAAAGGCATTTTGACAAGCATTCAGATTTTGTACGGGATACAAATGTATTATTTTTGTTCCATCAACTACAGCGTCATTAGAGTGAAAACATGAAAACATGTAGCCGCTGCTTTCATTGAGGTCAACTGAAAGGTATAGTTAAAATAATGGTAAAATGACCTTTTTAAAAACCTAAACAGCAGGGCTATTTACTTAGCGTATGGCAAAAATGTTTAAAAACGTATCACAATTTCATTGTCAATGAGAAATTCGAAACTATTTACTCTATTAACACATTCGAAGATTGGCTATTTATATGGTCAGTGCATAACATAGGCACATTAGTGGTTGCTGATGGGTGTGTCACAATACGTCTAATTTCAACAAAATACTTTAAAATGTCAGTAGCCTTGATTGCTACTGGAAAATCTCATTTCATAGAAGCCCGTCTTTCTTTTTTAATCTAAGCAGCATTTTTAAAATTATTTTTATTTTTTAATTGGGTAGATTAAATCAATTGAGTTAAACCTTCCAGAAAATAGAGCTGAGCTAATGGTTCTTACACGAATGGTTTTTAAACAAAATTGATTTATTTTCTTTGCAGAAGGAGAACGGTTTTGCCATAAAAAGGGTGGGGTTGTTGTCTCAAAAAATCATACGATCTTCGGCTTAATTTATCCGGAGCCTCTTGTAGACATGCTGTCTGTTTTATTCCTACTTAGTTTCCAGTTAAGAGGGAGGATCCCATAGATGCGATGGGAAGACAGGTCTAATCTATCTCTCTATCGCACCCACTCTCGCCCCTGGGAGTTAAGCAATCTGGACTGCAGAAATACGCGATTAATCAAAAAATCCTATCTTTGGCCATTGAGAACATTCTAATTAGAGGCAACGAAGGAGCTACTGAGCAATAGAATCAAAGCAGAATCATACACAGTGTTTACAATGGAATACCTATTTTGGGTTTGGACGGGCAGAACACCTTCGGGAATGTAGTTCTTCCCCCCACATAGACCAAAAATATATGTAGCCAACTGAATAGAATCAGAAGAGGCCATGAAAGAACTAAGTGAAAACTCTGTAAGTGGGAAATGGCCGAGAGCCCACAGTGAGGTGGTGGTATACAGGAACAAGCTGTAACACATAAAGCTCAAGAGATTCTCAGGAAATTTTAAGACACCTGGGATAATCTTACCACAGCCACACCAGAAGCAGTTAGATGGCTAGCTTCTTTAGATACTGAATTATAACATATATCCTGTTGCAATTCTATGGCTCTATATTATGGTGAACTTATGGTTTTATCTCAGTTTAATATTTTTCTCTCCTATGTTGTATTGTTCGCATTCTCTTTCTGTGTGTGTGTGTGTGTGCGCTGATGTTTTATTTAAACTAAATTTGTATATCAATGATTGCCTGAACTCTATATGCCATTCACTAAATAAATACATAAGGGCAGGAGAATTATTTAATGAAGCAAAAATCAGTCTTGTACTTGAGTACATATTCACAGTACATATTCTTAGATTCACTTACATTTTGTTTACGTTCGTAACATGCAGACACAAAGCTTAACAGATAGCTGAAATAGCTGTCTACCAATTGAATAGTTCTCTGGTCACTGCTACAAACTCATCTTGATTATATTAGGTTCCAAGAGTGTCTTCATCTTCTGAAAGAATTCTGTTCACCTATTTTAAGATGTCTTAGATTTCACCTATTTTAAGACAGTTCCTAAGAACACTCTTTGCAATTAACCAATTTATTCTACTACAACTAAGAACATAAGAACATAAGAAGAGCCATGCTAAATCACAACTACTCCTATTACTGTTTATATTTCCCATTTTTAATTCTGGTAATTCAAGGCTACCCAGTGAACTTAATAGCTGAGCGAGGATTTCAACAATTCTTAGTTCTTTTATTCAGATTTTCGCCGCAAAGTCAGAATCAGAATAGGGGTGGAAAAGATCTTTGAGATCTTCTAGTCTAGCCCCATGCTCAAGCAGAAGACCCTATACCATTTCGGACAAGTGACTATCCACTCTCTTGTTAAAAACCTCCAGTGATGAAGCACCCACAACTTCTAACAGCATGTTACACTGGTTAATTTTCCTCACAATTAATTAATTAATTAAGTTTCTTCTTAATCCCAAATTGCTTCTCTCCTTAATTAGTTTCCATCCATAGTTTCTCGTTCTGCCCTCCGGTGTAAAATAAATTGAACCCTTCCTCCTTGTGACAGCCTATTGAAAACTGGAATACTGCTATCATGTCCCCTCTAGTCATTCTTTTCTCTAGACTAATCAAACCCAAATCTTGCAACCGTTTTTCATAGTTTTAGTTTCCAGGCCTTTAATCATCTTAATTGTTCTTCTTTGCACCTTTTACAAAATCTCAACATCTTTTTTGTAATTTGTTAACCAAAACTGGTTGCAGTGTTCCAATGTGGCTTTGCTAAGCTAAGTACTAATACATCATATGATTTTGATTCTATGTCTCTATTTATACAACGAAGAATTGTATTAGCACTTTTGGCTGCTGCTGCATACTGCTGGTTCATACTTAAATGATTGTGCACTAGGAATCCAAGGTTCCTGTCATAGTTACTGTTTTTGAGTCAGGTTTCACTTAATCTCTATTTGTACCTTTGGTTTTTCCAGTAAAACATTGCTTTTCTCCACATTAAATTTCATTTTGTTGGTTAAGGGCTCATTGTTCCAGTATGTCAAGATCTTTTTTGATCCTGAGTTTGTCTTCTGCGAGCTTAATGTCATCTGTAAATTTGATGAGTTCCCCTTCTATTCCCTCATCTAAGTAATTTATAAAGATATTTAAGAGTAATGGGCCTAGGATAGAACCTTGTGGTTCCCCACTGCTTACCTTCGTCTATATAGGTGTAATACTGGTAAGGACCACTCATTGAATACGATTTGTCAGCTAGTTACAAATCCATCTGGTGGTGAGACTGTCTATCCCACTTTTTTTTTTTAGCTTACCAAGAAGTAGGTTGTGGTCTACTTTGTCAAATGCCTTATTGAAATCTAGATATATTATGTCCACATCATTTTGCTGGCCAATAGCAATACAACATTGATATTGAGTCAGTTGGGAACAGCATATTATTTTGCTAATTAATTTCTATACCATTATGCTAAGTATACTGAAATATTACTAAACCGAGATTAAACACTTTAATCACTGTAAACAGAGATGCTGTTGGTATACAGTACATTCAAACATCAGAACCACTTTAGAGAATTAACCATACACTGGGAAGTGAACACATTGGCATTATTTCTGTTGCCGTCAGGCATTACGTCTAGATTAAGCCATGAAGGAAATGGATCAAATTTCTTTCTTTTGTTATATATGCACATGACCAAAAAAAGGAGAAAAGACTGCAACTCCAAACTAGTTTGCTTTATGTTGCAATGTCTTTTGTGCAAAGTCTCAAAGAGCAATTTGATACTATCTTGGGGTACAAAAATATAAAATAAATAAATGCAAAGCCGAACACCAAAATGAATGTCTGTTCAAGATTTAAGCCAGCCTTCCAGCAGTCACCTACATGATGATTTTTGGAGAAATGTATAACATTCTAAAAAGAAACCAAATGGTAAGATTGTAATTTGCAATCTGTTTCTTTGTACTCGATATTTAAAACCTAATTCTATATTACAGTGTAAAATTGTTCAAGATGGGAATGTCGTAGTTAGATGGTCTCAATCACCCAATCAAAACCATGTCTCTTCCTTTAAAAAAAAATATTTCTATTTAATAGAAATGTTTAAAAATAAATTTCAAACATTAAACCCCAAACTTCAGACAAATTCATACAATCGTAACATTGAAACATACAAACAAAAACCTTCTAACCCTTTCTTTTACAGTAAACTGCGTTGATAAGTTAAACTGCATTTCCTCTACAGTTTTTAATTTTCAATCTATTCCACCATTAGTATCACATTTAATTGTATACATTACCTCTATTTTTAATATATCTTTACTTATACCTTTTTTCTTTACCCTATCATATTTATTCTTTTCTGTATCTATAGCTATACACATGTTACATTCCCCCTGATTTCTTCCCCCCCCAACCATTGATAAAACATATTCCAAACTTCATAAAATTCTGAATATTCTTTATTGTTTAATTCACATGTTAATTTGTCCAGTTTCACACATTCTAATATTTTTCTAATAATAACTTTATTGCTTGGTATTTCATCCTGTTTCCAGTGCTGTGCCAATGTTTTTCTTGTTGCTGTTTGTTTGTATGTATGCCATGTCTCCTTTATTACATATGCTGTGGCACACATTTAAAAATGGGTCTTGAGTGCATGGTTGTTGCCAGTATCTTGGTTTTTTTAATCCCCTCATTGCAAGACCCTGATTCAAGCCTTTTTATTTTGAAATATTTCAGTTTGAACTGCACCACAGCAGACTTGGAAGCAACAAATAGATTCTGTTGCTAAACTATACAATGTATAGTTAGCTTAATTACACAGAATGGCTGCATTGGCAGAGTCACAGAAGGAGTCCAGAAAAGAACTTCTGTACTTTTGTGGTGCATATATGGATATATTAGATAGGTATAGGAAAAGATACAGAAGTGGGTTTCAGCAGGTTCTGACCAGTTCTGGAGAGTCAGTAGCAGGAATTTTAAGTACTGTATTTTTCAGAGTATAAGACACATCTTTTTAACCTCCCCAAAAGAGGGTCAAAAACTGGGTGCGATATCCTTCCCTGCCATAGCCACCAAGCCACACCCACCAAGCCATGCCCACAGAACCAGTAGTAAAACATTTTGAAACCCACCACTGAATATATAGATATATAGATAAGACAGAGAGAGAGAGAAGGAAGAAGAAAGAAAGAAAGAAAGAAAAAGAAAGAAAGAAAGAAAGGTGAGACATGATGGTTCAGCAGTTGAAGACACTAAGCTTGTCAGATGGGAAGCTGACAGCCTGGGTTCAAGACCCAACTATGTGCAATGGGTGAGGTTCCATTTCTTGCCTTAGCTCCTGCCCCCTAGCAGTTTGAAAGCATGAAAATGTGAGTAGATTAATAGGTACCACTTCAGTGGATAGATAACGGTGTTCCTGTGCCTCTGCCACTTGCCACATGTCCATGGAAAATGTTTTTAAACAATGCTGGCTCCCTCAATCAAGAAATGGAGATGAGCACAGCACCCTAGAATGGGATATGACTTTAGGGAAACCTTTATATCACACAGAGAGAGAGAGACCCACACACAGATTTAAGTATACACCTATAACCAGAGGTGGGGAAGAGGTGGGACGGTGTGTAACGCCACTCCACTGGTGGAAATAGAGCTGTGCAAGCAACTCCATCACCGCTGGCCATGCACGCGCCGTGCACACAAGATTCAGGTTCTGCGCATGTGCAGCAGCCGAATCTTGCAGCCCCAGCCAGCAGCAATAGTGCCCCCTGCTAGATGGGCCCAGAGAGCATGCTCATCCACTCGTCTGGCAGGCATGGGGCTCCTCTGCTGCTGCTGCCGATGAGGCTGGCTGGCGGCTATGAGCTGGGTCCTCCAAGGCATGGTGGCAGCAGCGGTCAGCCACAGGAGCCACCATCGGGAAGAAATACTCCAGTATTGCCCACAAGATCATATGCTGCAACGTCCTACCGGTCAATGACTACTTCAGCTTCAACCGCAACAACACAAGAGCACGCAACAGATTCAAACTTAATACGAACCGCTCCAAACTTGACTGTAAAAAATATGATTTCAACAATCGAGTTATCGAAGCATGGAACTCATTGCCGGACTCAATTGTGTCAACTCCTAACCCCCCACATTTCTCCCTTAGACTCTCCACGATTGACCTCTCCAGGTTCCTAAGAGGCCAGAAAGGGGCGTACATAAGTGCACTGGTGTGCCTTTTGTCCCCTGTCCAATTGTCTTTCCTTTCTCTCACTTATCATATATATTTTCTTTCTTTCATATATCCTCTCCTCTAAGTTCACTTTACCCTTATATATATATTACTACATGTCTATTTTTCTTCCTATGTATTTGTGTATTGGACAAGTGAATAAATAAAACAAACAAACAAACAAACAAACAAATAAATAAATAAATAAATAAAGGAGAGCATCTCATCGGGTAGATGATGCTCCCCCATCTACCCTGTCACCCACTTGCCAGAGTCTCCCAGAGAGAAGAGAACTTACTGGTCTGTACAAGGGCTGTGGCTAAGATCCAAAGAACTACTTTAAGCATTTCTAAGAGATTTGGAATAGTGAATGCCAGGGGTCCCCAAACTTTTTACACAGGGGGCCAGTTCACTGTCCCTAAGACTGTTGGAGGACCGGACTATAAAAAAAACCCTATGAACAAATCCCTATGCACATTGCACATACCTTATTTAAAGTAAAAAACAAAATGGGAACAAATACAATATTTAAAATAAAGAAGAATAAGTAATTATGTAATTAATAATAAAGTAATAAAGTAATTTATACTTCTTTATTAACAAGTAAATTTAAACTTAAATCAACAAACTCCATTTCTCCTTCCTTCCTTCCCTCCCTCCTCTCCACTTCTCTCTTCCCTCTTCCTTTTCTCTCATTTGTTTCATTTTCCTCTCCCTCGTTATTTCCCTCCATCATTTTCTCATTTTTCTCTTTCTCTCTCTTTCCATCTCTCCCTCTTCCTTTCTCTCTCCCTCTCTATCTCTCCCTCTTTCTCTTTCTATCTCTCTCTCTTCTCTCTTTCTCTCACTCATTCTCTTTCTAACTCTCCCTCTTTGTATCTCTCACACTTTCTCTCTCTCCCCCTCTCTCTGTTTCTCCCATTCTCTCTCTCCCTTTCTATCTCTCCTCTTCATTTCTCTCTCCCTCTCTATTTCTCCCTCTTATTATATCTATCGGTAAAATCTCATGTGCTACCGCGGGCCGGTTAAAAGACCTCAGCTGGTCGCATCTGGCCCGTGGGCCGTAGTTTGGGGACCGCTGGTGAATGCTATTGCCTGAACTACAAAACGTCTTCCATAAATCGTGTCACTTTTGAAAATATCATCTCTTAGTTGCTGTTTAGCAGGGAGGATTAAGTTTTGACAAGCAGAAGCACAAATCTCTTTTTGGCTCAGATTCCTCTTTGGATGTTGAACATTCGGTATATAGGCGTCTCTGTGGCTTTTAACAAATTAAAATCCTTTAATTCAGAACTGATAATGTGTTCACGATGCTTAATGAAAGCATTTTATTTTCTTGTCCAAATGATTCAACCTTCAATTTATATGAAAAAAACTTTCATACATTAGATCAGTTAAAGCACACCATGATCAAATATGTCTAGAAAATATGAAGTTGGTATAATTTGGTAAATGTAAAATCAGTCTGAGAGTACCACAGTATTGATCACAATCTATGTAGCATTATAAAGTGACTAGTTGCAAGAGGATCCATTTTTTTGAAATGGACAATTTTGGGAATGCAGCTGAAATAGTACAGATGAGCCCAGGACAGTCCAATTGTCATCACATTATTATTTAAGAAGAGTACACCTCCTAAATTGAAAAATGATAATAGTGTCAAATGTCTGTGGAGATTCTGTGGAGTGTTTTTTTCAAGAGGCAACTGGACTTCCTTATTTTTCTTTGAAGACATTTCGCTTCTCATCCAAGAAGCATCTTCAGCTCAGAGCTGAAGAAACTCTCAGCCGAAAAAGTACCTTTGGGACCATAGTGCCAAATGGACTTCCATAATAAATCATTATTTATTTTCCTAAACACGAAAACAAAATGGCTGCATCCAACAAATAAACAGTGGGACTGGAAGTTACTTCCAACTTCCTGCTGGCTTCCCCATAGATGTTCTCTGTGGGAAGCTGACATTGGAAATCATAATTGCATGTCTGTGGAAATATTGTTATGGACCTATGTTTCTGAGTAAAACAGGTCTGACCATCATAGAAATTTCAGTTCCACGGGAATAATGGGCCCCAATTTTTAAAATGCATTTTTAAAGGATCTCAAGTCCCTTGGTTCAAAAGTGAGCTACTCTAGTAGACGGTCTACAAAAATGAAAATAAGTAAGTAAGTAAGTAAGTAAGTAAGTAAGTAAGGAAGGAAGGAAGGAAGGAAGGAAGGAAGGAAAGAAAGAAAGAAAGAAAGAAAGAAAGAAAGAAAGAAAGAAAGAAAGAGAATTACAGAACAAAGGTATACCTATTAGCAAATAGGTATATAATTGTGATTATAATTCTAGAAATCTCATTAAACACCAATGGCCCAGCCTAATGGAGATTATAAGCAAAGTAGAAAATGTAGATCAGTGGCATTCAATTGGAACTAAGAAGAAAGGGAAGGAATTTATTTCATATTCTGCTTTTTACTTCAGGATTTTATACAAAAAATTTCCTTCATTCGTTTTTATCTGTAATAACAGACAGACTGGCGGAGAGATACTGATAGCACTTGAACCTTTTTTCTAATTCTAATATGGTACTTCAAACACAAATATCACTGGATCACACTAGTCCTGTATGCTGAAGCTTATGATATATTTGTGGTAAAGATGCACATCTAAATGAATACATATTTTGGGGAGTATAGGATGAAACTTTCCCCTCCTAAAAGAGGCTGAAAATTTGGATGCATCTTGTACTTCAAATGTAGCTTTTTTGAAGCTTTTTTTTCAGACCTAATGAAGTGCTAACGATCTTTCCACCCCGAAGAAGATTTTTTTTTCCAGCCCTAAGTCTTTGCAGGCTAGTTTTCATTGCTAGTTTTTTTCCAGCCCTAATCAGGGGATAAAATAATGTGCTGAAGCTAGTCAGATGAATATCTGGTAGGTAGATTCCCCCGCCCTCTATTTTCCTCCCTCAAAATCTTATATTCCCATGCATCTTATAGTCTGAAAAATATATGTATGTATGCATGATCCATATTTTAATACAGAAAATTTTGAAAATTGGGATAAAAATGAAACCAGAACTTTTCCTTTTGGGCTTAATGGACAAAGAACTAGAGAAAAAAATTGGAACTTTGTTATTATATACCTTTACACAGCAAGACTATTGTATGCACAAAAATGCAAGGATATTTCAATTCTAGCATGGATGAATGATTGCAGAAGTTGATGGAGTTGGCTGAAATGGCAAAATTGACTATTTCGACTAAAGAAAAGAATATAAATACTTTTGTTTCCACATGAAGACCGCTTCTGAACTTTGTGCTTGATGTGGAAAAGAATGAAACTTTGATTTGGGGTTTTACCTATTAGATTGATGGATCTTTATAGAAATGGCTTGTTCATATTATTATGAAAAAGCAAAAAGTTGTGATTTCATGCTAATGCTTATTTTATAGTAACAGAGTCACAAATCAATTCTTCTTTTTCCTCGTCTATTTTTTTTCTTATTTTTCCTCACTTCTCTTTCTCCCACTCCCCACTGCTTTACTATTTACTTTGTATTTTATATTGTATAAATAATTTATAACTCAATAAAAATGTTAAATGGAAAGATTTGGCAAAACCTAATTGGGGAGGATGACAAAAACTTGCTGAAATGAACTTGTGAGTTATGGTTTTGATCATTGCACAGGATAGATTATAGACGGAAGAGAGTCACAATGTGCCTCTAGAGAGAGAAGTTAAAATATAATTGCACTTATACAGTAACTGCTAGGAAGTAAATAAGAATTATTTATATCTTTTTCCTCTTTTCTGCCTTTCTTCTTTCTTTCTTTCTTTCTTTTTTGCTTTCTTTCTTTCTTACTGAATTTCTATTTTTTCTTTTATTTCTCCCTTTTTCATATTCTTTATTCTTTTTTACTTTGCATTAGTTATTATTATTAAATTTTTTCAATAAAAATTAAGAGGAAAATAAAATAATAAACATATCAATTAATAAATATATATAAAAGAACAATGAATTGTGCATTTATCCATCATTTTAGAATTATGAAATAAAATTAGGGACATACACTCGTTGATCAGAAGATAATTGGTTGAACCATTAATGTTTTTCCTAGTGCCTTTTACATAATTTCTACACTACACTACAATATAGTGCCTTTTACATAATTTCTACACTACACTACAATATATATTCATAGTGAAAGAAAAGTAATTCTAACTAATTCTAATTCAATTGTAAAGAATTGCAGGCTTAAAGGAACATGGTACTGTATTTTGAAAAGAGAAGCAATGATTTACAATCTGCTTTACAAAAGTACCACAGCTGGTTATATACTTAAAAAGTAAGTAGAAATATTGGTTCACATTGGATTCTTTTATTTACTTGGTAGTGCTTTTAAACATTTTAATATAATAAAGAGATCTTTTCTATCCATAATTAAAGTAACTCAATGGACACTATAATACCATTATTTCTATTACCTAAAATAATAAAAAGATGAACAAGTATACTCTGCATAGGCTTTCAAATACTACTAACTTCATCCATAATAAATACAATAATGCCTTTTAGTTTTGTTTTAAAGTGAAGGATTGATGGGCACTAATACTTCTCTTAAAACATTTATGGTATTTTATCTAAAGAGTTTTAAAATTGAGAGTAAAAATATATTAAAAGCTTAAATTAAATATTTGATTACTATGATGTGCCCAATTCTTTATATGATAATACTTGCTTAGAAAACTGATTTAACCCTATCAAAGTCTTGCTACTTATCAGTTTTCATTTTCAATTTTAATTGTTTTTCACTAATTAGTATTTACTACAATCAGTTTTTAAAAAATCAGATTTTAGTTGATTTTCAAGAAATATAAAATTCTGGAAATGGAAAGACTTTTGAGAAAAGATGAATAAAAAAGAGCATCTTAAAAATAAAACAGAACAAAACAAAGGATTATAATATAAAATATTGCACAGATATAAACATTTGAAGTAGCAAGCTGGCCAATTTATCAAAAAAATTTTTTTTGCTGTATGTTCTATTTTTTATTCACAACAGAGTGAATTATTATTACTGATTAGGAGGTAGACAAGACTTCAGTTTTCTCTGTTCCATGTGATGTTTAAAAATCAGCAGAGCCTTTTCCCTACTAATTCTGAATATAATTAATATACAATAATATCTCTCTCCCAATGTAAGTTTCATAAACAAAAAGGTTCATTTTCCTTATTGCATCCATTTCCAGCCACAGGAAATACATAGATTTAATTATAATTTGTGACATCAATAAAGTTCCAGCAAAAGTAGGACCTTATAAACAGCAAAATATAACTCCCCCCATTCATCTCAGCATGGCTACTTATATTAAAATAAGATGGCAGCCAAAATTAAAATTATTAGTAAGTTAATTGTTATGATACAATCCTCTTTAATATTTTGCATATATGCAAAACAACATATCCTCACATTAAAAACTACTGCACTTTTGTACGCTATGTTACGCTATGTTTCTAACTAACTATGACCATTTTAATGAAAACACATTTAAGAAGGTTGAACAAATTTTAATGGTATAATTGATCAACATAACCTGATTCTGTAGTTCTTAACATATTCAGAAGAGTATATGTCTTAGAACAAATGATTACATATAAATAATTAAAATATAGTTGGCCACAATAAAGATGTATCAGATCTGTTCTTCAAATGTTCTCAGCCCCAATAGAGAAAAAAAAATGAAGGCTCTTTTCTCTAACTGTCCAAGTTCCATACATATCAGGATCATGACTTAATATGTATTTAGTACATTGTTCAAATTTTATAAGGAACAATTTGGGAACATTTTAGAAAACTTTCAAATCACAGTCAAGCCGATGAGATGGTGGGCTATTTTTCAGTTAAACATTTCTTTCAATAAAGTCTCTCTCAAGTGTGTCTTCATACTTGGTGACTACATTGAAACACAATCCAGTTGTGTTCATAGCAGAAGTATCTACAAAAGGGGGTGATTGCAGCCACAATGTTAGGCATGAAAAAACAATGCCACATAAGGTTCAATGAAATTGTTTTATTGGATGAACAAGAATCTTTTCAACTAGTGGTCAGCACTTTGTTAGAGTAAGGTCATGATGAATGGCACTCAAAGGAGATTCACTTGTGGCTACATAGGGATTCTAAGCTAATCTACATTTCCATGCTAGCCCAGTTCTTCGCCTATACACAACCATACACTCAAAGCCATACCTTTTGAAATATGTATTGCAAGAGGCAGGGCAGTTTGAACACATGGTTGTGGGTGCCATCCTGTCTTTGCTGAATCCTATGTGGACAACCCTGGCTCTTATAGTGATTAATCAGAAATAATATTTTTCATGCTATTTTCTAAACCTTGTCTACTGCCTGATATTTCCTAATGGTCTTCCATCCAGGTTCTAGACAGTTTCAACTGTGCTTAGCATTTTACAAGATTGACCAAGGCTAGCCAAGCCTTGCTGCCAGCTGGGACAAAGATATTCTAGGAAAATACAGTTGTCAGAGAATACATGAAATACAGAAGGCTCTACTACAGAGTTTAGAGATGATACTTTTAGAGAAGGAAGTTTCTCCAGACCAAATAGTCTCAAAAGAGGTTTATTGCTCAGGAATGCAGCTGCATATCCCCCTCATAATTTACATTGATATTTCATACATTATATGGTAAAAATAGTTTCATACCATGTCTAAAGTTGATGTTCATGCACTTTTAAACCTAAGTAATAAAATCAAGATGTGTCTCTTTGTGTTCTTCCTCTGAGATTTCATTAACAACGAGAGGGAGGGAATATTCCAACCCCATTTTATGAGGCATCTGTAATATCTTTCACTCAAACATATATAATTGTAATAACAGAGTTGGAAGGGACCTTGGAGTTGTTCTAGTCCAACCCTTACACTACTTCAGACAAATGGTTATCCAACATCTTCTTAAAAACTTCCAGTATTGGAGCATTCACAGCTTCTGGAGGCAAGCTGTTCCACTGGTTAATTGTTCTGTCAGGAAATTTCTCCTTAGTTCTAAGTTGCTTCTTTCCTTGATTGGTTTCCACCCATTGCTTCTTGTTCGACCCTCAGTTGCTTTGGTGTATAGCCTGACTCCCTCTTCTTTGTGGCAACCTCTGAGATACAGTATTGGAAGTCTGCTATCATGTCTCCCCTAGTCCTTCTTTTGATTAAACCAGACATACCATGTTCTTCATACATTTTAGACTCCACTACGCGAATCATCTTTGATGATAATGCCTGCTGTAACAGGGACTTATCAAGGACTTTGTGATAATGAATAATTCTAGGTATATAGGGAAATTTGGATCATTCACTTTGTGGTAAGAATTAAAGTCTAACATAAAAGTTCCGTTCCCAGCAACCAAAACTTTCAAAAATAAATAGGGAGGAAGAGAACAGGCTAAAAGGCTTCATTAATTAAAACTAATCTCAATGTAGAGAAAATTAGGTTTTTACATTTAGGCAGGAAAAAACAAGCGAATAGGTACAGAGGTGGTACCTTGTGCAACAGTAGTAACTGTGAGAGGGATCTTGTCCTAGTGGACAATCACTTAAATATGAGCCAGCAGCTGCCTGAAAAGCTAACACAGTCCTAGATTGCATTAACAGAAGGATATAATCAAGATCATGTGAAGTGTTAATACCATTTTATAATGCCTGCATCTAGTTTTGGTTGCCACAAAATAAGAAAGATGTTGAGACTCTAAAAAGAATGCAGAGAAGGGCAATAAAAATGATTAAAGGACTGGAGGGTAAAATATATGAAGAACAATTGTAGAAATTGGATATGTTCAGTTTAATGAAAAGAAGGACTAGAGGATGTGGTGTAACCATTAAGCAGACTAAGCACGTGCTTAGGGCACCAGGTCAAAAGCTGGCGCCACAAAGTTGAGAAAGAAAGAAAAAACCCCAGTATAGTGATACCTCGTCTTACTAATTTAATTGGTTCTGGGACGAGGTTTGTAAGGTGAAAAGTTTGTAAGACGAAACAATGTTTCCCATAGGAATCAATGGAAAAGCGATTAATGCATGCAAGCCCAAAACTCACCCCTTTTGTCAGCTGAAGCACCCGTTTTTGCGCTGCTGGGATTCTCATGAGGCTCCCCTCCATGGGAAACCCCACCTCCGGACTTCTGTGTTTTTGTGATGCTGCAGGGGAATCCCAGCAGGGGAATCCCAGCAGTGCAAAAATGGGTGCTTTGCTGGCAACGGAAGTCCGGAGGTGGGGTTTCCCAGTGAGGGGAGCCTCGGTGAAATTGCAGCATTGCAAAAACATGGAAGTCCTCAAAAACCCACCTCCAAACTTCCACGTTTTTGTGATGCTGCGATTTCGCTGAGGCTCCCCTTGCTGGGAAACCCCACTTCAGGACTTCCTGCTGGGATTCCCCTGCAGCATCGCAAAAACACGGAAGTCCGGAGATGGGGTTTCCCATGGAGGGGAGCCTCAGGGGAATCCCAGCAGCGCAGAAATGGACGCTTCACTGGCAACAGAAGTCCAGAGGCGGGGCATCCTAGTGGCGGCGGCTTGAGTTTGTAATGTGAAAATAGTTTGGAAGAAGTGGCAAAAAAATCTTAAATCCCAGGTTTGTATCTCAAAAAATTTGTATGACAAGGGGCTTGTAAGATGAGGTATCACTGTATGTACAACAGTATGAACAAAGGGGAGGGCACCAAGATTTGTCAGTGATTAGGGCACCAGGGAGCTTTAATCTGCGAAGGACTAGGGATGACGTGATAGCAATGTTCCAATATCCAAGGGGTTGCCACAAAAAAGAAGGGGTCAACCTATTCTCCAAAGCACCTGAAGATAAGACAAGAAGCAATGGATGGAAACTAATGAAGGAGAGAACCAACCTGGAACAGAGGTGTCAAACTCACATTATCAGGGCGGCATCACAGCAATAGCATTTAGACTTATATACCGCTTCACCGTGCTTTACAGCCCTCTCTAAGCAGTTTACAGAGAATAAGCATATTGCCCCGAACAATCTGGGTCCTCCTTTTACCAACCTTGGAAGGATGGAAGGCTGAGTCAACCTTGAGCCTTCGGAGATTCGATCTGCCAAACTTCTGGCAGCTGGTAATCAGCAGAAGTAGCTTGCAGTACTGCACTGTAACTACTGCGCCACCGAGTCATGTGATGTATTGGGACTTTTCCCCCATTTGCTAAACTGGGTATGGGTGTTGCCAGTGCATGACGCAGCAGGAGTTTGACAGCCCTGACCAGTGTTCCCTCTAATTTTTTGGGGGGGTGGGCGGAAAAGTATAGTGTCTGAGCGGCAGTCCCTTTGGGACTGGGCGGCACAGAAATAATAAATGAATAAACAAACAAATAAATAAAAAAACCCACTCTGTTTTGCCTCAGAGAATTTCAAAATAAAATACTGTACTGTGTGTCTATAACAGTGAGCTCATAATAGGGCAACTCTATCAATATCAAAATGCCACTTAAATAGTTGAGCTAGTTTCAAACTAGATTTTGATTTTCTTTCTCTCTTCCATACTCCCATTCTTTTTCTTTCTCTTTTCCTTCCTCTCTTTTTTCTACCTGTTTCTTCCTCTTCCTATCTTACTCTCTCTCTCCTTCCCTCTCACTCTTTCCCTCTTGGCTTCTGGGCAGGTTTGGAAAACTCTGAGTTGATGATGATTTTTAAGAGAAGCGACTGCTCACTGCTCAGCTTAGAGGGAAGTATGGCCCTGACATAGGCCCTTATAACTCCATTTTTCATTTAACCTAAAATATAAAATTATAGAGACCCTGATAAATCTGAGGAAGATATTGTCACATCTTGCACTTTTAAACCTGTATCTGTTGTACTGTGTCTTCCTCAGATTTGCCAGGGGCTTTATATTTTTAGGTAGTTAACATAAAAACAGTCAGTGGGTAACTCTGAGGGAAAGCCATTTCCTAGGCAAGCAAGTTCAATTGCTCTTAATTATTCTTTGTGTAATTTTATATGCAAACCACCCAAAATCTGGCAATCTACCTTTATTTCAGGATTAATATCATAAAGTAAGAATTGCTGGCACCGCTGATCTCTTTGCACTAGCCAGGAATGGGGCAAGGCTGGCTATTGGAAAACAAAACAAAACAAGCTTGCATTCAAGGGCAGACTCTGTGATTATCATCTCTCGTTCCTTAATTCTTCACCTTTTTCCCAGGAGGAGGAATCAAAGTGTAAAAAACAAATGCCTGCTCAACTCAATCGAGCAAACCCGGCTGCAATGCGGTTTCATTCACACAAGACTGTGCCTGCAGCAAGGAACACAATGCTTAGTGTTGCAATGCTATATATCGCAGCTGATAACAGAGAGGACAAAGACAGGTGCGCTGTGTTATGCTAACGATTTTGTTTCCTCCAGCACAAACCAATACGCGGTCCCTGTGCATCGTGCACTGAGTCAACACAAGACACACACATACACACACACAAAAATATAAGAAATAGAGGCAAAGAAGGCCAGGAAATGTTATTCTTACCTTTCTGCTGATTTGAGATGGTTTATTGCTCTCTGAGAGGCCCTGCCATAACTTCTCTCACATGGAGCTCCCTAGCTATTAAATAAAAGGGGAATTGGCTTCGGCAGCTCACCTGGCTTTGAAGTTCAGGATAGTGGATCCTCCCAAGCACCCGCACTCTTCTCTCCCCCCCACCCCCCGGCAAGTCTTAGTCATAGTCATTGTCATCACAGTCCAATTGGCAATGGATTGAGAATTCACTTTCATTCTAAATCTATTCTGGGATTTTTCTAAAGTAATTGATGCAGAGAACATAATAGACAGGGGAATCCCCAGGCCTAGATAATAAGTTTCCTCCCCTTTTTTCCTTCCCTCTTTTCTCTCCTCTCTCCTCCATAGAAATCGACATGTAAGAAGAACACAATGGAAAGTATCACCGACAATGACTCATATCCTGGGCTGGTGAGGCACACCTCACTTTTGTAATAGTTTACATGCGCAACTAAGTACATTAACAAGGTCAAATTCTATAATAGATTGTGGACATTGGATTCTCCAAAGGGGAAAAAATGAGGGATTCTATATCACCATGGAAGAAGGTCAGGTGCTTGGAGGAAGAGAAAAATCTGAAGTTTTGCAAACGTTTCCATTTCTTGTTTGAACAAATGTGGTGTCAACCCTGAGCCGAACCTGGATGAGGCCATCTGGGAGGCTTCAGGGAGAAGAAGGGACAGGAAGGGGAGGAAATAGATAGCTGGAAGTTTGTAGCCAAAGCAAAAAGTCTTCCCTTGGTGTTGTGGTTAGCTCTGCCCCAGCTCCTGCCCCAAGGAATGTGCAGGTGGATGTGCGGGAGACATCCACATGCTGTTTTGCTCCCAGTAGAATCTGACGACAAAGTCTCCTCTGACCAAGGAAGCATGAGTGACAGGGAAGAGGGGAGTTTGGCAGACAGCCCAGGAGGAGATCAATCATCTGTATCATCCCTGGATTCTGAATAAGAATTAATGACACATCCACGCATGCGTAGAGTGATGCATAGGAGACAACAACTGAAGGATTATTACAAGAGAAAATGAGGCCACCTGTGGTTGGGTGGGGCTGCTGTAATTAGTGCTACAGATAAAAGTGCAGCCTGGTGTTTTAGCCTCATGGCAGTTTATCTGATTCATTGTTTCATCAAGATCATGGTTTTTTGCTGTTCAGGATTGTGTGTGTGGACTCTCTGGACTTTAGAATTGGACTCAATTTCCCAGTTATTGGGTGAGCAATTGGACTGCATTTAACCTGTGCCTTGTGTGTACCAGAAAATCCCTTTGACATTTAAAAAGGGAGCTGTTTCTGATTTTCTGTTTATAAAAACTTTTGGGTTTTCCTTTTATCGTGTTGTGTGTGTCTTCCTGGACTAATTACCCTGTAATTACGGGCGGTTGAGACACGCCGGCAGAACACTTGGGAACCAAGAACACTCTAACAGGTGGCTGGGGAGAGGTGTAGTGGAGTAACCAAGCAACCGGCCAGCACCTCTATTGGACAATGTGACTGATGACTTGTGGGGGAGGGGAAACTTTCACTTTTTAATCTGATGAAAACTGCAAGAAGTTTCAGAGTTGGTTTTCACCAGTTGTGCCAATATGATGTCTCCAATAAATCATTCTTTGAGGAATCTCCCTGCCTCGGAGTTCTGCTTTCTATGGGTGCATTACCTGGAAACACCGACAGGTAGTTAGTTAGAGCAGGTGGAATGTGATATGCAAAACATGACTCAGAAGGTCAATTTTTCATTCCTTGGTCCACTGATACACATTTTGCTGAAGTTAAGAAGGACGCTCACGCACTTGCGATTTCATCGATTTTTGGCTTTTTTTTGCTTCCGCGCATGGGCGGAAGCAACGAAATGCTGAAAATAGGTGAAATCTCATGCGCACAAGTATCCTCACATGAGATTTGGCTTCCTGCGCATGCACAGAAGTTGAATCTTGCACCAATGTGTGTGTGGGCTGTCAGATGCGCACATCCCCACGCCAGTCACCGGGAGTGCCAGTGACGGGGAACCTTTGCCTACACCTGGAAAGTGCCTGGAAATAAAACATACCAAGAACGGTTGCAGTAATTGAGCTTGGCCAGTCTGCTAAAGAGAAGGACCAGGGGTGACATGATAGCAGTGTTCCAATACTTATTTAATTAATTTTCATTTGTGATTATTTCTTTATTTAATTTCTATGCATTGTCAATTTTGGCAACGCAGCATAGTCTTTAATTTTAGTTTCCCAGGCTAATATTGAAGATAGGAATTGTTTTTACCAGCGGTGGGTTGCTACCTGTATGATACGGTTCTATGAACCGGTAGGGAGGCAGTGGGAAGCTCCAACCATCTGCCCCGGATGCTTCTGAAGCATTGCGCATGGACGCGAGCGTGCATACAAACCAGTAGCGATGGGATTTAGAACCCATCACTGTTTTTTCCAATGCTATGGTAGGGGTTTTTTTTTGTGTGGTCAACCTATATCTCAGTAAATTGTAATTTTTTTCATGTATATGTTCTGGAGGTATCTGGAAATGTCTGTGGTTTCAGTTCAAATTTTATCTTTAGAAGTTTGGAGCATTTAAAAAAATATATTTATTTTAAATATTTTTGCATTATTTTTTTTTTGCATGACAACCACATGCAGAAACTATTCTTGGCGGGATTTCCAATAATAGTTTTATCTATCATAAGCAGAGTTATGTACCATCTGTAGAGCATTTTGTATAATTTCCACTTAAATTGTAACTTGGAGTAGATGTAACTGTTTCTTCCCATAGCCCTTTTGATTGTTCCACCTGTCCTACCATAATTATAAATACATTGAGAAGTTGCTCTAAGAAATTTAAATAAATAAATATTATTAGAAGTAATTCTAGTTTCCTTGCTGTTTCCTCTGTTATGAAGGGCTTGACCCAGGGGTGGGTTCCACTTACCTTCACCACCAGTTCACATTGTTACGTTTCACAGGACTCCCATGTGATTTTTCACTTCCGTGCATGCTCCAAAGTGGAATACAGCTGATGAGCTCATCAGCTGTGCTTCGGGTGAAGAAATAAAGGTAAGTATTAGCCCAGGGACAGGTGGGAGAAAGACGAGAAGCCATCCAAAGATGCAAAATTCCATGAAAATTAAAAAAAAAAAAAAAAGATGGTGGCACCCATGGACCAGCACAGCCCAACTGGATCTGTGATGCCATTTTCATGTCACCAGCAGGTTGTTAAAGTTCAGGTGATCAGGTCTGAATCAGGTTGAATCCACCCCTGGCTTGATCTCATGCCCTTGTGACATCTGTAGGCCCATCCACATCTGGGAACAGAAATGCTCAGTCAGTAATGGGGGGAAGTTTTGTCCCCCTTGGTCCAAATTATGTCCAGAGAATATTCTTGGGATAAAATCCGAGTTGAGACAGAGGGCAGAAGAGCACTCCTTCTTGGTGACATCTAGGGCAGTGATGGTGAAGCTTTTTTCCCTCAGGTGCCAAAAGAGCGTGCACGTGTGCTATCATGCATGTGTGAGTGCCCACACCCATAATTCAATGCCTGGGGAGTGTGGAAACAGCTTCCCCCAGCCCCCAGAAGCCCTCTAGGGGCTGGAAACAGCATGTTTCCCAACTACTGGTGGGCCCAGTAGGCTCCTGTTTTGCTCTACCCAAGCTCCAAATGCTTCCCTGGAGCTGGAGGAGGGTAAAAATGCCCCTCCCCATCTTCCAGGAGAGTCCCTGGAAGCCAAAAATGACCTCTCAGAGCTTCTGTGCGAGCCAAAAAGCAGCTGGTCGGAACACACATGCACGTTGGAGCTGAGCTAGGGCAATGGTTGGCATGCCAGCAGATATGCATGCCACCTGTGGCACCCATACCACAGCTTTGCCATCACTGATCTAGGGAGAGGTGAATAGAAGAAATAATTGATGGAAGAAATTAGAAATCGTCCTTTCATTTTACACCCTTTAACCTTTGGGATTGCCTTGCCACACAACTATTTTTGCAAGTATGTAGCAAGTATGTAGCAATAACAGCAACAAAAAAGTGTGCAGCCTTACAAGGGAATTGTAACATAGGGAAACCCCAAAGTTGCATCTCAAATCAGGGAAACCTGCTTGATGGCCTCGGGGCTCCATCATCCGAAACTTCCGCAGCTCTGATGCTGCCATTTCTGAAAACCAGAAAGAACCCCAGGTTCAGGGTCAAGGAACTGCGTAGCTTTTCCCAAAGTACCCAATCAATCAGATCCCTGGGATTTTATGCTGGGAAGCCCTGAGCGCTTTATGGCTTTTTGGCTACATTTGACTGTCCCTATTCAGCTCATGTGAGGCTATTTTTAAATTAGAAAATAAAATGCAAATAAATACACAATAAGAGACAGGAGAAGAAACTGAGTGGGCTCCTTTAGTTCAGTGGCCCACAGACTTTTTTGCACCAGGGACTAATGTACCCCAGCGGCTAGTCAGGTCCCACAGAATTGGCCTTCTCCAGGTCCCATCAGCCAGACAATGCCGTTTGGTGGAACCTAAGGGAAGAGCCTTCTTTGTGGTGGCCCCAGCCCTTGGAATCAACTCCCCAACCTCCCCACCTTCCTCAAGGCCTTAAAAACTCATCTTTCCCAGCAGGTTTGGGGCCACAAAGTTTAACATCTTGCCCGGGCCAATGAATGAATTTATATGTATGTTAGAATGAATGTGGATGATTGGTTTTAAGAAATTGGGGTTTTAGAAATGTGTTTCACTTTAGATTTCTACATGTTTTTGTATTTCATTTTGTTGTGAGTCTCCTCAGAGCTGTACCTACCAGCATATATGCTGAAAATTCATTTTAATCTTCAAAACCTGTCTAAATAATATTTTCCTTTAAAACAAAAGCAAAAAAACTACTCTTAATGATTGCATCTTAATTTAAGAAATGTGTCCTACAGATGTCTGATAATTAATTATACCTGTTTCTTCCCAAAAAGCTGAGGGTCTATATTTATACCCAATCTGTACAAGAAGAAAACATAGGCAAAGCTCCAGAACAATAATGTAGCCCTCGGTCTAGACTTCTAAAATGATCTGTGGCTGTAGAAAATTGCATAAATATAAGACTGTAGATGATAATCACTCCTTTTACCTCCTTGCTTGGGTAGAAAGCAATTTCAAGATGGCAACTCTTGGTAAGTTATAGTGTCTTATAATAATAAGTCCAGTGCTGTGAGGTTTAATATTATGGTAAGTGGTATCTGGTCAGGAACTGTCTCATCTTCCGTAAATAAACAGTATCGGCGAGCGAGATCCAATATTATGTCTTTTTTTTCTTTTCGGGAATGAAGTCTCCTAAATATGGTATTCTATCTATGCAGCCAAAACAGTCTCCAGTTTGCTTCTATAAATATGCCTATGCTGAAAAAAATTCAAAGCACATGTAGCCTTGTAGGTTTTATAAAAAGATGTCCTGAAAAAGTGTTAGTCTTAAATTGAAACACAGTTGTACACATCAATAGATTTTGGGCATACATCTATGCCATTTAAAAAAATGTTTTGCTGATTTAGTTTGCTTGATTAGAAAAATCAGCAGATAGATGCTTCTAATGAAGATGACTTGGTATAGGTCATTTCATGGTAGAGGTCAGTGACGGCAAACCTTTTCTGCTTCCTGTGCCAAAAGGGATGTGTGTGAGTGTGCTAGCATGCCCCTTCCTCCCCCCCATGTATGTGCAACCCTCCCATGCTGCCCCCACTCATGTGCACAGGCCTTTCTGAAGCCCGGTAAGACAGTGGTGGGTTCCTACCGATGTGGTTCAGAGTGCCACACCAATAGGAGCCCACTGATGATGCAATTTTTGGCAATTTTTTCCCAGCGCTTCTGTGTAGGAAGAAGCCCACCCGCCTGCCCTCATCTTAATATCGACCTTTATTCTTTGTCTGAAGCACAGCTGAGAAGCTCCTTCTCAGAAGATGCAAGGAAAAAATCACCGAAAATAGCATCAGTGGGTTCCTACTAGTGCGGTACTCTGGACCGCAGCAGTAGGAACCCACCACTGCTGGTAGGGGGAAAGAATGCCCAAATGGACAAACCAGAAGTGCAGAAAATGCACTTCCGGTTTGCTGTTGTGCTTTTTTTTTGCAGTCCAGGGCTTCAGGAAGCTTCCCTGAACCCTCCAGAGTGCAAAAAACAGCATGCATGACATAGGTTCTCCATCACGGGTATAGGTAGTGGGCAGCAGGCAGGATGGGGTGGAACACAGTTCCACCGGCAGAAATGAAGCAGTGTGCCCAGCTCCAGCTGACTATCCCCCCATCCCATCTACTTCCTCCTTCTCGGAAAGCAGCAGGGTGACCAGCACAGGTAGGCGTTGCAGAGGGCCCATTTCCTCCCACCTCTTTTCTCAACAGCTGATCAGCACCCATTCACCTAGCTGCCCAGCCTGATGCAGGAGGCGACCCAGGAAGAGAGCGTGAGAAACACGAAGCAAATTGTCACCCCAGAGAGAGACACTGGTGAAGTTGTAAGCCGAGGACTTAACAGTTCACTTTAACAATGATGATCGTTCAAGCCACTCCCACCTGGTCACATGTCCGGTGAGCCACTCCTACCCAGTCACATGGCCATCAAGCCACGCCCACAAAATAAACCACACCCACAGTGTGGCAGTAAAATTTTTGGCTGCCCATTACTGGGTAGTCCTTGGAGTATGGCTGCCATTGAGACCAAAATTTCTGTCGCTAAGCAAAACATTTGTTCAGTGAATTTTATACTCTTTTACAGACTTCTTTGCCACAGTTGCTAAGTGAATGAGTGCAGTGGTTCTGTTAGTAACACAGTTGTTAAGTGAATCTGGCTTCCCAGTTGACTTTACTTGTCAGAAATTTGCAAACGATGTTCACATGACACTGGGATACTGCATCATAAATAGGAATCAGTTGCAAAGTGTCTGAATTTTGATCACATGATCATGGGAATGCTGCATGGAGCAAGCTTCCAAATGCATCTTAATCCAACGGTAGAAACCAAAGCCGGAACATGGAAGATGCCAGTTTTGGGCACATTCATACGTAATAAAATGATTGCACATATAAATGCAGCACATCAAGAGGAAAGTGTTTTTGTTTGTTTGTTTGTTTTCCAGGTGCAAGATGGTGTAGTTTTCCATTCACCTTGCATGAATATTCCTTTATTGTGCATGTATACACAGCTTTAATTTACTTAGAGATAATTTACTTGATAATAAGACCATCAAACATTATATGGTTTCTATACATCAATGTCCAGCAGTGGGTTGCAGCCGGTATGGGTGGAATTGGTGATCCGTTAGCAGAAATGGAGATTTGCACACATCTCTGTGCCAGGAGGCATGCACACTCACGCCCGCATGAGATTTGGATTATGTGCATTGCGCCAGAAGTAAAATCTCGCGTGAGGACACTCTTGCGTGTGTCCTCATATGAGATTTGGATTCTGGTGCACAGAAGCCAAATCTTGCATGTGCTCCCGCACCATAAGCATTCAGGTAGCCTGCCCCTGTCCCCCAGGAAGATTCCCATAGTTCACACCATCAAAATGCCAATGAAATAAGTGCAGTGGTACTTCTATTTAAGAGCCCCTCTACTTAAGAACTTTTCTAGATAAGAACCGGGTGTCCAAGATTTTTTTGCCTCTTCTTAAGAACCTGAGCCTGGACAAATTTCCCAGGAAATTTGACAGCGGCACGAAGGCCCGGCCAGTTTCCTACCATTCCCCCTGGGTTTCTCTCTTTGGCGCAGTGTATGGGAGGCAGCCTCGCGCCTGGTGTATGGGAGGCGTGTGCTCCTCCTCACTGCCTCAGAGTCCCTCTTTTTTTTTTAAGTTTGGGATTTTTGTTTTATTCCCCTCACCTCACCTTCTTCCTTCGGCAGCGACTGTCCTCTTCTTCCTCCTCCTCCTCCCACCCAAATTCCCAGCTTTTATTTCTTTCCTAATGGGTTTGCACGCATCATTTGCTTTTACATTTATTCCTATGGGAAAAATTGCTTCTACTTACAAACTTTTCTACTTAAGAACCTGGTCATGGAACAAATTAAGTTTTTAAGTAGAGATACCAGTGTAAATAAAAAAAACATCCTCCAAAACCTGTTTCTTTAATCCAGAGTGACAATCCTTATACACAAATCATTTCTGAAATAATTTCATTTTAACTGTCCTCTTATTCCTCATCACAGAGACTGCCATCTGATCTGACCAAAGGGATGGATCAACAACAGAAAAACTTGTCTCTGACCCTTTTCCCACCCTTTATCTATGAAAGGAACCCTCAATATTCTAATTTATGATGAACAGACTAAGTGAATTGGTTCTTCTTGAAGGATATTTATTTACTTATTTCAGGGGTCCCCAATGACTGGTCCATGAGAAAAACCTCTCTCCACAGAACCGGTCTCTGGTGCCCAAAAATTGTGTGTGTGTGTGTGTGTGTGTGATTTATTTCATTTATGTACTACCATTCTCATCAATATAGAAAGTCTGGAAGGTTGCGATTACTCCTGAAGACTCCTGGGAGCTAATGGGATTAAAACTAGCATCTCTAATTGTATTTGCAAACCTATAGCAAGACAACACCCACAAAATTGGTATGCCATGTCTGGGCAACTTAATTTAGACTAATTTAGAGCAATATAGAGTTTCGAGCTAGTTTTCAAGGACAATCCTAAATGCAGAATGGAATGGAATGGAATGGAATGGAATAGAATAGAATAGAGTAGAGTAGAGTAGAGTAGAATAGAATAGAATAGAATAGAATAGAATAGAATTCTTTATTTGGCCAAGTGTGATTGGACACACCAGGAATTTGTCTTGGTGCATATGCTTTCAGCATACAGAAAAGAAAAGAAAAGTTTATCAAGAACCATAACATACAGCACTTAATGATAGTCTGGGTACAAATAAGCAATCCAATCATATTAGGAACCTGTCACTATAAAGTGTAAAGATAGCTCCCTGCAATAGTCTATGTGGTAGTCATGGCAGGATTGACTGTTTCCAAGATTGGTCCAGAATAACATCTTCAATAAAAAAACAAGGTTTATAAAACAGTTGGGTAAGTATTCAAAAATGTTGGCTTCCTCTGGCAACCTGCAGGTCTGCAATAGCGTAGTCCCTGAGTAGGCTTCACCCCATAAATTTTGCATAAGTACCATAGATTTGACTAACAAATTTAAGGGAGAAAATCCCAAACTTTCTTCCCTCTTCTTCTGTTCTGCTTCCCAATTCAGGGACTACATAATTAGATGAGCAAACACATAAATCTTTTGACGCCTCAAACTCCTTTTTTGGCTTTCCTCCAAGGAAGGGTGCTGTCTTTTTGTTCTGAGCATCGCACGGAAGATTTGTAAAAAGCCAGTCTAAATGTCAGCAAAGGGGAGACCTCATTAAGAATGTGTGACTCATCGGAGGAAAAAATTAGGTTTACATTGAGTAATTAATTTCTCTTTGTCCCAGTTTCTGATCTCTGAAATGTTGGCACTTGACCATAAAGAGGGAAGAAAGCAAATTTTTTTTTTGAAAAAAAAAATCCTGCCACCACACTTTTTACAAACAACCTATTTCTACAAAAAAGCAAATTGCAATTTCCTTGTAGCTGGATAATTGGACTGCATTTACCAGGGTTATCTGGAAAGTAGGGTTACTAGGCACGAAGCTCTCGTGGGAATGTTCAGGAGGAAAGTTGGTATTGCTATAGTTTAGCCAGAGAAGGGCTATCAAAATTTTTACTACCACACTTTGGGCGTGGCTTATGCAAGATGCCCTGCATTTTCTTTCATCTTTCAGTGCAAATTGGGTACTCTGGGATGGAGCTCCATTTTCGCTCCCCCACTGTGTTCCACCCCATCCAGGCAGCAGTCCACCCCTAGGTGTAGCAGGAAGCCAGCAGAAGCGAATGAGCAGTGCCAGTGGTCAGTAGATCATCGACTGGCATTGTGGTGAAGGTTAGAGATGAGCGTCCTCATTCCGTTTCCCTCCAAGTGCGAAGTGTGTGCAGTAATACGCTACCTGAATGCTAAGGGCACGAATGATGCTGCGATGGGTGCCCAAGATTTGTGTGTGATGGGTGGCCAAGATTTTTCTCACTGATTGCTGAGTTTTGAATTTTTTGGCTGAAGGAGAATGGGTATGACGCCACTGCATTGATTGATGTTTACTCTTTGGAGTATGGTGATAAGTTTCATCTCCTATCACTATAAAATTGAGAAAAGCTTCACCTTCGATCTCAAAACGATCAAGAAATTCTCGGGTGGCACTGACTGTTGATTTTGTGCACTTCAGTAAGTATCTTGGGCACCCATCACAGAAGCACTCATGCCCTTATTATTCAGGCAGCGTATTACAGTGCGCACTTTGCACTTGTAGGGAAACGGAATGAGGAGGCTCAACTCTAACCTTCACCACAATGCCAATCGATGATCTACTGGCCACTGGCACTGCTCATTCTCTTCTGCTGGCTTCCTGCTAGACGATAGTAATACCAACATCCCCCACAAACATTTCTCGTGAGAGCTACGTGCCTTGTAACCTTACTTTCCGGAATAACCCTCCTATTTTATTTAATGCATTTTACATACAAACAAATAAAGTATTTGTTGCAAAGGTGGAAATGTTTCTGCTTCAAGGGTTGCATGCAACAGTGACAGTACTTCTTGTCAGAAATGGGCAGTTCTCCCCACCCTGACACAAACCTGCATCAAGTTTTCCAAACTTCCTTTGTGGTACATGTAAGAAAATCCCCTCCTTCTCCTTCTCACGTTCTTACCATTGATGGTGGAAGAGAATGTTCAACCTCTATTCTAATTCTTTCAGCTTTTCTATACAAATAATTAGATGCGATAGCAACCAACAATAGGAGCATCTTTTCCTTTTTTAAGGGCTGGTTAGGAAGAATAAGCATTGGCTGGGAACCCAGGAATAGGACTGCAAGCTATTTTGTAATCTCCTGAAGACAGTAATCTGCTCATTTTGTTCAAATCTAGGGCTAGAAGAAACCTTTGATATTTTCTAGTCCAATCCCCTGTCCAAGGAAGGAGTCCTCATACCATCCCAGACAAATGGTTGTCCAATATTGTCTTGAAAATATCCAGCAATGGAAAATATGTTCTAATGATGTATAAAGCAACCCAACAAATTAGACTACTCTACAAGAAAATTAAAAGATTTAAAAGCAAACCATGTCTTGTGAAACTCTTAGAAGAACACACCGAAAACAATACACACACCGAAAATAAAGACAAAGGAAGATTGCATTTATTCTTTGAGGGATTCAGAATCAAGTTAGTTGTATCAGTGGCACCAAGTTGGTCACCACTTACTGTTCACTGATTTCAGTGGGAAAGGATATTATATATACTGCTCAAAAAAATAAAGGAACACTCAAATAACACATCCTAGATATGAATGAATGAAATATTATAATTGAATGCTTTGTTCTGTACAAAGCTGAATGTGCACAACAGCATGTGAAATTGATTGTCAATCAGTGTTGCTTCCTATGTGGACAGTTTGATTTCACACAAGTTTGATTTACTTGGAGTTATATTGTGTTGTTTGTTCCCTTTATTTTTTTGAGCAGCGTATTAGCCCGAATCTAATGCTTTCTTATGTAAACAAGGACCTTTTGTGGGAAACAGAAAAACAATAAATTATGATTTATGGGTTTGATGGTTAGGCAGGATAGATTATAGAAAGGAGACATGTTGTACATTTAAAAAAAGAGATAAATGGATAATTGTAATTACAACTGCTGTGTGGAAATCACTTCTCGGTATCCTTTCTTTTCTATTTTTCTTATTCTTGTTTCTTTTCTCTCTTTTCTCTCTTTAATTTTCTCCTTTATTTCTTCCTTTTTCTTTCTTCCTCATTCTATTTTAATTTTTAATTAATTATTAATGTTTACTTTCATTGTCAAAACTTTTTTAAAAATTCAAATGATAAATAAATAAGAATTCAGGCTGACGGATATGTGACCTCCAGTTATTGTTGAAGTCACAGCCATCCCAGCTTTCCTGAATGAAAGAATGGGATGATAGAAGTTGTAGTTCAACCTACAGAATGCCCCTAGGCTATTAAGACCATATTTAAAAAAACAGGGTATTTTCACACACCCACAAAAAGGCAAAAACAACTACTCCCATGAATTCACATATTTGAAGAAGAACACTGTGGGTCTTTGCTGAAAGACTTTTATTCCACCAAAGTAAATGGTAGGGAAAATATTGTATTCTTAAAAGTCATAAAAAACCTAATACAGTATTTCATAAGGAGGTTTCATTCTGTACTGTAAGCTGGAAATAAAGCAATAATATCCTCAAATCAGATTACTTTTACTTCTAGGAAGTATTTTGTCCATTTCAAAGCATCATTTTAAAGGATTCCAATGGCCAATGCAGACTCCTACCTATAAGCACTGTCTTCCCTATCTTCCAAAAGCCACATGGTTATTTGGGGAAAGAGATTAATTAAAGTTAATTAGGTTAATGTACATATTAAATCTCTCTCTCTCTCACACACACACACACACACACACAGAGAGAGAGAGAGAGAGAGAGAGAGAGAGAGAGAGAGAGACCCCAAATCCCATTGTCATTATTTGCTGATATCATAATATCACAACTTGATTTGTTCTGATAATGCAGTGGGGGGGGGGGGAGAAGGATTTCTCAAAGAGTAGCACTCGGCTGAAAAACTGTCTCCATCTTCACTTTATGCATTGCTGAGATACAAGTCTAACAATGTAAAATTTGTATGACATGGAGGATAGTTATAGCAAAAGAAAAAATGTGTGACACTTGAAAGGTAAAATATTACCAGTACAGAAAGTGTCAAAAGGCAGCTGCTATTTCCCCAGAGCTGAAGAAATGAGAGTATACTGTATAAATGTTTATTCTGTAATAAATATGACCTCAAATGATCAAGTAGACTTTCATGATTGAAGCTGGACTAGAACATGGTTTCTCCACATTCAACACTTTAACCATAATTTATTTCCTTCCTTCCTTCCTTCCTTTCTTTCTTCCTTCCTTCCTTCCTTCCTTCCTTCCTTCCTCCCTTCCTCCCTCCCTCCCCCCCTCCCCCCCTCCCTCCCTCTCTTTCTTTTTTGGCAAGAAAAAAAACATTCTGTAAATGAAGATCGACCTCCTTTTTAAAAGATCTTCAAGTTGCAGATGTATAGTCTTAAATAAAAGGCTTTCCCGATTCATTGTTTACGAAGAATGCAGAATATCGATAAAACGTTCAATGATTGCCAACCATATTTGCTTTCCGTCTGTCTGTGCCAGGTATTTTTCTTCAGTGTCAAGTCACTACATTAGTGATGTTGGTGATCTTTGGACTTCATCCTATCGACAAACCATTTTTGAGGAATGATTTCTTGGATCCCTTACTCATTGTGTGTCCCACAGAATCTCTGAAAAAAAGGAGTTGGATTAGTGACTCAGTAAAATAAGATAAATATTCTGGCGACGAGTTCATTGATTTTAGCCTGCAACCTAATTCCTTGGCTAGGCCTTCGGTTCCAGATATATGTTTCTCAACATAAGGCTCATTTTATATCTAAGTTGGAAATAAAAACAATCATTTATTAACTTTGTGTTCATTAATGAAATATTAGAAATGTGAGCTTGGATTAAAGATGAAGAAATATTATATATATATTTATTAATCTGCATTTATTTTATTTATATTCCACTTTTCTACACAAAAAACTTGAGGTATTTAATGATTAAAATATCAAAAGGTAAAGTGAAAATCTTGGTTAAAACATCTATAAATATAATTATAAAATTATTTTATTTTTATTATAAGTAAAAATCACATTTAAAAGTTTGTAAAAAAGATAACTCTTTAGACAATACTTAAAATTAAACAATAAACTACATATGCACACATTAACAGTAGTACATTTGAATACCAAAATTAAAAACCCCTACTAATATTTTAGATATTTTAATCTTTGCTTAACCATCAATTAAGTCCAACTTCATCTGTTTTACATACTGAAACTGAGATCCATACATATTTCAGTTATTTGCTGCATTTTTTCTGCTAGAGAAAACTAAATATATATATTACAATTCCCCAATCAACTTATTGCCTGTCTCATAATTAATATAATTCCATTCTGTTCATTTATTTGCTCCAAATTTCCTCTTTAAGACATCTGGACTGATCCATTTTCCTGTTTAATAATTATTAGTTGGTAGGCATATAGATGATACTATTTTAATACCAATACCTTAAATTTCCCTGAACATTTTAAAAAAGAAGGCTTTAAAGTAGTATGTAATAGTACAGGTAGAAAGGAAGTCAAACCTAATCCAACAACCCAGTTTTACATCTAATTTATAAAACATGCTAAAATAGTGTACTCCAATAGAACATTTACTGTATATATAATACAGTGGTACCTCTACCTAAGAACGTCTCTACTTATGAACTTTTCTAGATAAGAACCAGGTGTTCAAGACTTTTTTGCCTCTTCTCAAGAACCATTTTCCACTTACAAACCCGAGCCTCCGAAACTGTAACCGGAAAAGGCGGGGAGAAGCCTCCTTGGGGCCCCTTTAGGAATCTCCTGGGAGGAAATAGGGCCAGAAAAGGCGGGAAGAATTCTCTATGGGGCCTCTCTAGGAATCTCCTGAGAGGAAACAGGGCCTCCACCCTCCCTGTGGTTTCCCCAATTGCACGCATTATTTGTTTTTACATTGATTCCTATGGGAAAAATGCTTCTTCTTACAAACTTTTCTACTTAAGGACCTGGTCACGGAACAAAGTAAGTTTGTTAGTAGAGGTACCACTGTATTAAATATTATATATATACTATTTTAGCATGATGAGCCGGCTCTAGATACATTTAATTTCAGACTTCTAATTATTGTTACAAATTAGATGTAAAACTGAATTGTTGGATTGGGTTTGACTTCCTTTCCACCTCACCCCAAAAATAAGAACTGACTATACAATCTTTACCATCCACCCTTCTGAACAGAATTTTCAAGACAAGTTAAGATTTATTGTTGTTCTCATAACTGATCTACTGTTTCACCTTCACTGAAAGCACATGTCAATGTCCTTTTCACTGTTAATCTCTCCTATTGTTGGGAATTTCATGCGCTCTGAATTAAAAACCCTACTATAGGTAATCTTCATATTTTTTTTGTTCAAGTTACAGTATGACTCACTTTATTGTTAGCTAATCTAACCACATTTAACAGTGAAGTATTAATTCTGGGGAAATGAACAATAAACATCTGCTAAACCAAGCAGCTAAGCTCTGATCACACTCCCACAATTTTATGATTATATATGAATTGGACAATGTGTGGTTGAAGAAATGTGGCTCGTTCCATTAACATCAAAATCATTTCAATGTTCAATTTCGGGAGGAAATGTCATTCCCGCATAAATCATGTGCTCATTAATCTTAGCACCAACACCCTATCTTCTATAATTCACTCAATAGAGAAAAGCAAATATTGAAGGAGTATAAAAAGATTACTACTGATCAGAACAGAAGGAACAGCTGTGTAAAGGCGTCTTTACACGCCATAGTGTGATATGCCAATTTCACATATAGCTTTCTTCCTAACATTTTGACAGGTTAAATCTATAGAAAAACAAGACAGTTTCTTAAATTGGTCTCTCTGGTTCAGCATTGTCTGTATGTAACTGGAAGGAAGTGCTTGGAGTTGAGTGTGTGTCAAGGTTCCACGTAGCATCCAAACTTAGTCAGAATCCAAGTCAAAGTGTTCCTCAAAGTTCCAATTTATTGCCGGTGCCATCCTCGCACCTACACGGGGAAACCTGAATCTGAGTTTCCCACCCAGTTGAAAGTTCATATCCCCACTACAAACTTGTCACGTTGCCCACTCAGATTGTGCCAGGGTGGCAAGTCCTCCTTCTGCTTCCACCCAGATGGGTGGGCATAGGATGGCCTTGAACTTCTTGAAATAATGCTTTGTGGCTGCATATGCTCCCTCATGAAAATCACCCCTCCCAAGTTCCCACAAACATCAGGCCTTCTATAGATAGTGTGGCAAGCCGTTAATTTATCACCAACTTGTGCACCGGCTTGACAGTGTGCCTACCTCAGCTGTAGGTTTTATTTGAAGGAAGGATAGATCTAGTAATGTGTTTCACTTATTTTTGCTACCAGTTTGAAGATGTGCATGCGTGCGTGTTTGCTTCACTCTCATGCTTGCCACTTCTGCACATTTTATTTATTTATTTATTTATTTATTAATTTTGTCCAATACATAATACACATTGAAGAGAATAGGTATGTAGTAATCTAAATAAAGAAAAGGATAGAAGAAAAGATATAAAAGTATAGGTGAACATATTTGAAAGGAAGAAAAGATAAATGAGATAAGGAGAGACAATTGGACAGGGGACGGAAGGCACACTGGTGCACTTATGCATGCCCCTTACTGACCTCTTAGGAACCTGGAGAGGTCAATCGTGGATAGTCTAAGGGGAAAATGTTGGGGGTTAGGGGTTGACACTACTGAGTCAGGTAATGAGTTCCACACTTCGACAACTCGGTTGCTGAAGTCACATTTTTTACAGTCAAGTTTGGAGTGCTTAATATTAAGTTTGAATCTGTTGCATGCTCTTGTGTTGTTGTGATTGAAGCTGAAGTAGTCATTGACAGGTGGAACGTTGCAGCATATGATCTTGTGGGCAATACTTAGATCGTGTTTTAGGCGTTGTAGTTCTAAGCTTTCTAGACCTAGGATTGATAGTCTGCTTTCTTAGGGTATTCTGTTTTGAGTGAAGGAGTGAAAGGCTCTTCTGGTGAAGTATCTTTGGACATTTTCAAGGGTGTTGATGTCTGAGATGTGGTATGGGTTCCAGACAGATGAACTGTATTCAAGGATGGGTCTGGCAAAAGTTTTGTAGGCTCTGGTGAGTAGTGTGAGATTGCCAGAGCAGAAGCTGCGTAGGATCAGGTTAACAACTCTAGAAGCCTTCTTGGTGATATTGTTGCAGTGGGCTTTGGCACTTTGATCATTTGATATTAGTATTCCAAGGTATTTTACTGAGTGGGGGTTGGCTGTGAGATTTTGTTTATTCAGTTTATATATGAGGTTCAGATTCTGTTTTGCCGATGTGGAGGGTAGAACATTTGCTGGTTGATATTTGAAGTTGCCAGGTGTTAGACCAATCTGAGACAAAGAAGTTTCTGCGCATGCACAAATCATCCATGATGATGTCTGGGCAGGTGAGCAAAACCTCCCGCAGCCGCCACTACCGGTTTGCCCAGACCAGGGTGAACCGGTAGCAACAAACCATTGGATAGATGCCTCTTAACTATAACCAGCCTGCCTTCCATTGATCATCTGCATTCTGCACAAACCAGAAAGAGGGTTGAGAAAATATCTACGGACCTTTCACATCCTCGACATAAACTGTTTCAGCTTCTCCGCTCAGGATGGCACAATAGGGCATTGCATGCCAAAACAACTAGACATAAAGATAGGTATTTTCCCCCTGTGCCATCACTCTGCTGAACACCTAATTCCCACAGCACGGTCTTATGCCTAAAGATATTTACCTATGCAGTAGGCTGTATTGCAATTATCCTTCTCGTCTTCTTACCTTCTCATATTTCTCATCTTCTCATTTCTCATCTTTTCTCATCTTCTCATCTTTCCTACTACCTTCTCCTATTGATATTTTTATGATTATCACTTGTTTGTATTTTAGGATTTATAATCTATGACATATCACTTTGTTGTTTGTATGTATATTGAGAGCTTATGCACCGGAGACAAATTCCTTGCGTGTCCAATCACACTTGGCTAATAAAGAATTCTAATCTATAAAGAATTCAATAAGACATATACCTGTATGTATCTAAGTAAATGCACCGCTATCCCTGTGCCAATTGACTTGGCAGTAAGTCCAACTAATATACTGTATAGGATTTTACTTCTAAGGAAATCTAGAGAGAGGATTGTACTGTAATGCACATGCCTTGTTGCTATGCAATTTTCTAGTGATGATCTTAAACTGCTAAGATATTAAGCAGCACTTAATTAGGTTAGTTTTAAAGAGTAAGCACCTAGTATCCAGCAAGCAACAAAAAATCAGTTTGTGCTGCAGTTAATAACGAGGAATTAAGTTGTGACTCATGGTATAAAGCAAGGCTGTTGAAAGCAGACTAAAGTTGCCAGTTTCCATCTCTCAAGCCCTCAACGAGGAATTTTTATTATTTTCAGTGACTCAGTACAGACTCATGGGACTAATAATTAAAATGCTTCTAATTGGCGCCTTAATTTTTTAAAAAGGGTAACTCGCTGCAACATTTTATTTTGTGTAATTACTTCTCTGTCTTTTGTCTTTTTAAGCTAGGTAGATTGAAATAAAACTGAATATGGGATGGGAAAGTTTTGCCTTCTTTTAACTTGAAACACATTTTCAATGTGCAATTTTTAATACAGCAATACTTAAGTTAATTGCAGGTTTTGGCTTTTCTTGGTGGTGGTATTGTGACCTGCCTGGAAGATGTCATTCTTCAAAGGTGACATAATTTTCATGTTGTTATTGTTTGGACTGAACTTTGACCGCAGATGAGAGATTCACTGAAATAATAGGAAGCATATTTTATGACATCAATGCCTTAATCAAGAAATTAAACTTTATTTTTATTTTGTGTATTTTTATTATTGAATGACTAGCAAAACTACTAAATTATATGAGCGAATCAGCTTGCTTTGAAAAGAGTCCCATTGCTATTTTCTAAATCTGTCATCTCTACCTCAGCCTTGTCCCACAGAACCTTCCCTATCCTATCCCCTTCTCTTCCTCAGGGTTGCCCCACAGAACCCTCACTTATCCTATTCCCTTCTCTCTCTCTCTCAGCCTTGCCCCAAAAGGTCCCTATTCCGTTTTCTGCAGAGTTATTTTCAGGTTGGGAGGGGAAGTAGAATGTCTAACTAATTAGCATCAGAGCATTGTTAATAATATTTTTTTATAGCCTGTCTACTGACTTGGGGATGAGTTTAATGATACAACACCCGAGCACACAGCAGATACAAATTTAAAGTAAACCACTCTCAATTGGACTGCAGGAAATACAACTTTAGTAACTGAGTAGTTGAACTACTACCAGACTCTGTAGTAGTTGAACTACTACCAGACTCTGTAGTATCATCACCTAACCCCCAAAACCTTTCCCTTAGACTATCCACTGTTGACCTCTCCCAATTCCTAAGAGGTCAGTAAGGGGTTTGCATAAGTGCACCAGAGTGCCTTCCGTCCCCTGTCCTAATGTTTCTCTTTTACTAGTATCATGTATAATAATATTATTATATATGTTTTTGTAGATTTTCACGGGTACAGGTATGACGGTCTTGGTATATTCAGGTTTCTTCCCATGTAGGATTTAGAAATTTCTGGCGATGTTTCGACGAGGTCCCACTCATCATCTTCAGGCTGGTGCTTCTGACCTTGTTCTAGGGTGAACACAATGAGACCTGAGCTGCCTTCCTTCTATAAATACTGGTTACCAGACATACGCCTACCAGACATCTGGAAACCAGCCCTCATTAACAAACGTATCCCAGCCATAGAAACTGAAACCAGACTCAGAACACACATTGCAAAACAACCAAGTAGCCTGCAAGCTCCAACTACTCAGGATATCACCCCTAATCCACAATCATTAACTAATCAGCATACCTCAGTTAAATCAACGACCCCAGGTGTTACCCAATGACTCACCAGGAAGTTTCTACACAGCAGGCAATTGCTGAGCCATCAAACCACACCCAGCCACCAGTACTTATAGAAGGAAGGCACCTCAGGTCTCGCTGTGTTCGCCCTAGAACAAGGACAGAAGAACCAACCTGAAGATGATGAGTGGGACCTCGTCGAAACGTCGCCAGAAATTACCCCCAGAGGCAAAGTAACGATGCTGAGACATGTAGTGGATTAAATATGGGTCATTTATTGAATTAACATAAATTTAAATAAATTTAAATACGTCAATTTAAATATTTTAATTCAGAACAAACTAAGGACCTGCAGAGGCCAAAACTAACGGGGCGGAAATTCCTACCAGAAAATTCCTTGGCAACATTGGGCAAAAACTCCTGCTGAACCAGGTAACCACCTTCACCTGGATCCAAGCCATGCCCCTTCATCGTGTGGGAGGAGTTAACCCTCCAATTCCCGTGGGAAATTGGATTCGGTGATTCCCATGGACATCCTCTCTCCAATCCCCGACGTTGCTCTAACCTCTAGTTCCTGGAGAGATGCGGTCCATCACCCTTTGAAGGATGCCCAAAGGAGCATGCGCAGTTGCTTCTAAATGCCCATTTCTGCCCCTAACCTGCCAAACCCCAATGACCAGAGGGAGGCCTATGCTGACATCTAAGTGCGCCGCACCCCCTAACCAATCCAGTCCGCGCCGTCAGTGTGGAATAGGCAAAAAACCGGCCGCCTCTAAAGGGGGAGGCCGCAAAAAATTCCTATTCGGCCCTGAGGCGACCTCCTCAGGACACACTGTTGATAGCGGAGGGTGGGCGGGTGTTCGCTTCAGGAAAGCCGAGGGCAAGGGGGAGGAGCTGCCTGAATCGCCCTTAAATAGGGCGACTCAGGACCTTCCCCAACCAGCAGGCAGCGCGCTACCTTGGCGCGCTGCCAAAAGCCGAACTTCCGGGTTCCAGAGGAACCCAGAAGTCCGGAGCTCGAAAGAGCTGCCAGCAGCGTCTCCCCCGCCCTGGAGGTAATTTTGGCCGGCGGTTTAAGGTAATTTCGGCCGGCAGTAACCACCTTCACCTGGATCCAAGCCATGCCCCTTCGTCGTGTGGGAGGAGTTCACCCTCCAATCCCCGTGGGAAATTGGATCTGGTGATTCCCATGGACATCCTCTCTCCAATCCCCGACGTTGCTCTAACCTCTAGTTCCTGGAGAGAGGCGGTCCATCACCCTTTGAAGGATGCCCAAAGGAGCATGCGCAGTTGCTTCTAAATGCCCATTTCCGCCCCTAACCTGCCACGGAGGGGGGTCAGATCTCAATCTTGGCCCCCCGACCCCCACCCAGCCTCCTAAACCATATCCTGGAGGCACCTCTGCAGGTCCGACAGGAAAATGGCGTTCCACTCTCTGAGAGGTGAACGTCGTCGGCCCAGTAGAGCCGGGGCTTTCCAAATTTTATCAAGGGATGCTTCACTATACACCCCACCAACTCCCTAACAACCTTCCCAATGGCCTGGCTGACCCTTAACGTGGTCTTGTTAAAGGCTTTAGGGGATACAGCATTCCGCCAGACCAGTCTGGGGGGGAATCTCAGACCACACGAAACGTGTGTCTGGATACGCATCGGTGATGGCCCCAGGTCAACCCCTGTCGTAACCAATGTACAGCCGTACCTACAGCTCTACGGGATCTAATAGCCTAGTGCTATACTGGAGATACATCCAAGCCCAATGCTTGGGACAGGGTTGGACACCGGTCCTGGGCTCGACAACCACTGCCAAACCCCACAAAACATTCCCGAGTCGTTGCCACCTTGGCAAGACCCCTACAGGGGAAAAAACAGACAAGACCCTCCTCGGTCTTCAGGACACAACTAGCGTATTCCAGCCCGTGTCAAAACAAGCAGTGCTGACTACCGCGTCAGCGAACTGGGCGGCACCACAAGGGATAACCGCCCCAGCCGCTTAGAAGAAGCCCCTTAGTCACAGCGTCTTGGCCAGCTGGGTAAACCGCTGCCGTCCCTGATCCGCTGCGATCCATCCTGACTTCGGAGCTCCCGGAGCTTCTCTCCTCAGCCACCTAAACGAAAATAGGTAAAAGGGGGGGGGCAGAGAAAAACTCGTACGCACTGTGGATACACAGCCAGACCATGCCACCCCAGTCCTAAAAATACTGCATTGTTGCCCTTTGGCAAGACCCATGCCTGGGAACCACATACCAGACCTATGGATCCTTAGGGGCACAACACGCCCTGGCCTGTGCCAAAACAATTGTTGCTGATACCACGTCAGCGAACCAAGCAGCACCGTAGGGGATAACCGTCCCTGCCAGGGTTAGAGAAGCCCCTGATCCCAGCATCTCGGGCCAGCAGGGGGGGACCCTTTCACCTGCCTAATACCTGCTAGCATCCAAACCCACCTGTGATTTATAAGGCCCCTTGCCGGTTGGCGCCTGGCTCATGAAGAACCCGACGAAGTGACTGCCTTAATGCAATTATACCCTTCATGGTAGCAGAAATCCCCTAAAAAGGAGGAAGACAACGACTTCCCTTGTCATATCAGGTCCGGATCCCCGGCTATTAAGCCAGGGAGTCCAACTCTACCCTGGCTCCTTGTTAGCTAAGACCCGATCAGTGTGGCAAACCATCTATAGGCATAGTAGCCCCAAAGGAAAACACCCCGTGAGCCACCCCAAAAGCTGGATAGCCCACTGCCAGCTACAACCTCCCAGCCTTATTGGGATTAACTACGAGGCTTTGCCCTGTAAGGCAAAGTAACCTCCACCCTATAATCCCCTCAACCCAAGGGGGAAACCCCTTGGGTTAGGAGTCCGTTGGGGTCGGACAGCATTAGCCAGCACCGGCCTCATGGACCCAAAACCCCTAATGGTTAAAAAGGGGGGGGTAAATACCAATGAATTAAAAGGTTTAAACCATCCCTGGTTATAAACTGAAGATTTATGGCAGCCACATACAATGGTCCCTTCAGCTTTACCCCTTTCTCCCTTCTACCAATTAAGTTTCTAGTTGCAAACTAGTAGGGGGGGGATAAATTCGATACCGCACCCCCGTTATCCTGCATAGAATTGGGAAGACCTAGCTGCCACCTTATAATCCTTTTACGTAAGACTAATGGGTGTACCATTACCCCCGTATCGCCTATCAGAGAAACAGTAGAGTGACTGATGTAAAACATGATAGGGAGGACGGAGGAGATACCCGATTAGGTAATTCCCCCCCCAATGCCTTGGCCGGTGAAGACCGGAACTATTGGACCCCAGCTGGTAAAACTGGGACAGCAACAGGGTTGTACCTTCACCCAGATACACGACCCGCCCAAGCTTGGATGGCCTAAAGTAAAAACACAGTTAAAGGAATATATCTTACAGTAATGTTCCCTGGGGCGTAACCAATAAAGGGTACTCAGTGCGTAATCGTAGCAAGGACCAGGCATCCTGCATCGTTACCTTACCATCGTGCTGGTCTTACCCACAGGCAGAGCGACTCCGGTCCTCTCCGCAACGATCCACTCTCGCATTCACTGCTGGTGGAACCGCAGAGGAAGGGGCGATGGGAAAGTCATGGTGCTGCAGGAAAACTCACAAAACAGTTGTGATCAGTACCCAATGAGTAAGATGACGCTCTGATTGTACCCTGGTAACTTTGATCCTCTAATGGAGCACCGCAGATGGAACGGCCCAAAATTGCATCTTATGAAATGGGCTGAGAATGAAATGAGGAACTGAAGTATCCCTGCCCTTCCCCCAGGAAGGATGATCTATGTGAAAGCCCAGAAGGAAACTCCCATTCCACCAGGTAAAAGGAACAATTACATTGTTCCCCAATGTGCATTGGCCCCTGTGCATGTTGCCACTAAAAACATGAACGCCCGTTAAGGCTTAGCAGTTCCTCTAGGTAGGCACTGCGCAGTCGCTATACCCCAGTTGGAGGTATGGCCAGAATGGCGGACAGGCCCCCCCTTTTGGTGGTGCCATGCCACATCCCATATGTGTCCCAACCATACCGGTACGCAACTGTATGCACATGCCCCTAAACGGAACCAGGCTGTCATCACCAGCATAATTGTGTTTATGTATCGGGTGATATATGGCAAGCTATCCCTAGTGAACGCATCCGTGCACCAGCTATGCATATATGTGCATGCCTATATATGCTGAATTAAATCTAGGGTCCCACTAACTACCCACCTTGTTAACGGCTCCAAATGATCTAGACCTATTATTGCGCTACTTATGTCATACTCCCTACATGTGTTGTATCAATACCTGAACGCATAAGCAGAACAGGGTGCAGGCCTCTGCCAGAGGAGAGAGGCCCGACCAAAGTATTCCCAATTCATTGGTCACTAAATAATCCAAAAACCTGAAATGCATGATTAACAATAAAACTCTCGGTGTATGTCCAAGACTAATAATCTATCGACCATGCACCAGTCCACAGACCAAAAGAGAATGAATCAAAATACATGATTTCCCATAATTGAAAGCTTATAATATCAAAGGGGGATAGATCAGAATCATCCATAATTAGGGAAACTGATCCAATTTACCATTGCAATTATTAGGGATAAATTGATTAAATCCCTTTAAATCAATACATAATATAATTAATATAATTAGACCTTACCATTGGGATCAATAGCGGCAATTAATCAAATCCCTCTAAATCAGCTACATGTACAATATAAATAATATATAAGAAGCATAATCCACATCTTCATTAAAGTTATGAATAACTCATATAAAAAGCATGCCCAAGGCCTTGAAGGCAACTAAAAGTTAGCATTAGGCCAGAAAGGCCTCCAAGCCCATGGGAAGGCCCCGAGGCCTGCAGGCCATTGAAGGGAAGCTATAGACCCCCTAATCATGTTGGGTAATAAACTGGGGAAAAACTTTATTGAGGAATTGCCCATTAAGGAAAACTTTGGCCGCCACATGCCCCACCCCCACCAGGCCATAATGGCCTCATTCGAGGGAAAGCTAGTGTTTCGAGTGTACGCATGTGTTGATTTACTCATAACTAAATTGGCTAGCGATCCCCCCCGAGAAAAGCTAACCCCAAATCAGGGCCACTGAATCCGTTGTCAGCGCGGGGTGGGGGAACTCCGTGGACTCAAACCTGGGGGCCTCTGCATTGTAAGGCAGAGGCCCTACCCGTTAGACTATGGGCGTGGGCAAGAAGGAGGGGATCCACCTCTTCCTCGGCGTTCATCAGGGGAGCGGGATTCTCCGTTGTCGATGGGTCGGCTGTAAGGCCAGTAAATGCCAGGCGCGACCCAGACCAAGGCCGCGCCACGTGGAGGAGCCGGCAGCTCAGCGAACACACACACATGTTCGCTTCAGGAAAGCCGAGGGCAAGGGGGAGGAGCTGCCTGAATCGCCCTTAAATAGGGTGACTCAGGACCTTCCCCAACCAGCAGGCAGCGCGCTACCTTGGTGCGCTGCCAAAAGCCGAACTTCCGGGTTCCAGAGGAACCCGGAAGTCCGGAGCTCGAAAGAGCTGCCAGCAGCGTCTCCCCCGCCCTGGAGGTAATTTCGGCTGGCAGTTTAAGCTGTCGGCCGTGTATTTTCTAAATCCTACACGGGAAGAAACCCAAATATACTAAGACTGTCATTATTACCGTATTTTTCGCTCTATAAGACGCACCTGCTGATAAGACGCACCTAGTTTTTAGAGGAGGAAAATAGAAAAAAAATATTTTGAGCCAAAAAGTAGGCTAAAATATTTATTACAATAACACTGCCCTAGGGGAATTGGGAAAATATACAAACAAGCCCCCCTCTCTCTTTCTTTCTATCTCTCCCTCTTTCTCTCTACCTTTCTTTCTCTTTCTCTCTCTCCCTTTCTCTGTCCCTCTCTTTCTTTCTCTCTGTCCCTCTTTCTTTCTCTCTGTCCCTCTCTTTCTTTCTCTCTGTCCCTCTCTTTCTTTCTCTCTGTCCCTCTCTTTCTTTCTCTCTGTCCCTCTTTCTTTCTCTCTGTCCCTCTCTTTCTTTCTCTCTGTCCCTTTCTTTCTCTCTGTCCCTCTTTCTTTCTCTCTCTTATCTCTCCTTCTCTCACTCACTCTCTTTGTATCTCTCTCTTTCTCTCCTTCTCTATCTCTCCCTCTTTCTCTCTCCCCCTTTCTATCTCTCCTCTCCCTTTCTCTGTCCCTCTATTTCTTTCTCTCTGTTCTTCTCTTTCTTTCTCTGTCCCTCTTTCTTTCTCTCTGTCCCTTTCTTTCTCTCTGTCCCTCTTTCTTTCTCTCTCTTATCTCTCCTTCTCTCACTCACTCTCTTTGTATCTCTCTCTTTCTCTCTCTCCTTCTCTATCTCTCCCTCTTTCTCTCTCCCCCTTTCTATCTCTCCTCTCCCTTTCTCTGTCCCTCTATTTCTTTCTCTCTGTTCTTCTCTTTCTTTCTCTGTCCCTCTTTCTTTCTCTCTGTCCCTCTCTTTCTTTCTCTCTGTCCCTCTCTTTCCTTCTCTCTGTCCCTCTTTCTTTCTCTCTGTCCCTCTCTTTCTTTCTCTCTGTCCCTCTCTTTCTTTCTCTCTGTCCCTCTTTCTTTTTCTCTCTTATCTCTCCTTCTCTCACTCACTCTCTTTGTATCTCTCTCTTTCTCTCTCTCCTTCTCTATCTCTCCCTCTTTCTCTCCCCCCCTTTCTATCTCTCCTCTTCCTTTCTCTCTCTTTCTTTCTCTTTCCCTTATTTTTTCTGTTTTTCTGCTGTGGGCGGTTTAGGGCCCCTCAAACCCCGACGACCTCGCCCCCGGATCCTGGCCGGGACAGGGCAGCTTCCTCTGACAGGCGCCGCACGGGACCGAGGGGGCTCAGCAGGAGGAGCAGCGGCGGGCGGAGAGAGGGAAGGGGGGGCAGCGGCATCCCTCCTGGCCTTGGCAGGCCGCCCGACCCTCCCCACCTCCTGCAAACGCGGCGGGCGGCGGGGGAGAGCGAGGAGCCGGCTCCGGCGGGCGCGGGGCTTGGCTGGCTGGCTGGCGGGGGGAGCGCCGCTGGTGGTGTGAAGGGAGACCCTCCTCCGGGAGGGAGGGGGCCAGGCAGCAGCTAGCCAGCCGAGTTCGCAGCCAAACTTTGCACAGGCGGCGGCCGGCTGCGAGCGACTGGCTGGGTTTTAAGGGAGAGACCTCCCCGCCTCCTGAAGCGATTCCCGTAGCCTTCCCAAAGGCTCGGAACCGCCAACGCTCCTCCGGTGCCGCTCCGCCTCCTAAACCTGTGGGGTGGAGGCGTCCCCCGGCCCAGCACTTCCGGAGGCCGAAAGGCGCGGCTCTCTTCGGGGTTGGGAAGAGGAGAGGCGGCGACAGAGGCGGCGGTCTCCAGATGAGTATATCGCCGCCCCCCTCTGCTCCAGCGCCTCCCCCACCCCTCCCTGCCTGCATCTTCGCTCCATAAGACGTGGCTGATTTTTCATCCTACTTTGGGAGGAAAAAAACTGCGTCTTATGGAGCGAAAAATACGGTATATATTTGTATACTAGCAATATGTACTTGACAAAACAAACAAACAAACAAACAAATAGCTTCCCTTACTTATGTTTTTCTAATCGCATGACCTACAGATCTTTAGAAAAGATCTCTAAATCTTTTTCTTCACTTTTTGCCTCTTTTCCCCTTTAACTGGTGTTACAGTAGAAGGAACAGATTCAACTGAACTGAGGAGGAAAATAAAGGGGGGGGGGTTTCTGTCTCCGCCTACCAGCATCCATTGGTATTCATCTGTCTAGTGTCCTGTTAGTGTGTGAGAAAGTGGAGGGGTGTTTGGAAACACAAACAATATTTGTTGTGTGAGCAAAAAGGAGACAGGAAGAAGTCTGTGTGTGGCTTAGCTCAACTGTTCTGTAGTAAAGCTGCTTGCTGCTGTGAAAGCAAAAGCGAAACTGAAACTATCTGCTTGTATTTTGCATTTGGATCAAATTTCTTTTCAGATTGGGAGGGGGAGTAAAACTCCTTAGCATCATAGCTTATTAATACTAATATAAGGAATACACTTTTTTTAAACTCATGCTCCCATACTCATTTAGAAAAATCCTTTCTTAGTGAGTATCTAGAAGCTAAGAGGAACATATAATGTCACGTTTGTAGGCTTTACAGTTCTGGAGATTTCATGATTAATGCATGAGTAGTTTTTGCTTTATATAAATATATGATACACACACACACACACACACACATATATGGGATATGAGGATGTTATCTACTTTGGGTAATTAAACATCTGCAAGAAAACAACCAAGCTCAGAGAGCACTTGATTTGAACCATGTGAATGGGGTATCTCTTTACTACTCATTAAAACCACCATATACTTTTTTCAGTCTCTGGTGCAAATAAAACAAACCTGATAGTGCTTCAATGAATGGATTTGTACCCTATGACTATCATTAAGTGTTATACCTTATGGTTCTTGATGTATGTATCTTTTATTTTATGAACACTAAGCGCATATACACCAAGAAAAATTCCTTTTAAAAAATCACCAACTTTAGATAGACATCCATATCTACACTGTAAATCATATCAAAACATACATAATTATACATTTCTGTCCAATATGCCATAAAATAATATCCAGATTTTGCGCCTTTTGTACTTTTATCTCCCATCTGTTTCCCCTCTATATTTGATACTGCTGTCCTCCCTCTATCTCACTCTCTTCCTTCTATCTTCTGTCTTCTTCTCTCCCTCTTTCCTACTTGCCCCCTCCCTCTTTCCCCTTCCTTTCTACTTCCTCTTCCTCCCTCTTGTCCTTCCCTGAGTACATCTAATCACAATCCATTTTGTGATTAACAGATATCTTTACTCATTTTATTTTTATTCTGTCATTTCTAAATGCCATAAATTTCTAATGTCAAATCCCCCTTATTTCTCAATTTTTCTTATTTTAGTTCATCCTCAATATTTAAACATACTCTAATTTGCTGCTGTACATTTATCTATTGGCTGGTAACATTACCAACTTCCCAATATACTATAACCCACTAATCATCAAAAATTTCTTCTAAATGAAATCAAATTTATGGATTTCATAACTTTCCAACAATAAATTCCTCCTCAGAATTTAGTTTTCAATTTCTATAGTATGTATCATTTTTACCGATCTTATATAAAAACCGTATATCGTAATTAATTACACCCAATTATTAATTGGTATGATTAAATTTCAATAAATCTATTACCACATATTTTATTACCCCCTCTTCCTTTCTGTTGACCTTCCCCTAGTTTTTTCTTTTTCTTTCTTTTATTTTTATACCAATACCTTCTTTTTTCTGAATACCTTTCATTCCTTTTGAGTGTATTATTTGCTTAAATCTGCTCTCAATTCCTCCTGGTCTCTTCTCCCTATTACTCCCCCCTGTTTTTTAATTGCTTCTTCAAAAAACCAATACTCCTCTCCTACTCTTTCCTTATTGCTATAAATCCCAGTGTAACCATCAATCTGTTTTTTATTTTCAGTCCCTTTTTCATTAGTATAATCCCCTTGTCCTTCATTTTCATCTTCCACCATTATAAATTCAGAGTATTCTTTATGTTGCAATTTCTATTTTCTTATCACCTCTAATTTCCAAAAGGTAGGTTCTTACATCTTCATGAATGTATTTCAACATCTCAGCCAATTCTCAACTTGGATATTAAGGGTTTTTGTCTATTGCTAGTATGAATAATAAAGGCTTCTGAGAAGTAGAGAAGGAAGTTGGGCAAGATGTGACTGCATTTTATTACTATAGTCCCAAGAATTGCAAAGAGGTGTGCTATACAGTAGTAACTACCGTGTTTCCCCGATAGTAAGGCAGTGTCTTACTATCTTTTTACCCCCAAAAGCCCCACTGTGTCTTACTTTGGGGGTATGTCTTACATCTCCCCGCGCGCCTTCGCCTTCCAAGCTCCCTGCGCGCACTGCTTCCAAGCTCCCCGCGCGCCTTCGCATTCTCCCCGCGCGCCTTCGCCTTCCAAGCTCCCCGCGCGCATTGCTTCCAAGCTCCCCGCGCACCTTCGCTCGCCTTCGCTCGCCACCGCCTCTTCCCCTGCCGAAGCTCAGCTGCAAGCGGCCAGCGAGGCCGATCGGATCCGAGGCGAGCGGCCGGAGCTGCGCCCTCCTTCGCCCGCCTCCTTTCCGCTCGCCTCGGAGCCACTTGCAGCTGAGCCTCGGCAGGGGAAGAGGCGGTGGCACCGCGGCGAGCGAAGGCGAGGGGCGCGCAGGGAGCTGCCGGAAAGGAGGGCGCAGCTCCCTGCGCGCCCCTCGCCTTCGCTCGCGGCGGCGCCACCGCCTCTTCCCCTGCCGAGGCTCAGCTGCAAGCAGCCAGCGAGGCCGCTCGGCTCCGAGGCGAGCGGAAAGGAGGCGGGCGAAGGAGGGCGCAGCTCCGGCCGCTCGCCTCGGATCCGATCGGCCTTGCTGGCCGCTTGCAGCTGAGCTTCGGCAGGGGAAGAGGCGGTGGCGAGCGAAGGCGAGCGAAGGCGCGCGGGGAGCTTGGAAGCAATGCGCATGGGGAGCTTGGAAGGCGAAGGCGCGCGGGGAGAATGCGAAGGCGCGCGGGGAGCTTGGAAGCAGTGCGCGCGGGGAGCTTGGAAGGTGAAGGCGCGCGGGGAGAATGCGAAGGCGCGCGGGGAGCTTGGAAGGCGAGCGAAGCTGCAAGCGGCCTCGCTGGCCGCTTGCAGCTGAGCTTCGGCAGGGGAAGAGGCGGTGGAAGAGGCCGCGGCGAGCGAAGGCGAGGGGCGCGCGGGGAGCTTGGAAGCAATGTCATCGCCCCCCCCCCCGCAATACCGTTTATACCGTGTTTCCCCGAAAGTAAGACATATGTCTTACTTTCGGGGTATGGCTTATATAAGCCGACCCCCCTGAAACCCCCCATATGTCTTACAATCGGGGGGGTCTTACTATCGGGGAAACACGGTAGTATTGCTTGTGCAATACTAGTTGAGGTCTCATCTCAGTCACCAACCTGTAGGGAAGTTTTATTACTCAGCCTCTATTGTTTATCTCTACTATGAATATAAAACTATTGGCCAACCTTAATTATTTCAAATGTATTATTTAAGCAATTTTGTTAAAAATTGGAAAATCAAATAACAAAAATGAAAACTGTATCCCTCCAACACTTCCTGGCCTTTTCAGAAAATTTCTGTCACAATAAACAGAAGACTAGGTATTTGCATCTAGTCCTTTGACTTTTCCCCCAAAACACATTTTTAGAGTGCAATCTGCAAGCTCAACATAAAAGGTGATTAAATCCTACTCTTTGAGTTTAAAATCCAGCACACTATCTAGAAAAACTGCTCTGGTGCCACTACAAGAAATGCATTGTTTCTCCAGTAGATCCCGTTAGTTATTTCTAAAGCATTAAATTCTGTTAAAAACTCATACTGTAGTTCCAATATCTGCAAATACTAGTTGTTGATTAATAATGAATTTATGTTGAAAATCGTGGCATCCTTATCACTTACAATGTACAGTATTTAAGCAGCTCTGGAAATATAGGTGGCAACTTTGATTGGGTGTGTTTAGTTTTGATGTTTGAGATTATGATGTGATCCAATTATATAAATCTGTCTATGTGTAAAATATTAGCCAAAATATTAACTGCACGTGCAGTAGTTAGCGTGAAGCACTGCAGGCTACTTCAGCTAACTGCTACCCTGTTTCCCCAATAGTAAGACACCCCCGATTGTAAGACGTATCGGGGGTTTCAGGGGGGTCGGCTAATATAAGCCGTACCCCGAAAGTAAGACATATGTCTTACTTTCGGGGAAACACGGGGGTATTGCCGGGGGGGGAGCCCGATGACGTCGCTTCCAAGCTCCCCGCGCGCCCCTCGCCTTCGCCTCGCCGCGGCACCACCGCCTATTCCCCGGCTTGGCAAAGCGAAGGATGGCACTGGTCCGAAGCGAGCCAAGCGGGCGGCGGCTTGCAGCGAAGGCGCTCGTCCCAGCAACCGAGTCCTGCCGAGGCTCGGCTGCAAGCGGCCAGCGAGGCCGACCGGCTCTGAGGCGAGCGACCAGAGCTGCGCCCTCCTTCGCCCACCTCCTTTCCAGCAGGCAGGTGGGGCTGCCCAACTGCGCAGAGCGGCTCCTCCCCTCCAGACACACGCTTCCCCGACATGCGTCTGCGGCTCCACGCGTGCATGCCGCTTGGAGCCCTGAGGTTGAACTTGGAAAAGGGCTCATGAGGCTCCTGTCCCGCGGCTGCCCTTCTGGACTCTGGGGAGATGCCTTCGGGAATGCGACCCTTTCCATTTTTTTCCAATGTAAGACATACCCCGAAAGTAAGACGTAGTGGGGCTTTTGGGGGTAAAAAGAAAGTAAGACACTGTCTTACTTTCGGGGAAACACGGTAGTTGTAGTTCAGCAGTTCAAATCTCACCACCAGCTCAAGGTTGACTCAGTATTCCATCTTTCCGAGGTGAGTAAAATGAGAACCCAGATTACCTCCAGCATATTGGGGGCAATATGCAGATTCTGTAAAACCACTTAGAGAGGGCTGTAAAAGCACTATGAAGCAATGTATAAGTCTAAATTCTATTGCTATTTGTTTTGATGTTAACCCTTCCAAGGATTAAGTTCAGATATATAAGTAAAATTGCCTTATGTGCCGCTATAAGCAACCATTGCTCCTTGCACAGAACTTCTAAAGAACAGTTTGCTCATAAAACAGCTTGCTCATAAAACAAACAATAAGCAATCATTGCTCCTTCCACAGAACTTCTAAAGAACAGTTTGCTCATAAAACAAATAAATCCATTTAACATACGTAATTAATATTATTACAATATCTTTGTTCCGAGTACTAATTATTTTATCACTGATTTCAGCAGATTGTAGATTGTAGACCATGCCAACTAAATATAGTTCCAGATACAGTAATGAGATATTGCAGACAGATGAGAATACAGCTCATCTGTCTCGAACCCACACCTCATTTCTGACATAAATATGTTAGAAAGCATCCAGAGATATTTTACAAGAAGAACCCTCTACTCCTTTAATCGCAACAGGATATTTGACGCAACCAGACTTAAAATCCTAGGCTTAGAAAGCTTAGAATTACGTTGCCTTCAACACAACCTAAGCAAAGCTCATAAAATCATCTGCTACAACATCCTTCCTATCAACAACTACTTCAGCTTCAACCACAACAATACATGAACACACAACAGATACAAACTCAAAGTAAACCGCTCCAAACCTGACTGTATAAAATACGACTTCAGCAACTGAGTAGTGCCTGGAACGCAATACCTGATTCTGTAGTTTCGTCACCAAACCCCTAAACCTTTACCCTTAGACTATCCATTGTTGACCTCACCTGATTCCTAAGAGGTTAGTAAGGGGTGTGCATAAGTGCACCAGCATGTCTACCATCCCTGTCCTAATGTTTCCCTCTTATTAGTATCCATCTCATGTATAAACAGTACCCATCTCATGTATAAACAGTATTATATCTATGTATACCATCAATACATACTTGACAAAATAAAATAAATATAATATTCCCTTCTTAATTTATTTTTTATTTCTGTTAAGATAAAGAGACAGAAAAGTAGTAGGAAATAGAGAAAGATAATAACATCTGGAGCTACTGTAAAATTTAAGGAATGCATTATTAAAAGCACTTTTGGAAACACCCGAAAACTTTAGTGTGAAATACTGATTTCTTAACATTTATGCTGTAATGGAATTTTAAAATTAATCTCCATCCTGCTTACATTAGCTTTCCTAGCTGCTGTTTTTACTTTCCTTTAAAATTATAATAGTAGATAAAATAATATCCAGCCTTTGTTTATAGCATCACATATGCTAGGCTTGCAAATATAGCCTATGCACCTCATTGTAATAGAAGGACTTTAACATTTAATTAATGTTAAAGGTATATGCCTTTTAATAAAATGTCAGCAAAAGTGCTAACAAACTCCTTTGTTTTTTAAAAAAATACTTTTTATTAGGGAGTTTTGCAATATTAAAGGATAACAAAAACTGAAGTAAGAAAAAAGGAAAAAATAGAAAAAAATGAAAAGTTCAAAAAAAAAGGAAATTAAAAAAGGAGATAGAAAAATGAATATTTGAAAAAAATGACTCCAAATTTCCTTGCAAAAAGTTTAAGCAAATTAATAATTATAGGTTCCAATCTGGGTTGACCAAATAAAGGGGAATATACACATTCCAGGATAATATTGTAGGATCCAAACGGGGTCAGTCACCAGGACCAGAGGTTTTGTCTTCTGAGGTTTCAGCCTCGTGCTGGAGCCCATCCTTTGTAAACTTCTCTCTAGCAGAGTTCTGTGTGTGTCAACAACACACTCTGCTAGACAAAAGTTCCCTGAAAATGGGCTTGAGCACAAGTCCGAAAGCTCAGAAGACAAAACCTCTGGTCCTGATGACTGACCCCGATTGGATCCTACAATATTATCCTGGAACGCGTATATTCCTCTTCATTTGTGAATTTAATAATTCTCAATCCAAATGACATATAATAGTTTACTTCTTCCTATAATGCCCAACCACTCCCAAATCCCAAATTTGTCATTTTTGTCCAATGTCAGCAAAAAGTCCACAAAGATTTTCTAGAATGTTATAAAAGTATTTCTAATTTTACTCCGATCAAGTAAGCCAGCTTTGTATTCCTTTCTTTTGCTTCTAATAATCTTTTTTTAATTAAGTTGCTATCATAGGCCTGAATCTCCATTGAGACTCCCGGTCCTATGCAGCACAGACATCTTAGACCTGACACATACTGTAGTTCAGAGGCAATACTTGTTTAGAGAATAAGTTGTAATTCTATTCATAGTTAGCCATAGAAGAGTGATATTTTGGAAATTCTAATAACCAGACCTTTTAGGAAACAGGCCATGTGTCATGAAAAAAAGCAAAGAGTTCATTGCTGCTGTTATGTTCGTTTAAATAATTGAAGAAATTCAATGATTGGTTAAGACGCGGCTAAATGTAAGTTGCCGCCAAAGTTAAACAGTTGTCAGTTAAAAAGCCCGCGTATAAGCAAAGGTATAAATAGGGCAACGGGTTAGCCGTTGCCCTTGTTGGGAGTTGCTTTTCAGGAGAACGCTTGCTCATTGTGTGTTGTGAATAAACTGATTATGAACCGATAGAAGTCTCCGGTGCAGTGATTTAACAGCTACCACTTGTTTTAGGGTTCCATAAATTCTAATCCTAATCCTCCAGACATAAGGCAGTCCATTTAACTAAAAATAGAGCTGAACAACTCTAACTTTAGCAATTCTAAAATTAAAGGGAGAAAAAGAGTTTAGTTTGTGTTGGTTTTCACTGTTATAATCAAACACCTTAATAAAAAAAATTATACAAAAAAGTCAAATTCCTTTTAAAAATTGAAGATGCTTCTTTAAACATATTACTCTGAATTGTTGAATTAACGTTATCTGATTTATACCAAATTACAACCTTTCTTCTGAGCCCTAGGTGACAAAATTTATTAGGTGGATGGATGTGTGTGAATCTACCGTTCATCATATTCTTATTATAAATCAGTTTGCCTGACAACTAATCTTACCCAAAGGGCACAAACCACTGGGAGATTTTCTTTCATAAACCCCATTGCGAAGAAGGGGAGCTATGTGAAAGCAAGGGGATTTAAGCCCATGCCTTTAAATAGCATTTAGCAGAAAGTCCCAAAGTATTGCTCCATAACCCAAGAAAAACCCAGACATGCTGCCGTCAAAACTATATTTAAGCAGAAAACAAAACCAAACAAAAACAAAACTCCTTAAATATTAAACAATGACAATACTGCATTTATGAACAGCAATGCCAGATATAATTGTATTGTATTAACAGCGTTTATAGTTTTATTACCCTGCAATTACGTTACCGCTCAGTTTCTTTTCATGCCAGTCTCCACTATACTGCTGCCTGAACTTGTTTGAGAAATATGAAGCAGGCAGAATGATCTTCTTTGCTGTCCAAGCTGGTAGTTTAACATTTTGAGAATCTTTGTAACAAGATTATTTAGACAGGGATAGCCAGAAGAAGAAAAAAGAAGAAACACTAGAATGCAGGTAGCAGTAAGTCCTTTTCCGTTTCGTTAATTGGGGGGTGAACCATTGTTTATTTTTCTACATTTCTATTGAAACAAAGTCATCTTTAATTTGTTTCAATCAAAACCCATTATCTGCTTCCATTTCATTCTTTAACAAGGTAACTGATAAAGCAGAAAATAAGTCCGTACTTGTGCCAAAGAACAATGGTGGCGCAGTGCTTATAGTGCAGTACTGCTGACGACTGGCTGACTGCAATTTGGCAGGTCAAATCTCATCACCGGCTCAAGGTTGACCCAGCCTTCCATACTTCCAAGGTGGGTAAAATGAGGACCCAAATTGTTGGGGACAATATGCTGACTTTGTAAACTGCTTAGAGAAGGCTGTAAAGCAGTATATAAGTCTAAGTGCTATTGCGAACAAGTAGAAAAGTGCAGCATCCCATTTGTCTTTGTGTAATTTGACTTTATGGTGCAGAAGATATATATAAATGTCCTACTTGGTAGTTAGATTGCTCTGATAGATTTCTTCCTCTGTTAATTAAATCTAAACACACACACACAAAATATACCATGTTTGTTTTTAAAATGTTATTTCAATGTCTTTGTTTTCAAGATAGCTCCAAGAGACATTTCTGCAATTGGAAATAATTATTCTTACACAAAGTTAAAACTTTTTTGAGTTCAGCTTGGACCCCTATGTGTAGTTTTCTTGGCAGCAGGGCAGGAATGTTTTACTATTGTTGCTTTCCAGGAAGTTTTTCCATTTGCCATCCAGCTTACATCTTGCTCCATATTTCCAGTACATCTATGATCTAAGTACTAACTAGTCCCAACCAAGAATGGGTTTCATTTAACTTTGCTCTCGGTTCAAAGATGTGTGCGCGTGCCAAGCAGTAGAAACTTCTATTATTAAGACATATACTTACGGGACTGCCTTCTGCCGCACAAATCCCAGCGGCCGATAAGGTCCCACAGAGTTGGCCTTCTCCAGGTCCTGTCGACCAGACAATGTTGTCTGGCAGGGCCTAGGGGAAGAGCCTTCTCTGTGGCGGCCCCGGCCCTCTGGAATCAGCTCCCTCCGGAGATTCGCAATGCCCCCACCCTCCTCGCCGTTCGCAAGAGCGTTAAGACCCATCTATGTCACCAGGCATGGGGCAACTAGATCATGCCCCCTCCTTCTCTGACCATTAAATGTTATGTGTGGATGTGATTGAGTAAATTGACTGCTTTTTAAGATTATGGGATTTTAGTTTACAGTTTTAACTATTAGATTTGTATACATATTGTTTTGTACTGTATTTTGTGAGCTGCCCGGGTCTCCAGAGAGAGGTGGCATGCAAGTCTAATAAATAAATAAATTAATAAATTAATTAATACATTATTATTATTATTATCATTATTATTATTATTATTAGTAGTAGTAGTAATAATAATAATAATAATAATAATAATAATAATAATAATAACAACATCCTTACTCCTCTATGACAGTGGTCCCCAACGTTTTTTCCACCAGGGACCAGTTTCAGCAAGACAATTTTTCTATGGCCCAGTGGGGGTGGAAAGGGGCGTGGTTGGGGGCGGGATTAAGCATGGGGGTGCTGGTCCTCCCCGCCCCTCTTTCCCGCCATCGTCCTGTGGCTGGCAGAACCTGCCTCCCAAGCCCTCTTGCCCAGCGGGAGCTAAGCGCTGGAGGGAGGGGGTGGCGGCATGAGGGCCGGCAGCTGCTGACTCCACGGACCGGTGCAACATGCCCCGCGGCCCGGTACTGGTCCACGGCCCGGTGGTTGGGGACCCCTGCTCTATGACATTGAGCAGAAACACATTCCTAATTCCCTCCAAAAGATTTCTTTAGAATGCAAATTATGCCAATCAAGAAATAAGTTTCAGTGAACTCTAAAATAACAATGTTTGAACTTGAAGCTAAAGTGTATAAAGAATGGTTGCTGGAGTTGGATGTCTAGTTTAATGAAAAGAAGGGCTGGAATGACATGATAGCAGTGTTCCAATATTTAAGGGGGTGCCATGAGGAAGAGGTGGGGTCAACCTATTCTCCAAAGCCCCTGAGGGCGGAACAAGAAGCAGCGGATGGAAATGAATTAAGGGGAGAACTAACCTAGAACCAAGGAGAAATTTCCTGACAGAACAATTAATCAGTGGAACGATTTGCCTCCAGAAGTTGCTCCAACATGGGATGCTTCAACACTGAAGGTTTTAAAGACGAGATTGGACAACCATTTGTCTGAAATGGTATAGGATTTCCTGCTTGAGCAGGGGGTTGGACTAGAAGACCTCCAAGGTCCCTTCCAATTGTTATTCTGTTAAATATATGACTGTGCTTAATAAATCCGGGGTGGCGCAGCAGGTAGAGTTCTGTACTGCAGGCCACTGAAGCTGACTCTACAGTAGATCTGAAGGTCAGCAGTTCAAATCTCATCACTGGCTCAAGGTTAGCTCAACCTTCCATACTTCCGAGGTGGGTAAAATGAGGACCCGGATTGTGGGGGCAATATGCTGGCTCTGTTAAAAAAGCGCTATTGCTAACATGTTGTAAGCCGCCATGAGTATAAGGAGAAGGGTGGAATAAAAATTGAATAAATAAAATAAATAAATCCAGTCATCTTTTAATTCGTGTTTTGCTTTACTTGATGCATATGCATGACCTAACAATCGTGTTATCCAAAGATGGATGTGTTGGAAATTTGGACAAAGTTCTTTTTAGAATGATCCGCATAAAAAACGCATGATATTAGCTAAGGGATCTGTGCCAGTTTCCTGTCTGGGCATATACAGCGTGTGAGTCACCTGAAATGCTTTTGCCTGTAGTCAGAAATGTGATAGAGAACTTTGGAATGTTCACCCACCTTATCTTGAGTCCTGTGGTTGATCAACTGCTTTGTGCTTTCTTCCCAAGGATAAGAGACTTTCTGTAAAAGTAGCTGCAGGGAAGCCCAATCTGCATCAAAGCTGCATTAGGGCCAAAAGGCAAGACTGCCATTTCCTCTCAAGACGTAGCTATGACTCAGATCACTTCCAAAAACTGCTGTGACAGCAAAGAAAACTGCTAATAGCTTTATCAGGGAGATTGCCTATGGAAGGAAGGATGTCCCTCAATAGACAGGGGACGGAGGGCACACTAGTGCACTTATGCTCGCCCCTTACTGACCTCTAAGGAACCTGGTGAGGTCAATCGTGGATAGTCTAAGGGGAAAATGTTGGGGGTTGACACCACGGAGTCCGGTAATGAGTTCCACGCTTCGACAATTTGGTTGCTAAAATCATATTTTTTACAGTCATTTACTGGGAGGTAGAGGCATTGCCAAAAAGGTATTAAGAGTTGTAAACCTAATTTTGCAAAGCTTCTTCTCCAGTAATATTGCACTACAAACTAGGGCATACAAAATCTTTGCCAAACCAATTGTGGAATACATCTCATCTGCCTGGAATCCACACTGTATGACGAACATTAATACAATTAAGTGAGTCCAGAGTTATTTCATGAGAAGAGTACTCCATCCTCTGCTCGCAATCAAATACCTTATACCACAAGGCTTGAAATTTTGGACCTGGACAACCTAGAACTATGCTGTCTATGGTCTGACCTAAGCTTAGTACACAAATTTGTCTGCTACAACATTCTACCTGTTAATGACTACTTCAGCTTCATCCACAATAATACATGGGCAAACCATAGATACAAACTCAAAGTAAACTACTCCAAAACCGATTGCAGAAAATACTACTTCAGCAACAATCAATGCCTGGAATACACTACCTGACTCTGTTGTTACATCTTCAAATCCCCAAAACGTTAACCTAAAACTGTGTGCCATGGACTTCACCCCATTCCTAAGAGGTCTGTAAGGGGTCATGCATAAGTGCACCACTGTGCCTGTCATACTGTTCACATTATTTGTACTTATTTCTTATAGATATACTTTACCGGCTTATATATTTATATATTTATATTATATATTTATATGTTATGTTCATATTTATAATTGTTTTCTCATACATGCTTGACTAACTAACTAGCTAACTAGCTAACTAGCTAACTAGCTAACTAGCTAAAGTAAAAAAGAAATAAATAAATAAATAAATAAATAAATATTTTGTTTCTTGTGCTAATCAGGATTTGCTGAAATTGAAACTGAAAAAGGCTGTTTACTGTTTGCTGCAAGGAAGCAAATTGTTGGAAGACAGAGGCAGATTTTTTTTTCTTGTTTTCCACCCCCAAAACTAGGTGTATTTTACCCTTCGGAGAATTCTATACTCTGAAAAATACAGTAATTCAAACTCAACTGAATTCTGTAAGCTTGTGTTTTGTACAATAGATCTTATTCTTAGAATGGCTTTCATCAACTCGCTGCCTCCCATTCAAAATTTCAGGGAAGTATGAAAGTGACAGCTTAGTGGATCTTCAGAACGATTTGTTGAGGAAGATGATTTCCAAACTCCATTATTGTTGTGAATCATCCTTTCCACAGGAAAGATCCTATGAATAAGTGGCCATCTTCAGGTTTGAGACTGTTCTTCAGCCCAGATGTTCTGGAGATTGGCAAACCTTGGTAGCCTAAATCGCCTAAAGATGTTCTAAGTCTACTCACTGTTGCTTGGCAAGGGGACTAAGCTAATTACTAGAAAATGAAAACTGTGACTAATCCATCCATTTGTCAAAGGGAACACCCAGGGGGCAAATCTCCACATTCATATTGTGACCTCTGACCTGGAACATTCAAAAATTAGCAGATAAATTTATCACGCTATTCAAACTAGAGGCCACTTCTCAACATGGAATCTTGAAACTTTTCTCAAAAGTATTTGTTGGGAAAAGATCCCATATATCTTAAATATCACAACCTTTTCATCTTAGAAGAGTTTTTATTGACATAAAGCACATGAAATAAAGGTTTTGAAGAGTAATTGATTTGGAAAGTAACAAAAATGCAACCAATTCTAACGAGTTCAGTATGGGAGAATAATATTCATTTTCATTTTTAAGGGGGAAAATGAAACTTTGTTTGGGTGGAATGTTGTAACGAAGAATCGGGAGTCCTTTAGCTTCCAGTAAAAACAGGCCACAGGTGGGGTGGATTTTGCCACACTGAAAAGATTAAACTAATGCCATTGCTTTCAATTGATTTCCACAAAGGGGAACTTCAGCTTTCAGAATTCCCCAGCTAGTTCAGAACTGCACACCTCTGGAATTTGCCAGGATTGGGAAACACCGAACAATTCCTTGCCAAATTAATGTTCATAGGCTTTCATTTACCATGCAGAACTTGCACACCTCTGGAATTTGCCAGGATTGGTGTTTATTGGACTTGGCCAACAAAATGACCTCAGATGGTCCATGATGTACAAATGCGCACCTTCTGCCGCACGAATCCCAGCGACCAATCAGGTTCCACAGAGTGGGCCTTCTCCGGGTCCCATCAACTAAACAATGTCGGTTGGTGGGCCCCAGGGGAAGAGCCTTCTCTGTGGCGGCCCCAACTCTCTGGAACCAGCTCCCCCCAGAGATTAGAACTGCCCCTACCCTCCTCGCCTTTCGCAAACTCCTTAAAACCCACCTTTGTCATCAGGCATGGGGGAACTGAGATATCTCCCCTGGGCCTATATAATACAATTTATGTATGGTATGCTTGTGTGTATGTCTGTTTAATAATGGTTTTTTTTAATATTTTAAACTGTAAATTATTAGATTTGTTATAAACTGTTTTTATTGTATTGTGAGCTGCCCCGAGTCTGCGGAGAGGGGCGGCATACAAATCTAATTAATAATAATAATAATAATAATAATAATAATAATAATAATAATAATAATAATAATAATGAGGGTCTGTTTCATAGAACATCAGTTCCAGGCAGTGAAAGGCTACCAAAATTTTTACTACCACTATGGGCGAGGCTTATGCAGGACGCCTTGCATTTTATTTTATTTATTTGTCATACAAATATAGTATTGTATTGTAGTATGTTTAACATAATATAAGTATAAAGTAGAGATAGAAAAGATAAAAAGACATTAGGACAGGAACAGTAGGCACAAAGGTGCCCTTATGCACGCCCCTTACTTTCTTTCAACATCTTTCAGTGCAAATTGGGTGGAGCTCCATTTTCACTACCCCGCTATGTTCCCCCCATCCAGGCAGCAGCCCACCCTTGGTTCCAGGGCATTCAGTGCTTCTGTAATTTTAAAATTCCAATTACAGTGTTCCCTCGATTTTCGTGGGTTCGAACTTCATGAAAACTCTATACCACGGTTTTTCAAAAATATTAACTAAAAAATACTTCATGAGTTTTTTTCGCTATACCCACGGTTTTTCCCACCCGATGACGTCATATGTCATCGCCAAACTTTCGTCCGCCTTTAATAAATATTTTTCAATAAACTTTAATAAATAAACATGGTGAATAATAATCTAAATTATTGCTGGGAAATTGTAATTTAGGGGTTTAAAGTGTTAAGGGAAGGCCTGTGATACTGTTCATAGCCAAAAATAGTGCATTTACTTCCGCATCTCTACTTCGCGGAAATTCAACTTTTGCGGGCAGTCTCGGAATGCATCCCCCACGAAAATTGAGGGAACACTGTATACACAATTCAAGGCCAGCCAAAGAAATAGGGAACTCTATACTTTAAAAAAAAAAAAAAGTTATAACTCTCTTTAAAATACAATGGGTTGTGTCAAGGTCAATCATATGTGAACCACGCTTCTGCTCTTTTTCAGGATACTACCCTTCTTCCCCTCCTGAAAAAAAGTGATATAACTCAGGATCAGATTATTCAGGAATGATATTCATACACTGAACAAATACCTAGCCAGAGGTCAGGATTGTGCTAACTAATTAATATCTCATTTCATCAGGTTGGCCAGTTCATTAATGTGCAACCTTTGTAGCTTGGCTCTTATCCTTGACAGATTCTAGGTTTTACGAACTTTCAATTAAACTTGTCTTTACTCCTTTACTCATAGACTGCCCTACTAACATTATTTGACCTGCCAACTATTAGATAACCCTCCTATTTGCAGCCCCCAGGATACACCCTTTTTATCATGCTAGTCTAGGGTGATACTTTTTTCCAGTTGCAGAAGCCAAATCCTATTAAATGTCAACAGGTGTCAAGTAAATCAGCTTCTCTGATCATTCACTCCTTTTCCACTTTGCCAAACTCTCTGTTTATTCTATTGCCAAACCTCTGACTCATGCAGATCTCCCCCATTTCAAAGTTTGCATATTTACCTACTGTACTCTGTTAGATATTTGGAAATGGGAATATTTATCGCATGTAAGTTTTTGTATTATATGCATATGAACAAGAAAAGGAGGGAGGGAGGGAGGAAATCTGTATACTTTCCTTTCCCCAATCTGCAGTTAATATGCTGATTTTTTTTCCAAAATATCTTGCAGCCACTGACTGTGGTTGTGGGGAACAAATGGCATGTAATAAATAATTTGATGCTTAAGTCAATGGCATCCCTCGATGGCATCCTACTTTCAGCACTCCTAGAGATACACTGTGGTAGCCTTTCATACCATTTGCATTAATTTCTTAGATACAAGTAAGGGAATGGTTGCAAAATAAACACAGACAAGCACTGTCTCATTAAAAGTTCATTATGAAATATTTCTCCTCTGGGGTTAAATGATTCATGCTTTATTAAAGGATGACTAATGGCAGAAGCCCAAACATTGGGCTACAGCCAGTCAAATCTTGATCAAAGAAATAAAGTCACCTGCTCAGGAGAAGCCAGCAAGACATGATTGTGTGGTCTTGGTTGAGTGACCCATTATATGTGTCTTTGGGAGGGGGGGGGGAGGAAAGTAAGCATTTCATGACTTGCCTTTCCCCAGTTGTGTGACAAATTCAGAAAGGTGACACATCATTCAGGCATTCACCAAGGCAGTGCAACTCAATCTTTAGCTTCAGGTTGTTGAAGGATACTGGGGTCAGTAGAATCCTTCTTAAAGATGATGGTGTCTCACATACTGGGTTGACAATCAGTAAGTAGATAGACAAGTGCCACATTAATGGGCACGTGAAAGAAGCCCCCACATTGGGCATGTGCAGAGGCAAAAGAATATTGGAGTCAGATTCAAATATGGATAGAAAAAACGATGAAACAATGTATAGAATTAAAACCAGAGATATTCCTATTGGATTTTATCAGAGAAATTTAACAAGGAAGATAAATATCTAATTGTGATTGTGGTTATAGCAGCTAGAATTGCATTTGCACAAAAATGGAAAGCAGCAAAAATCCCTTCTGAAGGAGAAATAATAAAGAAAAATCTTAGACTGTGCAGAGGTGAATAGACTGACAATGAAAATTAAAGATATGAAAGATACAAAATATTATAATGTATGGGTGAAATTTTATGGCTGGATAGAAAATGAATATATATAGAAATCAAATCAGAATGATTAAAAAAGAAGAAAATGGAGAATAAATGGTGGTAGACCCAGACAAAATTAGATTTTGAGGAGGCAGCATTACATTAACAGTACATCCCCAGAATAAAGAGTTACATATATAGAAATGATATTAAAAATATGATTTTAGAAGAGACACCAATAGTTTAAAGATGTATTGGCACATATTATCCATCTGTTAAATATAAGATGACTTAGGATAAGAATCACTCAGAGAAAGGTAAAGAAGGAGAAAGAGGAAGTAGAAAGGTAAATGGAGAAGAGAGGGAATGGAGAAAAGTAAGAAGGGGAGAGAAGGAGTAAGAAGGTGGTAGGAAGAGATGGAGAAAGAGGGAGGGGAGTGTAAAGAAATGAAGAAAAACAGACTGAGAAATAGCAACATAAAATAGGTGCAAAATAGGATATTGATTAATGACTGATTGAAAAATGTATAATTATGTTCGTTAGTGACATATTTTAAGGTACATGCATTGATGTGGGATGTATGGGGTGCTCAGGGAGGGGTATTACCTCTGGTGTGGGGCATGTTCTATCCTTTTAGGGCAGCTCATTTAGAGCAGCTTTTAGGGCAGCTCATTCATCTTTGAGACTGAAGTCTTTTGCTCTACCACCATGCATAAGGTGGTAACTTCACTGGAATCCCCGAAGACAGTCCCAAATCATTGTTTCCTGCAAATATATTTGGGAAGTATGCTGATACAGAGCTCAATTCCATGAAATCACATCCCAAAAGATGGTGGCTTCCCCAACAAACACTTAATGCAGTGTTTCTCAACCTTTAAGATGTGTGGACTTCAACTCCCAGAATTCCCCAGCCAGCAAATGGAATTCTGGGGATTGAAATCCACATGTCTTAAATTCAATGACAGTCACTTGACACTTTATCTGCATTTTGAGCCTTTAGGACAGTTATGGTGAACCTTTTTTTCCTCAGATGCCGAAAGAGTGTGCACATGTGCTATCATGCACGCATGAGTGCTTCCCCCACCCATCAGAGGCCCTCTGGAGGCCAGAAACACCCTGTTTCCCAACTTCTGGTGGCCCCAGTAGGCTCGTGTTTGCCTCCCCCCCAGGCACCAAGGACTTCCCTGGAACCGGGGTAAGGTAAAATTATCCTCCCTCCTGGAGGCTCTCTGGAAGCCAAAAACACCCTCCCAGAGCCTCTATGGGAGCCAAAAATCAGCTGGCTGGCACAAACATGCACATTGGAACTGAGCTAGAGTAACAGCTCGCGTGCTGACAGATATGGCTCCGCACGCCACCTTTGGTACCCATGCCATAGGTTCGCCATCACTGATTTAGAGAACTAATTTTCTGCTGCAGTTCTGCCAAAGGCTATTTCTTCTCGAAATTTCTGCCAATTTATGTCTGTGATTTCCTCACCCTTTCATTCTGTTTTTTACCATTAATTTAGAACTAAGGCTTGCTTGAAGAACCAGGGTCCCTTTCATAACTGCATAGGGTGGGGAAAACTGTTAATTTGATCCCAATGTTGTGCATGCTGATTTCAGATGGAGATCCAGATATATTGACACTTCATTTAATTAATGAAGAAAAAGAGAGCCAACTTAATTATACCTGAGAATGCAGTCGAGCGTGTATTTGAGTGTTATACTGCTAAGAACAGTAGCTAAAACTAAATTGAACCATCAGAACTACAGAATTATGAGATGTGATGTTAAAACTCTTTTTTCCATATGTGAGTCAGATATCCTAATTAGTTAAAGGCAATTCAAATAACTGACACCAGTTACTCTTTGTAATTTTAATTAAAAGAAAATGTCTGTTTTTGCTTAATACCTTGTGTAAATTAATTATATTATATCATTTACTCTTTTTCTTTAATTTTTTCACTGTGCAGATAGAGAATGCAATTTATTTACTTCTGTATTAAAATGCATTCTTTTTAAACGGATATTTAATTTTGCTTTTAGTAAGAAAAGTCCAATGTCTTATGAAGTATCTTAAAATGATGGCAGCTTAATACCATTTTAATTGGCTCAAATACAATCTTGCATGTTTACACAAAAGTAATTACAATCTCTAATATACATTTATACATAAATATACTTATACACACATTTAAATTAAAATGTATGTAAAAAGCAATACTGAAATTCTAAAAACTGGTCTCCTCATTCTTTGTATCCTATCTCTTCTTATTTAGCAGTTAATCCCAATGAATTAGGTATAATTTATTTCCTTATATAGTAACATATTTAGGATTGCATGGTAAATGTAGTTTTTGAATGCACGTTTTCCCAGTTTTACTGGATCTACAACCATATTGTGTTTAGTTTCTCTGGAAGACAAAAGATTTTTTTTCAATATTTCTTTCTTTGATGTGTTAACTAACACAGGTCTTTGTTTATTCTTTCCTTAATAGGTAGTTATTTAAGATCAAAATGTGGATTATACTGATGCATGTGTTTAGATTGGTTAAATTCAGTCGAAATGTTTTTTTCCACAAAATGTATGTAGATGTTATGTGTTTCTTTAGCTCTATTAGAAGTTAAGGAAAAAAAGGTTAATAATGCTATAATAAGAATGAGAAATGCTGGAAAACCTGGGCATATTTTTTTGAAAATAAAATCTTTGCCTGGTGCCAGAAAGACATTAGATTTGGTGCTGTGTGAGCTTCTGGGAGAAAAATCCACATAAATGATTCAGCCTCCCAAGTGGTAGAGTTCAGTGTGGCTTTAAACTGGGAAGCTGAATGGAGATAAACTGAATTGAGTTCATCTTTCAAGCTGGTAAAACATACAAGCTGGTCATATGATTAAAGAAACTGTTCATGCTTACGCTTGGTGGATTAGTGCTCATTCAAAAAAAAAATCCATTATTTTACCAAATAATGGATAGATGGCAATAAAGTCCTAGATCTAACCCAGGAGTTTTAATTTTATGGTGCAGGAATTGGGTGTATATAGTCTAATGGAAAGAAGGAATAGAGGCGACATGATTTCATTTATTTATTTATTTATTCATTCATTCATTCACTCACTCACTCATTTATCTATCTATCATCTATCTATCTATCTATCTATCTATCTATCTATCTATCTATCTATCTATCTATCTATCTATTGTATTTCTATGCTGCCCGTCTCTGAAGACTCGGAGCGGCTTACAACATATAAAAAACAATAAATTTCAATAAAATCAATCCAATTAAATTAAAATTACACAGAAATCTATAATCCCTGATTAAACTAATCAATCACACCCATTCATACAACAATCATACAATCATTCATTGGCCAGAGGCTAAGATCTAGTTGGCCCAAGCCGGACAGCATAAATGAGTCTTAAGACTCTTATGAAAGGTGAAGAGGGTGGGGGCAGTAAGAGTCTCCGGAGGGGGGAGCTGGTTCCAGAGGACCAGGGCCTCCACAGAAAAGGCTCTTCCCCTAGGTCCCGCCAAATGACATTTTCTAGTTGACGGGACTTGGAGAATGCCGACTCTGATAGCAGTGTTCCAATATTTGAGGGGCTCCTACAAAGATATCAGGGTCAAATTATTTTCCAAAGTACCAAAAGGCAAGATGAGAAATAATGGTTGGAAACTAACTAAGGAGAGAATGTAGTACTAAGGATAAATTTCTTAACCGTGACAGTAATCAATCAATGGAATAGTTGCCTTCAGATGTTGTGAGTGCTCCATCACCAAGGCTACATCACTATTACTATTCCCATCATTCCAAGTAACTTGTTGCTTGTATCCTTACTATTTATATTAATATTGATTTCCTGATTGCTTACTTGTACTCTATGACAATCATTAAGTGTTGTACTTCAGGATTCTTGAGAAATGTATATTTTCTTTTATGTATACAGAGAGCATATGCACCAATGACAAAGTCCTTGTATGTCCAATAACACTTGGCCAATTAAAAATTCTATTCTATTCTATTCTATTCCATTCTATTCTATTCTATTAATCCTACTAGCTTCAGAGAAGGAAAACTGACTCTGGACACCCCCAGTGTGAGCATCATAAATATCCTCACCATCTTTACCATCATTATTACCATTTAATAGGAGATTTCCAGTGCCTAATAAACCTAGAAGCCAGTATAATAAATTTGAAAATTCTGTTTGGATTATAGGTGAGATATTAGGAATTCCTTCACAACAGCCTAACAAAATCAGTATTTTGCAGACATATAAGTCATCTGGATACCCAAGATAAGCAATACAAGAAGATAGAAAGTAGCCAGAGCTTTTTTTTTTTTTTTACTAATCACTTATGAATCAAGGCCTTTCTTTCAAGGTCAACTTCATCTCTGGACAAGACATTTAAAACAGCTTTTCTCAATGATGAACTATACTGGGCATTTTGCTTGTCAGAACTCTGAGCAATGGCTAAATGTTCAGCAGATTTGGGAGAACCAAAATTATTTGATGTGACCAAACTTGTTCTCCTATTGTAGCTCATGATTAAAGCATTTTTAAAAACCACAATTAAAAAAAACAACAACTAAAAAAAAACCACCTAATCCTCTATCCGGCTGACTCATACCAGCTGTTAAATAACTAGATATTTAAGTAAAGCCGAACACCACCTATGATCAAAACCTATAATATAAAATAACCGTTCTCTTCCTACATGGATTGTTGTGTCTACTGTAATTTGATGGATGCTGACAAATTTATTGGATGTTTCTGGGTGGTTTTGACTAATGGTGGGCAATGGTTTTGTGCTTCATAAAAAAAGGCATTGGAAATGAATATTTTATTTGAAGTCAATATCATTTATTTATTGGATAAATCATATCTCCCCTTTGCACCAAGGGTTCCACTTGAACAATCTACTGAGATAGGCTGAGGGAGTGACCCAAACCAAAGTTTCCATGGTTGAAAGCAAATTTGAATCTGTGTCTTCCTGTCCATATCTAATATCTAAAAGACTGTCATAAACTGGCTGTCTATAATATCTCATATACTGTATTTTTCTTTCCTACAGAATCATCAATCTTGTTCAGACATTACCACTGTGTTCCAATTACTTGCATATTGAATTAATCACAGTATCCAATCTGAGTTTATTACTGGGACCAAAAGTTTATTCTTCCAAGATATTGGGCTTGTGCTAGAGCCCATAATCAGAGAACTTTTCTCTCTCCAGAATATTTGGTCCCAGTGATCAACTCAGATTGGATCATGCAACATTATCCATATATTTTCTTTCACTTGTGAATTAGTATATGGATCTAGCACTGAGATAATGATCTTCACTGACACAACCTAACTGACATTTCCTACGCGTCTCCCACGGCTGCCGTCCAGTAATTAATCTCAAATTAAGACTCAAAGGTTTCAAAATGAAAGAGTCTATTTACAATAAAGTTTGTTGAGCAGCACAAATTAGAACCAATAAATGTCTTTCGACTGCCAAAGTTCAGGTGGGAGGCCAAGTTGATAAGATGGATTCCCAAACAAGTGGTTTCAAAGCCAAGAATTACTCACAGCATTCTTAACCCTATAATTGTCCAGAACTGCAGCAAGGTTTGTTTGAACAACAGGCAAAAACTCTTCACGTGCTCTTTTCCTCCAAAGGAACAAATGTTGGTTTTCTGCAAAGAGATTTGAAATAAAGTGCTTCAGACAATGGAAAAGCAACTGATTTATTCTCTGTGGTTCAGTAATAACATTGTCTCCAAGCAGCTACTAAGTATTCAGGCGCAAACTGCGAGCAACGTTTGGTTTCCTATATTTATACTCTTTTTTCCTGCCCAAGGCTGGGTTGACAGTTAAACAATTCTCCTGCTCAAACGGATCAACCAATCAACTTTAAACATTCAAATTCAAACTATTTGCATTCAACAATTTACATATTCAACAGGAACCTCCCAATTCCTTCCCCTTATGGTTTCCTATATTTATACTCTTTTTTCCCGCCCAAGGCTGGGTTGACAGTTAAACAATTCTCCAGATAAAATGGATCAACCAATCAACTTTAAACATTCAAATTCAAACTATTTGCATTCAACAATTTACATATTCAACAGGAACCTCCCAATTCCTTCCCCTTATGGTTTCCTATATTTATACTCTTTTTTCCCGCCCAAGGCTGGGTTGACAGTTAAACAATTCTCCTGCTAAAATGGATCAACCAATCAACTTTAAACATTCAAATTCAAACTATTTGCATTCAACAATTTACATATTCAACAGGAACCTCCCAATTCCTTCCTCTTATGGTTTTCTATATTTATACTCTTTTTCCCCGCCCAAGGCTGGGTTGACAGTTAAACAATTCTCCAGATAAAATGGATCAACCAATCAACTTTAAACATTCAAATTCAAACTATTTGCATTCAACTATTTACATATTCAATAGGAACCTCCCAATTCCTTCCCCTTATATTCAAATTCAATTTGAGTACAATTGAATGGCACTCAATTGTACTCCAGGAGTACAGACTGTGCACAGCTGTGCTCATTTCCTCCTGAGTCTGTGTAACTGCTCTTGGCTCCCCGCATCCTTCTGACCCATACATCCAGGATCAGATTCCTCATCTCCTCTTCCTCCTCAAACCCAGGCAAAGCCCCAGTTGGGGGTTCTATAACCTCTGCAGGCTCCACACACCCAATTTCTCCCTCCTCCTCCTCACTATCCAACTCCTCTGACAGCCACAGAGGCCAACCATGCCCAGATGGCCCTGGTTCATCAGGCTCAAAGCCTGTTGCCAGAGGACCTGATTGCCATCCAACCAGAATACTAAGTGTCATTTCCCTCTATTTTTCTATCTCATGCTTAAGCTGTTTGACAATCTTGGGGTGGGAATTCAAACTAATTTTATTTTGTATAGAACTTTAAATACAAGGCTTTCAAGTTGGGCCAGATCAGGAAATTGGTTCCATCACATATTTGACTGGGACTCTATTGATGTAGGTTGTGATAATACAATCTTGAAAACATGGCTGCATTTTCCCTTCTGCTCCAATGCACAGCTAGCAAAGAGATCTTTTGGCAGCCTTGCAATGGGTAGAAAAGCAAAGTAAAATCTCTGTGAAGCAGGTTTCTTGGTCCTTCTTTCATTTCCTCCTCTTTTCTTGCATCCAGTCTCCATTACAGTTTTCTTCATTGCAGCCAATCAACCAGATCTTACTCTCATTTTCAAATTCCTCCTTCTCCTCCTCCCTCTTCTCACTTATACTTCTATTATCAATAACTCTTTCCTCTTCCCTCCTTCTATCCCACTACATAAAAATGCACAACACTTGTAACCAAATAATTGGAGCTAATGCTAAGCAATCATATTAGGAACCAATCCTTCCTTCCTTCCTTCCTTCCTTCCTTCCTTCCTTCCTTCCTTCCTTCCTTCCTTCCTTCTTTTTGCTGCCAAAGTGATCCCAGGTGATGCACAAGCATTAAAAGGATAAAGAGACCACTAAAACAAAATAAAAAGCTTATTAAACTACCGTATTGGAAAAGTGGAACCCCATTAAAATCAAGTGGCTGTGCAGATCATCAGTCACGCTGCCTGTAGGGCTTGCTGAAAAAGCTACATTTTGAGTCATTTCCTAAGTGCTGGCCGAGTTGGACTATGCATGCTTTGGAGGGCTGCTTTTCCAAACAGCGAGAGTAGCTACAGAAAAGGCACTGTTACAAAGCCACACAAAAATGACTTTTTGTTGATGGTACCTAGAACATGCCAACATGTGCCAGATGCCATCTGGAACAGACGGCCAGATCTAAGATGGGCAAACGTGACTGGAGAAACATAGTCATGGAGATATTAAGAACCTGAGCCAGTATCTTGAATTGTACCATTTCCAAACTATAAACTGTTAGATTCATGTACAATTGAAGACGTGAGCGGCAGTAACAGTTCAGCACTTTATTTCTCTCCAAGCTGTAGCCGTAGCATAACTGCTGGCAAGCTCCAGGGAAGCTGCTTTTAAGGGTTTCCCTGAAGGCTGCTGGTCACTGACAGTCGTTTAAAGTTTATTCATTCATTCATTCATTTATTCAATTTTTATGCCGCCCTTCTCCTTAGACTCAGGGCGGCTTACATCATGTTAGCAATAGCACTTTTTAACAGACCCAGCATATTTCCCCTACAATCCAGGTCGTCATTTTACCCACCTTAGAAAGATGGAAGGCTGAGTCAACCTTGAGCCGGTGATGAGATTTGAACCACTGACCTACAGATCAACAGTCAACTTCAGTGGCCTGCAGTACATCACTCTATCTGCTGCGCCATCCCGGCTCTGTGCCGCCACTTGATCAGCCAATCAGCAGCTAATATGCAAATAATCTGACATCCTTACATACGTAACCTAAACCACCAAGAGTCATTGACTGAGATGGGCAGCCATAGAAAATGAATAAATGAAGAATGAATAAACACTTTCTGCATTATGGACCAACTGGAACTTCTAAGTGATCTTCAGTGTAGAACACCTTACAATAACCCCAAAATGAGTGAACAAAGGCATGAGTAAGCATCGGCACACACAGCATGGTTCTGGGCAAAAGCCCTCCAGGTCATGAAGTCCTGCAAGTCCATAAGGACTTCCAAGTTACATTTAAGATCTGTCTGTGGAAATGCAATTCCATCAATGTTAAGAAATCTCCAAACTTGAAGGTCCTTTGAATTTACAGCTTCTCAGTCCTGCTAGGAACTTTCCTTTGCTTGTATGCTGTCCTGTGGTAATTTATATAATGGCTTGTTATATTATCTGTCCCAGGGGAAGTTTTCTACCTCATTTCATTTTTTAATAAACTTGTTTTTGAACCACACTATTTTACATTTTCTGGTCACCTGAGGCCATTTTGGAGAAGCCAAGTTTGTTTAGAAATCATCCTCCCATCACTCCAAGTGTTGAAATTTTAATTCTTCGATTCCCAGAGGGGATGGGTGGAGAAAATACCATCAGATAATTTCCCATATCTTGATCATATGCTAAGCACACAAAAGGTCCGAGTAGCAGAAAGATCCATTTCCCTGTTACTTTAGAATGCTACATCTGATGGAGAAGCTCAACTAGATGGATGTACCTAAAGAACTGTCAAGCATAGGAAATCAAGAGTCCAGGCAATTCAAATGAATATAAGGGTTATTGCAAGCTTAAGCTCTCTATGTCGTCTCCGTTCCGACTTAATTATAGTTCATAAAATCATATACCAAAATGTCCTACCTGCTAACGACTACTTCACCTTCAACCGCAACAACACACGAGCACAAAATCGATTTAAACTAATGTCAACCGCTCCAAACTTGACTGCAAAAATTACGACTTTAGCAACAGAGTAATCAATGCCTGGAATTCACTACCTGATTCTGTGGTTTCTACTCCTAACCCCAAAACCTTTAGCCTTAGACTATCTACAGTTGACCACTCCTCCTTTCTAAGAGGTCTGTAAGGGGCGTGTATAAGTGCACCACTGTGCCTACCATCCCTGTCCTATTGTCTTCTTTTGTTACTTTTTATCATTACTTATCTAATGTTTTATTTGTACAAATTATCACCCTATAATTGTTTGACAAAATAAATAAATAAAATAAAATACAAGAATCTGAACTACAAACAGTCAAAGTAAATTGATGGTAAATAAGAGTCAAATAAATTCAAGGTGGGCTAGACTTAGATCTCTTGTGGACACAAAGGGCTAGAGACTGATGTTGCATTTTGACCCCTCAAGAACATAAGAATCTCCTACAAAAACATAAAAATAGTGCTCTGGTTTATCCAGTTTCATTGGATCATGCCTGATCCTAGAGTTTTCAAAAATGGAAAAAAATATTTCCTTTTTCATAATCCTTTTTCAAACCTGCTCTACGGTATACATTTTAATACACTTCAGTCATTCCTTTTCAATCACCTTTTTTTTTTCAGGCTAAAGTCCCCAGATGTTCCTGCCACTTTTTTAATGGCCTAGGATCATCTTAGTTTCCTTCAAGTTCACTGCTTGCTCCTAAATTTTAAAAAATAAAATAAAAAACAAGCTAAAAAGTGCTGTTTCCATTGCATATATGTAGCCCTTCACTTTGACTTTCTTCCTACTAGCCAATCTTAACAGAAAAAGCAACAGTTAGTTATTTTCATGTAGATATTTTTGCAAAGAAGACAATATAGTTGTGTCCAAGAAATCATCAGAATTATGTTTACTCAGTTGTTATAGAAGAAAAGATTTAATGTTTTTTTGAAATCAACTAAGGATGGCTGGATTCTATAAGGATTATTTATATAAATCATCATAGTAAGATTAATTTTATTTATACAAAAATAAATGCGAGGGATGTACAAACTGAGACACTGAGATAACTACAAATGTCGGGTGGCATATAAATTTAATAAATAATAATAATAATACAGGCACAAATTCACTGCATGAAATAAACCAGGTACAGTGTTCCCTTGATTTTCGCGGAGGATGCGTTCCGAGTCCGCCCACGAAAGTCGAATTTCCGCAAAGTAGAGATGCAGAAGTAAATACACCATTTTTGGCTATGGACAGTATCACAAGCCTTCCCTTAACACTTTAAACCTCTAAATTACCATTTCCCATTCCCTTAACAACCATTTACTCACCATTATTACTGGTACTCACCATTGAATAAGACACTTGATGATCCTGATATTTATAAACGTAATTATTTATTAACAATAATTTTTTGTTGTTATTTATTTGCAAAATGTATTAGTTTGGCAATGACGCATGATGTCATCGGGTGGGAAAAACCATGGTATAGAAAAAAACCCATGAAGTATTTTTTAATTAATATTTTTTGAAAAACCGTGGTATAGGCTATTCGTGAAGTTCGAACCCACAAAAATCAAGGGAACACTGTAATATAAAACATAGCTGCAGTTATAACTGAAGATCTTGGATCAGAAGAAAATCAAGAAATCAAACAGTTGCACAACCAAAATGGAAGATTAGGTTGGAAAATATGATCAGCATGCTGAGATCAGATGCTAGCACAAATAAAAGAAAAGAAGCTGAAGAACAAGATCAAAGAATGCCTGATCAAGACATATCATCTAGAAACAAGGAAGATCAAGGAAGCACTGGAAATAATAAATCAGCAAATAATAATCATAGCTAAGAAAATAAGCAGAAATGAAGGTCAAATTGTAGTCTACAAGTAGAATCTCCAATCAAAAATCTTTCTACCAATTCATCAATAGACAGATTGGAACGAACCGGTCAGCATCTGAAAAAGAGAAAACAGTACAGTTCTGCATGCATCTAAGGGACAACCCAAAGAAATACAACAAGAATGCAGTTTGGGAAAGGAAAAATGAAGTAGAACTGAAAGAACGTGTACTAACAGCAGAAATTATGGAGAAAGGGTCAAAGAAGAACAAGAACTGGCCAGCCTAGGTGAAGGCAAACTCAAGTTTTTTAAAATAAATCCTCCGTCAAAACCCACTCATTGCCAAGTAGTTTCACCTGCTGCAAGGAAATAAAATCAAAGATAAGTATAGGCCAATTATCTGCCTACCAAAAACTTTTAATTGCTAACTGGTGCTAACGCAATCCAGCATTATTTACGTAGCTGAAAACTAGCAGATAATAACAAGACTTGGCTAAGAAAAGGAAAGTTGAAAAAGAGACAAGAGGGGCTAATTCTAGTTGCTCAAGAGCTTGCAAAGAAGGTGTAAGAAACAATGGACCATCCAATTAGCTGCTGCAAATAACAGCATGACAAAACAACAAAAATGGTGCATTGGAATATCTGCAAGAAATACCACTTGCCTGCAAGCAAGAACTGGTGGGACCACAAAATAGACAAAGTAATAGATAGACAAGCAAACGATAGAGAAGTTGTGCTGCCACCATAAACACACCAGACTTAAGAATTGTTGACAAAAAAGAGAAAAAAGTCTGGACAGTGAACATTGCAATACTTGGAAACAGTAAAACAGGAAGAAAAAAAAGCGCTGGAGAAAATAACAAAATACAAAGACCTTCAAATAGAAGCAGAACAAGGGTGGTAAAAGAAAACAATAGTACCAACAGAGCACTATTGGCATTGACTGTCATTCAATTGCAAAAGGCAGCTTTATTTGGAACAGCTCACCTCTTGCGGCAGTACCTTTAATATTATTAAATGACAACTTCTGCCTATCCCAGGTCCATGGTAAGGCCTCAATGGCTGGATAAAAATGCCAAATCTAATCTCGACTTCTGGCTGACTATGCTACCAACCATAATAATGCAAAATCTCTTAGGTTCTGTCACCAGCCAAATTAAAAGAATGTTGGATGTCTACAGTAGTCTATTCCTGAAGCAAAAGAAGCAGATAGCAAATATCAAAGAATTGTTTTCTGCCAGCTCATAAGTAGGTGAAGAGATCTTCAATCCTATCCAACATACAGGGTAATTGTGTGGACAACAGTGGGAGGAGGAGTTCCTTGAAACCAGGTGAAATAATAATAATAATAATAATAATAATAATAATAATAATAATAATAATATCATTATTATTATTATTATTATCATTATTATTAGTGATGGCGAACTGAACCCGCACAATTCGGGTCCGTACCGAATTTTGTGGTGTTCAGTATGCCGAATCTGAACCCGAAATTTTTTGAAACTTCGGGCAAAGTTCGGGGTTGCGTTCGGCATTCAGAGCTTTGACGTCACCGGCAGGTTGCTAAGGATGCCAAGGTGATCACTTCCTGGAGTCCATGGAATCCAGGAAGTGATCACCTTGGCATCCTTAGCAACCTGCTGGTGACGTCAAGGCTCCATCCCTGGAATCTCTTTGTGTGAGGGATTCCCCAGCTCCTTCAAAGGGAGGTCTTCACGTAAAAATAACAATGTTTATTTTCATGTGAAAGGACCATCCTTTACTTGCAGCGCTGCTGCGGCGTCCTTTTTCGAAAAAATAACAATGTTTATTTTTATGTGAAGACCTCCCTTTGAAGGAGCTGGGGAATCCCTTCCACAAAGAGATTCCGGGGGCAGAGCCTTGACGTCACTGGCAGGTTGCTAAGGACGCCAAGGTGATCATTTCCTGAATTCCATGGAATCCAGGAAGTGATCACCTTGGCGTCCTTAGCAACCCATTCAAACCTCCGAACGCCGAACGCAACGCCAAACTTTGCCTGAAGTTTAAAAAAATTTTGGGTTCGTGTAAACACCTTGGCATCCTTAGCAACCTGCCGGTATACGTGACGTCAAAGCTCCGCCCCCGGAATCTCTTGGTGGGATTACCCATTCCGGTTCGGGTTTGGTTTCGGTTCAGGTTCGGCCGAATTTTGCGTAAAATTTGTCCGAACTTGCCGAACCCGAACACCGTTGGGTTCGCCCATCACTAATTACTATCATTATCATTATCATTATTATCATTATTAAAATATATATCAACAACTCTTAAAACTTTTTTCATTTCTCATGACAGCATTATATTCTCTATCTACAAATTGGGGAAGTTCTCTTATTTTCCCATTATTTTCATTCCCTCCCTTCAGACCCTCTTATCTGAACTTGCTCCCTGGTACATTCCATTTGCTTTGACCTATTGTGGTTTTTGCTTACCTTTGGAAAGCAGTCCTCTCATTACTAAATGGCATATTACTTTCACATTTTAAGATCAGAGAGACCAAACGTTTTAAAAGAACGTTGTGATGGAGGGGGGAGTGCTGCACCTCTGCAGAAGACAAAAAAGATAGGCATCTAGCTAGAGATGGATTCATTGAAAATACTTTTTAGCACACACAGGCCTGCTCAGTTTTGCGAAGACAAAGGATTTGCCAAAGGAGGATCCAGTTTCTTAATGTTAAGTGACTGCTGTAATAATTGACAAAAGAAATGCAGGTTGGGAGCTGCCTTCAAGCCAGCCAGCTTCCCGTGCAATAAACTACTGCAGATATTTAGGATGCAACCATTGTAAATTCTCTTACCAGGGAGCTGCTCCCTTTAAATGCCGTGAGACTTAACTTTTGAATAACCCTGATAAAGTTGCACTGTATGGCCTATATTGCCACTGCCTTTCCTCCGAAAATAAACCAATTTATCTATTGAAGGGGGGAGAAAATGCCTTGCTAATCACGGGGGACCTTCTATGAGCTGAGGTTGTTTGCTTCAACCAGGGATGTAAAACTGAAGGTATCTGGGCTGCATCCAGCCCATGGGGAGCTTAGATCTGACCTGTGGGGCTACCCGAGAAACAGAGAAGGACCAACCCACAGTGCTTCTGCCAGCAAAAACTGAGCTACAGGACGTCGAGCTGGCCACACATTGCAGGCATGCCCACTTGGCCCCCGAAGGATAAACACCACCATGATGCAGACTTTAATGAAATCAAGTTTGACACCCCATCTACTCCTTCATTATAAGGATTTTTTTTTTTGAAGTTTATCGTGCAGTCTTTTATATCACCTGTCTATGTCATTCCTTTCCCTTGTTTCTGGCCTCAGTCTGGCAAACCAGCCAAAACTCAGTTGTAGGTTTTTATTCTTATATGAACACTTAAATCTGTGATGGCGAACCTATGGCACGGGTGCCACAGGTGGTACACGGAGCCATATCTGCCGGCACGCAAACCATTGCTCTAGCTCAGTTCTAGCATGCATGTGTACACTGGACAGCTGAATTTCGGCTTGCACTGAGGCTTTTGGAGAGCATTTTCGGCTTCTGGGGGGCCTCCAGGGGGATGGAGGAGGGCGTTTCTGCCTTCCCCAGGCTCCAGGGAAGCCTCTGAACCCTGGGGAGGGTAAAAAACGGGCCTACTAGGCCCACTTGAAGTTGGGAACCAGGCTGTTTCTGGCCTCTTGAGAGCCTCCGGTGGGCAGGGGAGGCAATTTTCTCCCTCCCCAGGACTTGAATTATAGGTGTAGGCACTTGCGCAGACGTGATAGTGTGTGTGCACACGCTTTCAGCACCAGAGGGAAAAAAGGTTCGCCATCACTCACTTAGATCATTCTGATAATGCTACAATGCTAACAATAACAGCAGTAGTTGTCATTGTACTAGAAGCAATAACTCAATAGTGGGTTGCTACTGGTATGGTAAAGGATACGCACCAGTAGTGATCCTTTGCATGCGTGCACACATATCCCAGCATGTTTTTTTTTCTGTGCATGTGCAGGAAGCAAATTTTTCGAGGGAATGTGTCCATGCGCAAGATTTTGGTGATTTTTTTGCATGCGCAGAAGCAAAAAAAAATCACCCAAATATCTCGTGTGCAAATGTCCCCAAGTGCGATTTTGCTTCATATACATGCACAGAAGCAAAACCATGCTGGGACACATGTATGCACACATGCAAGAGACCCAAAGCTGCGCATACAGTGCACCGATAGCAACAATAATGGGAATGCGCTCCTACAATAACTATATATGACTTCATCAAAATTCATTACCAAGAAAGATTGAGGGATAATATCTGGATGAAATAAGAGTGCTAATCTGGGTTTACTAGCCATCTTTCAAGGGGCAGGTGACATAGTTTAAGAGATTTTGCATTATTATGATTCATAGCAGAATAACAGAGTTGGAAGGGACTTTGGAGGTCTTCGAGTCCAACGTTCTGCTCAGGCAGGAAACCCGATAACATTTACGACAAATGGTTTTCCAATCGCTTCTTAAAAACTTCCCGTGTCCGAACACCCACAATTCTGGAGGCAAGTCATTCCAATGATTAATTGTTCTCACTCTCTGAAAATTTCCTCTTAGTTCTATGTTGCTTCTCTTTTTGATTAGTTTCCATCCCTTGCTTCTTATCTTGCTTTCAGGTGCTTTGAAAATAGATTGACTGCTACTACTTTTGAAAAGACTCTTTGTGGAAGCAGGATGTACAGTACCTTCAGGCTGTTTGTGCGTCAGAATAGACACTCGGCTGAAGAAGATTTTGTCATAATAAATAGACTAAACTCTGAGGCCTTTGTTTGCTATTTTGTCAGTGGTTCTCAACCTGGGGGTCGGGACCCCTTTGGGCGTCAAATGACCGTGTCACATGACCATGGGAAAAGATAAATTTCCCATGGTGTTGGGAACTAAAGCTTCTATTCTGGTGCCTTGGAATACATTTTTACAATCCGACCAATCATGCGTTTACAGTGGGGGTGTCCCTCTGACCTTCCTGCCAATCAGCTTAAAGCTCTGTTGGGAGAATTGGAGCTAGACTTGTGGTTGAAGATCACCACAACTTGAGGAACTCTATTAAGGGGTCACGGCATTAGAAAGGTTGAGAACCACTGTAAGTTATAGCACTCTGGGACTGTCCTTTTGCAGGCAGACAAGCAATACCAGCATGAATTTCTAACGCACACACACCTGCTTCTGCCGCCATCATCTACGTGCATCTTGCCTCCACTATCTGCTTTCTGTTCTTGTCAGCCATCTGACTTCCTTCCAACAAGCTTCGTGGATTTTCCATACCTGGAGGCTGCCTTGGACAGCGTCGAAATAAGGCAGAACTGATGACTGTAAGCTGGCACAGGTAAAAATGACTTAACCTTGTGTTACGTATGGGGGGATGGGGATGAGATGACGGCAACAACACAGGGACCCGGCAGAAAAGATCATGTTGCCAGGGCATGTTCATGTTGCGGTTAGATGCAAGTGAGGACACAGCTTTTCATAAAATGCAGAAAGGCTTTTTGGTTGTTGTTGTTTTGTTAAGCATTTGATCCACGGGCTGTTTTCTACGTCTCCTTTCTACAAAAGGAGAAGTAACCTTTTGGGAGTTCTCTGAAAAATTAATTTGACATCTCATCTGATTGAGTCTATGATTTTGTTGCCTTGGACCCAGACAAACAGGCACAGATTAACATTATACTCCTCTATTTTCCAATCAATAAGATACCAGGCGTTTTAATCCCAACACAGAAAGCTTAGAATTACGTCGCCTTAAACACAACCTAAGCATAGCCCATAAAATCATCTGCTACAATGTCCTTCCTGTCAACGAGTACTTCAGATTCAATCACAACAACACTCGGGCAACTAAACCGCTCTAAACTCGACTGCAGGAAATACGACTTTAGTAACTGAGTAGTTGAAGCTTGGAACTCACTATCCAACTCTCTAGTATCATCTCCTAACCCCCAAAACTTTACCCTTAGACCTCTTGACCTCTCCCGATTCCTAAGGGGTCAGTAAGGAGCATGCATAAGTGCACCCGAGTTCCTTCCATCCCCTGTCCTAATGTTTCTCTTTTACTAGCATCACATATATAAATATTATTATATCTTTGTATACCACCAATACGTACTTGACAAAACAAATAAATGAAAATAAATAAACATTGGAGGATAATATGATGGACAGAGCTGCTCTACTATCCTGATTCCAAGAACATCCATGGGCCTTTTTCATTTGCATCTGATTAAAACTGAAATAGGCTCCGGTCAGGCTACAACACCTGTGTATCTCTCTAATTCTTTCCTGCTTTCCTTGCTGCCAATTCAATGCATTATATGAGGAATTGCTAATTTAAAGTATTTTGTTTAAATTAGCTAAAAAAAAAACACAACTTGGTCTGTGCAACCTCCAAAACCCTCACAATAATTTTGTGGTTTGGAGCAAGGGAAATGTGTTAAAAGTTTGAACTGATTAGGAGTAAGAACTGGAGAAATTCATTTGGCATTTTGCTATTGCCTTAAAAGCAAGTTTGCTTTGGAAATGAATCTATGAGATTTATTCTGAATATGAACAGGAGCATTCTCACCTTCTGTATTTGAAGACCTGCTGTTCTCACCGCATCAGGGGGGAAAATCAGGACAATTGAAAGCTAATTTGGAATTTTTTAATTTGTGCAACTCTTCACTGCTGAAATTTGGAACTCCTGCATTCTGTGATCTATTTGTCATCAGCTCATGTTATTTTTCATAAATCTTTGCCAGTATCAACTTATGGCGGCCCCAAATATGCCATATATGCATAAATCTTAATGGCAAAAGGCCACTGAATAACATGTTGACATATACTATAACTAGCCATAAAAGGTGGGATATGCTTTGTTGTGTTTTTTAAAGTAGAACTTAATACATGTAGTTCTTGATGTATGACCACAATTGAGCTCAAAATTGATGTCACTAAGCGAGACAGTTGTCAAATTACTTTTATCCCATTTTATGAACTTTCTTGCCACAGTTGTTAAGTGAATAACTGCAGTTGTTAAGTTAGTAATATAGTTATTAAGTGAAGTTGGCTTCCCCACTGATTCTGCTTGTCAGAAGGCTACAAAGGTGATCACATGACCTCAGCAGACTACAACCATCATAAATATGAGTCAATTGCCAAATACCGTATTTTTCGGAGTATAAGAGGCACCTTTTTCATCTCTAAAAGAGGCTGATAATTTCGGTCTTATACAGTGGAACCCCGACATAAGAGCTGCTCTACTTAAGAGCAACTCGAGATAAGAGCTGGGAGGGGAGAGATATTTTTGTTCTACTTACAAGCCCAAATTCGAGATACAAGCGCCAAGGAGCTGTCTCCTGAAGCCAAACACTAACTTCCGCGTTCGGCTTCAGGAGACAGCTGCGAAGCGGCGCGCATGTTTTAAAAGGTTGCAGCCGGCCTGGGGGGCTTGGGGGGGGGGCTTGCAGCTTTCTTTCTTGCTCTTTTTCTTTCTCTCTTTTACCTTCCCTTCCTCTATTTCTTCTTTTCTTTCTCCTTCCCACCTTCTTCCCTCCCTCCCTCCCTTCACTCATTCCTCTCTTACTCTCCCCTTTCATAAGTTTCCTTGCTTCCTTCCTTTGTTCCTGTCCCTTCCCCCTTTCTTTCTTTCTTTCTTTCTTTCTTGCTCTTTTTCTTTCTCTCTTTTACCTTCCCTTCCTCTATTTCTTCTTTTCTTTCTCCTTCCCACCTTCTTCCCTCCCTCCCTCCCTTCACTCATTCCTCTCTTACTCTCCCCTTTCATAAGTTTCCTTGCTTCCTTCCTCTGTTCCTGTCCCTTCCCTCTTTCCTTCCTTCCCACCCTCCGTCTATTCATTCACCCATTCCTCTCTTGATCGCTTAAAGCCGGTCCCTGGTGCAAAAAGGGTTGGGGACCTCTGTCCTACAGGATTGGGTGGCAGAGAAGTTGAACATATGTAAATTTAAAAGTTTAAGAAAGTTTACAAGTTAAGTGAAAGAAACTTCATTATTCATTTATATGTACATGTACATTTCTTCATTAAAAACATGTCTTTCTGCATAATTTAGACTAACTTTGTGAGTTTTTTGAGGGCTGGAACCAATTAAAATTATTTACATTAATTCCTATGGGGAAAAGTCGTTCGAGATAAGAGCTGCTCGACTTAAGAGCCCAGGTCCGGAACGAATTAAACTCGTATCTCGAGGTACCACTGTACTCTGAATGTAGTTGTGGGTTTTTTTTAGCCCTAACAATCTTCCCAGCTCTTACCTTGCACGCTCTTTGATTGTTTCTCTCTGCAAAGAATGTTTTCCAAGCCCTAAGTCTTTACAGGTTTTTTTCATTGCTCTAACTTGCTCCAAATGTTTCTTTCCAGTCCTAACCAGGTACTAACGATTTTCACAGCTCTAACCCGCTTGTAAGCTCTTTCATTGTTACTCTCTGCAAATAATGTTTTCCAAGTCCTAAGATTTTCCAGGTTTCTTTTCACTGCTCTAACTTGCTCCAAATAATTTTTTTCCATTCCTAACCAGGTACTAACAATGTTCCCAGCTCTTACCCACTTGCAAGCTCTTTCACTGTTATTCTTTGTGAAGAATGTTTTCCAAGCCCTAATTCTTTGCAGGGTTTTTTTTCCATTGCTCTATTTGCTCCAAATGTTTCTTTCCAGGTGCTAATGATGTTCCCAGCTCTTAGTGACTTGCAACGTCTTTCATTGTTACTCTCTGAATAAAGTTTTTTTAAAGCCCTAACCAGGGGATAAAATAATGTGCTGCTAAGGACGCTAGCCAGATGAATACTTGATAAGCAAATAGTTTTCCCTAATTTCCTACCCAAAAATTAAGGTGCATTTTATACTCCAGTGTGTCTTATACTCCGGAAAATACAGTATCTGAATTTTGATCATGAGTCCATGGGCATGCTGCAATGGTTGCAAGTGTGAAAGACAGTAATAGGCCACTTTTCTGATGCTGTTGTAATTTCAATTGGTCACTAATTGAACTGTTGTAAGTCAAGGGCTACCTGTAATTTAAATGGCTGGACATGCACATAATTCCAAGAGCTCCATTTATTGTTTTGACTTTGAAAAATTGTCTTTTTCTTTTCTACAACAAAATATTCCTTGTTTCTCAAGATAGCGATGTCAAAGCAGGAAAGACGGTATCCATAGGATAAAGACTAGACCAATGATGGCAAACCTTTTTTTTCCTCGGGTGCCAAAAGCACATATGCATGTGCTATTGTGCATGCGTGAGTGTCCACACCGATAATTCAATGCCTGAGGATGGCGGAAATGCCCCCCTGGAGGCCTGAAAAAGCCCATTTTTTTGCCCTCCTTTGGCTCTAGAGGCTTCTCTGGAGCCTGGGAAGGGCAAAATTGCCCTCCCAGAGCCTCCAGGCTAGCCAAAATCAGCTGGCTGGCACGCACATACACATTGGAGCTGAGCTAGGATAACGGCTCGTGTGCTAGCCAATATGCCATAGGTTTGCCATCACTGGACTAGACTTAAAATTATCTATTTGCACCACTAATTTCAATCCCCCCCCCAAAAAAGAGTCATTTTCATTCATCAATAGGTAAGACTCGTTCAGTCATTTTTTATACTAAATAGTTGACCTAAATACTTTCATAAAACCCCTGCAAGAAAAAAAACCCCTACCAAGCAGGAAAAATTACTGTTCCGTGTTTCTGGACATGAAAGAGAGAATTCTTTTACTTCTCTGTTGTTGGTTTTCTTTTTAATCTCCATTATGTCCTTCAATCTTTTAAAAATCTAAAATGTTTTCCTTTTCATCTTTCCTCTTTCTCACAAGGTGGGATTTTGTTGTCATTGTTTGGCAGGAGCTTGGTTCGTTTTCTTTCTTTTTTGCCTTCTTGGCTGCTCCAGATAGCAGACACACCAAGACAATGCTGTTTTGTCTGACATTATTTTCCAAGCCATTGATGAATTAAATAGCCTGACATATGGGACTACAGTTAGTCTTTATGAGGCAGAGTCCTGTATTAGATAGTAATTCTCCTACAGAGCCCGTCTTATCTTTGGACAGAACTGGCATCTGAAATAACTAATGAGGTATTCTTAAAAGTCAATAAATGATTCAATTTTTACTGCTAGAAATGAGAGCGTTGCTTCAGGTGCCAAATTTAACTAGAATAGAATAGAATAGAATGGAATGGAGTGGATTGGAGTGGAGTGGAGTGGAGTGGAATGGAATAGAATTTTATTGGACACACAATGAATTTGTCTTGGTGCATATGCTCTCAGCGTACATAAAAGAAAAAGATACATTTGTCAAGAATCATATGGTGATTGTCATAGGGGTCAAATAAGCAATGAAGAAACAATCAATATTAATAAAAATCTTAGGATACAAGCAACAAGTTACAGTCCTAAGTGGGAGGAAATGGATGATAGGATTGATGAGGAAAAAAACTAGTAGAAATAGAAGTGCAGATTTAGTAAAAAGTCTGACAGTGTTGAGGGAATTATTTGTTTAGTAAAGTGATGGCGTTCTTGCGTCTAGTTGTCTTGGTGTGCAGTGCTCTGTAGCGACGTTTTGAGGGTAGGAGTTGAAACATTTATGTCCAGGATGCGAGGGGTCAGTAAATATTTTCCCCGCCCCCTTTTTGACTCGTGCAGTATACAGGTCCTCAATGAAAGGCAAGTTGGCAGCAATTGTTTTTTCTGTAGTTCTGATTATCCTCTGAAGTCTGTGTCGGTCCTGTTGGGTTGCAGCACCAAACCAGACAGTTACAGAGGTGCAGATGACAGACTCAACTATTCCTCTGTAGAACTGTATCAGCAGCTCCTTGGACAGTTTGAGCTTCCTGAGCTGGCGCAGAAAGAACATTCTTTGTTGTGCTTGAAGACAGCTGGATTATTCGCCATTCCAAGACAAAAGGCATTTGCCTTTTTTATCTCCAAATTCCAAAACTTCTTGAACCAGCTTGGGAGGTGCTATTTGAAGTTTGCTATAATTTGTTAGATGCAAAATAGATCAGGGACAGATAACTTGGCAATTTAGAGCATTGATGTGAACAACATTAAAAATGCCTGCTCTGTTTACCAAAAATGAAGTAGTGATATACAATGGTACCTCTACTTACAAACTTAATTTGTTCTGTGACCAGGTTCTTAAGTAGAAAAGTTTGTAAGAAGAAGCAATTTTTCCCATAGGAATCAATGCAAAAGCAAATAAGGGTTTCCTCCCAGGAGATTCCTAGAAAGGCCCCGCAGAGGCTTCTTCCTGCCTTCTTTGGCCTTGTTTCCTCCCAAGAGATTCCTAGAGAGGCCCCATGGAGACTTCTCCCTGCCTTTTCCAGTTACAGTCTTGGAGGCTCGGGTTTGGAAAGTGGAAAATAGTTCTTGTGAAGATGCAAAAAATTCTTGAACACCTGGTTCTTATCTAGAAAAGTTTGTAAGTAGAGGCGTTCTTAGGTAGAGGTACCACTGTAGTGTTCTGGCAACAATCTATCACTCAGGACATCTCTCTGTCTCTGTCTCTCTTCCTCCCTCCTTACTTCTCTTCCCCCCTCTCCCTCCCCCTCCCTCTTCTTCCCTTCCTTCCTCTTTCTCTGTTTCTGTGTTTAGGTGAACACACTTCAAAATTCCACCCATTATTTGTATTCTCTAGATTAGAAATTCCAATGAAGAGGGTCTGCATGAGGCCTAGTGGAACCCTTTTTCAGCATGCCTACTGTTAGATTGTGAGTGATTGAAGAGACAGAGGCAGTTCTTCGACTTCAACTCTTTATTGCAACAAGCAATAACCCAGCAACTTGCCCTTTTACAGGGAGCTGTCAAATGGCTTAGCCAATCAGATTAAACTATGTTTCCCACCTAGATGGTGGACCTGAGTGAAGCCTATGTTCTTCAGCTTCACTCTTCTATTTGAGTATTCAACACCCCTCCCCACCTGGACAGGTCATTGCCCAATCAGGAGTTGGCTTAGGTGACGTAGTTGCACAGGTAGGCGGAGCATCAGTGAATTTGCTCTGACCTGCACAGTTCAGTTGGAGTAGTGGTGGCAACCCAGTCAATTGGGCCTGCTGCTGCTCCCTGGTTAGCCAATGGAATCTTCTGGATTTCAGCCCTTGGCATGGTTGTCTCTGACGGAACTAGGTGCCGGTGAGGTGTGTTCAGCCATTGGTTGTTGGGGTTTGGGGCTGGTGAGATTTTGGGACTTTATTAATTTCTGATGGGATGTTGTTTTTATTATTTTGTGTAAGTTTTGATTGCAGGTCTAATAGCATACCCAATCAGCCTCGGAGTTGATCGATAAGTCTTCGCCATAGTCTACCATCCTCTAAGTCCACTCTACATGAGTGGGGACCAGTAATAGTTACCACTTTGGTAGGGACCCAGAGAGCACCCCAGCATAGTTATGAGCATAACCAAATCCCCTATGTTAAATTATCGTAACTTCAGGTTCGTGGTGCTTCTGCTGTGTAGTTAGGGTGTAACTGGTCTAGCTCTGTTCTAAGCCTGCTGTCCATCAATTGCGCAGAAAGGTTTTGGTTTGTGGTGGTGCTAGGAGTTACATGTTGGACTAGTAGAAATTTATCAGTCCTAGTTTGCCAGTCTCCTGGGCCCATTCTTGCAAGCACTTCTTTGATTGATTGCACCATTCTTTCCTCCTGCCCATTACTGGTGGGGTGAAATGGCATGACCAAGACATGGGTGGATTCCCTGCTCATCTAAAAAGAGTTCGAATTGGTTGGCCGGAAACTGGGGCTCGTTGTCAAATACCAAGGCATCTGATAGGCTGTGTATGGAAAAGAGCCTTCTTAATACCTTAATGACTAGCTCAGTTGTTGTATGGACATGAGCATTATTTCTGACCATTCTGAATAAGTGTCCACTATTAACATAAAAGTTTGCCCATGGAAAGGCCCTCCAAAATCTATGTGCATTCTTGACCAGGGTGCTCTTGGGGTCTCCCACTCGTTTGCTGGTGCTGGTCTGGATTCCTGGTATTGTTTATAAATGGCTACCCACTCGGCTATGTCCCTGTCCATGTCTCGCCACCATATGTAGCTTCTAGCTAATGTTTTCATCCTTACAATAGCAGGATGATCTACCAAGAGTACCTCTAACAGTGGTTTTCGTACTTTAGGTGGCACTGTCACCTGATCCCTCCACAGCAGACAACCCTTTTGTGCAGACAGCTCATGTTGCTGAGTGTGAAATGGCTGTAAGTCTGGGCTGACTGGCCCCCTTGGCCACCCCCTCCTCATCCAGCTGAGTACTTGTGCCAATGTCCTGACCTTGAAGTGTGCTGCTATTTTGGCTGCTGTAATGGGGCTGGAGTGCAATTCCTCAATGAGGACGGGTGTGACAAAGGCTGGGTCTTCCACAATCAATGATAGTGGGCATCGACTAAGGGCATTGGCATGTCCCAGGGACTTTCCCAATTGGTGAATTAGGCAATAATCATAGCCCACCAGGAAAATTATCCATCTGGTCATGTGTGATAACAAAATGTTTTGGGTGGGGCAGTTTCCATCAAGCATGCCAAAGAGCGGTTCATGGTCAGTTACTAGTTCAAATTGTCTGCCATAAAGATATTCATGAAACTGCTTTGCCCCCACAATTGCAAGCCTTTGTCCAGTTGGCTGTAGTTCCGCGCAGCCACCAACAGTCTCCTTGAGTAGAAAGTGATTGGCGCCTCAACCCCATTGGGCATTCGGTGGCTGAGGACAGCTCCAACTCCAAAAAGGGAGACATCACAGGTGAATGAGGGTAACTGGAAGAGTCTCAGAATACTGTATCATCCCATTGTCAGATGATAAAAAGTTTTTTAACACCTGCAAATCCAGCAGCCTCCCTTCAATTCCAGGTCCATGTAGCCTTTTTATCTAGAAGCTGGTGTAATGGCTCTTCCACCATCACCTTCTGCGGCAGAAACACTCTATAGAAGTTCAGCAGCCCCAGGAATGCCTGGAGCTCTGCATTTCTGGGAGTTGGGGCCTCTTGTATGGCTCTTACCTTGTCTCTGTTATGACCTGGCTTTCCCAAAAGCTGGTAGAGCACAAGGCAGGGATGAAGAAGATGTGAGGATGAAATGGCTTGGCTTACTAATGTTGTTTCTGATAGTTGTTGTTTTTTACTCTGAATGCTTTATGGAGGAACTATAAGCCATTCGGAACTGGGCCAGCAGGATTGGCATATAAATTGAAGTAGATAAATAATGTAGATGCATTTTCCTTTGTTCTATGTGGATTTCGTTTCTTCAAATGGAAATTAGACTCTGGGTGAGCCTCAAGAGGTGAATGTGTGCCTAAGAAAGCAGGCAGACAAAAGTAGCAGAAGGGTAAATCTTAACTCCGTTTCTATTTTCTGTCTAGGCAGGGCTTAGAGGCCACCTAAGCAATATTAACCTCAAAGCAAGGAGGGGGGAAACCGATGACAAAGCAAGTTCGTGTTAGAATTATTATTATTATTACACTGACGTAGGGGAAATGTTCTTTAGGCATCATCATACTTCACTCACGGCAATGCCAGTGTTTGCCAATTGGCTCTTTATCCCAATTAATTAAATAAAAAGGATTGTATCTGAGGATTTTTAAGGTTTCAGCAACAACTTTCTATACATTTTTAATCTGATAACATTTACAGGAATGCATCTCAACAGCTGTATGGAGATGTTTGCCTGACCATAATATTTCTGTTAATAGGTGTAGTTAGTGAGTGTCATAAATCTACACTACGACCACACAGATCGTTAGCTAGCTTGATCAAAGTCTTCTCTTAGTACATCACTTAGAACGTAGATTGCCAAAGATCAGAATTATCAGAGAAAATTATTGACGCTATCATGCTGGTATGCACCATCTTTACCTAGCATAAGGTAGATGGTTCAAGAAACATTTGATACATATTCTTCCATATCTATGTTCCTTCAGATTTTGTAATAGAGCTCATAATCAATACAATCCATACAAAATATCTATAGGTAATCCTTGATTTACAACCATTTTTTTAGTGACAGTTTGAAGTTACAGCAGCACTGAAAAAATAGCAATGGTAATAGCACTTAGATTTACCATATTTTTTGGAGTATAAGACATTCATTTTCCCTCTAAAAGAGGCTGAAAAGTTGGGTGCGTCTTATATTCTGAATGTAACTTTTTCGAAGCTTTTTTCCCCAGGCATAATGAGGTGCTAACTATCTTCCTGGCTCTTCCAGCTTGCAGGCTTGTTTTCATTGATACTGCCTCTGAAAAAATATTTTTTTAGCCCTAAGAAGGTGCTAATGATCTTCTCAATTTGCAGGATTTTATTCATTGCTACTTCAAATAAGTTTTTTCCCCAGCCCTAATTCTTTGTTTTCATTACTACTCCCTCCAAAGAATATTTTTTCAACCTTAACCAATAATGTGCTGAAGCTGACCAGACTAAGGGATGCTAGCTAGATGAATAAATAAATAAATATTTTATTGTCACTATATGTATATACACAGTATGCCAATGCAACAAACTTCATATAACACCAAAGACCAATCTCAATATATATAACAATCCGAAGAACATGCTCAACCTGCCACAATTTCACACCTGAACCATCCAACATCCACACAACAGACCAAGTACTATTGTCCAGTAGTTCACTGATGGTGACCCCCTAGTACATTGTTAAGTGCAATTATAGCTCTGGGATAAAAAATGTTCAGAAAACGTGTGCTTCGAGCTTTAATTGTTCTGTATCTTCTGCCAGAAGGCAGCAGTCCAAAAAGATTGTAAGCAGGATGAGCAGAGTCTCTGAGAATGTTGTGCACCTTTCTAAAACAGCGAGATGTGACGATAACATCCAGATATTGTCAAGAATACCTGGTAGGTAGATTTCCCCCCCTTATTTTCTCTCCCAAAACTAAGATCTTATACTCCAAAAAAATATGATATACTGCTTCACAGTGCTTTACAGCGCTCTCTAAGCGATTTACAGAGTCAGCATATTGCCCCCAACAATTTAGGTCCTCATTTTACCCACCTTGGAAGGATGGAAGGCTGATGAGATTCGAACTGCCAAATTGCAGGCAGCCAGTAGTCAATAGAAGTACCCTGCGGTTCTGTATTCTAAACACTGCACCACCACGGCTTACAATCATTTTTCGCACATACAAATATTACAGTATCCCCACTGTTACATGATCAACACAAAGTCATGTGTTCCCTTTTTGCAACCTTCTGACAAGCAAAGTCAATGGAGAAGCCAGATTCATTTTACAACTGTTTTACGAATTTAACAACTGCAGTGATTCGCATAACAGCGGTGGCGAGAAAGGGGGCAAAACTCACTTAACAACAGAAACTTTGGGCTCAATCAAGTCTGTACATTGAGGATTACCTGGATTAGAAGAATGTATGCATGGAAATGTGCAAATGGAAAGGGCAAATATGTGTTATAGGAAGAGAACAGCTTATAATAAAGAAATTACTGGGGAAAGTGTGCGCAAAAATGCATACAAATGCACATTTTTTAAAAAAAATCAAATTAATGCAGGAAGTTTGGCTTGCTGCCCAGGAAATAGGGGGAATTAGAGTTCACTGCATCTAGAAGCTACGATCAAATCATGGAAGGCTGGGATAGAGATTCAGGAATTATGGAGTGACTCATCCCGAGTGGTGAACTGAATTCATTATGAGCAATCTGGTTTCCCATTCTTGACGATGTCTTCTCCATTCCTTTCCTAAAAGAAACAAGCCTTCAGCCTGCTCTGCTGTACATATCCAGGCATGTTCTATGCAGCAGGGAAGAATCAACATCAGATTTAAAATGCTGCTATTTAGGGAAGGCTGCAAAGTTGGGATCTGCAAGAACGAGAGTTCAAATTGGCTCAAGTTCCTTTCCTCCTCCTCTTGTGATACAAATTTTCGACTAGGTGCAATTCTTCTTTGAACTGCCTCATAAAGCGGCCTACTGTGATGTTTAGTGCAATTACATATTTCCTCTGTGTTTTTGTTATTATGACAAATAATAATAATGTAAAAAAATATCTGGCTCTTTTCATCTTCAAAGAGATTTGGGAGCATTCGGCTTTCTAATCCACATGCTTTTGAAATGTACGTGCACGGTATTATTATCTTCATAGCATTACCAGTGAGAAAAGCTAAGGGAGAAAGAGATTTGCCTAAAGACACTGTGTCAAAGGAAATCGCAATCAGCTGGGGGATCAAAACATTTGCCAGTTGTAGCTGCTTTGCAGACAGTGGCCTTGTCTACAACACTTCCTGTAGCTCAAGCTAGAGCCTGAGTCTCAATATCTGTCTATATCTATCTATCTATCTATCTATCTATCTATCTATCTATCTATCTATCTATCTATCTATCTATCTATCTATCTATCTATCTATCTATCTATCTATCTAGCTATCTAGCTATCTAGCTATCTAGCTATCTAGCTATCTAGCTATCTAGCTATCTAGCTATCTAGCTATCTAGCTATCTAGCTATCTAGCTATCTATCATTTATTTGTTTGTTTGTCCAATACACAATACATATTGAAGAGAATAGACGTGTAATAATATATATAAAGAGAAAAGATATAAAAAAAGAGGAGAAGATATATGAAAGGAAGAAAAGATATATGAGATAAAGGAGAGAGAATTGGACAGGGGACGAAAGGCACACTATGTACGCCCCTTACTGACCTCTTAGGAACCTGGAGAGGTCAATTGTGGATAGTCTAAGGGAAAAATGTTGGGGGTTAGGGGTTGACACTACTGAGTCCGGTTATGAGTTCCACGCTTTGAAAACTCGATTGTTAAAGTCATATTTTTTACAGTCAAGTTTGGAGCGGTTAATATTAAGTTTGAATCTGTTGCCTGCTCTTGTGTTTCTGCGGTTGAAGCTGAAGTAGTTATTGACAAGCAGGACATTACAGCATATGATCTTGTGGGCAATACTTAGATCGTGTTTTAGGCGTCGTAGCTCTAAGCTTTCTAGACCCAGTATTGTTAGTCTATTTTCGTAGGGTATTCTGTTTTGAGTGGAGGAGTGAAGGGCTCTTCTGGTGAAGTATCTTTGGACATTTTCGAGGGTGTTGATGTCCGAGATGCGGTATGGATTCCAGACAGATGAGCTGTATTCAAGGATGGGTCTGGCAAAAGTTTTGTAGGCTCTGGTGAGTAGTGTGAGATTGCCGGAGGAGAAGCTGCGTAGGATCAGGTTAACAACTCTAGAAGCCTTTTTGGCGATATTGTAACATGTAACAATATTGTAACATGTAATAATACAAGAGGTTGCGATCTACCGGCCATCAGTTGTCTCAACTTCAAACTTTCAACAGTCCCAACTTGGCTGGTGGCAAGTACCTGCAAGATCTGAAAAGAACTAAGCTACCTGCTCCTATTTGTAGACATATGACTCCTTCTGATAAAACTTTCATGGGCTGTGCAGAGCACACATACATAGTTCTTGTGACCCACAAAGCCAAACTAACCCATCAGCTAAATCCAATGACATCTCTAATGTTTAGTCCACACTTCTGCGTCTTTGCAGAATGTGTAGGTAGCAAAACAAGAAAATGATGGAGATACTGATGAGATATCAGATGTGTCTAATGGGCTTGTTTTATCATAAGGACTATGGTTGAAGAAATTCAGAAGCAAGCAGCCAACTACAGTGGTACCTCTACTTATGAACTTAATTCGTTCTGTGACCAGTTTCTTAAGTAGAAAAGTTTGTAAGAAGAAGCAATTTTTCCCATAGGAATCAATGTAAGAGCAAATAATGTGTATGATTGGGGAAACCACAGAGAGGGTGGAGGCCCTGTTTTCTCCCAGGAGATTCCTAGAGAGGCCCCATGGAGGCTTCTCCCCACCATTTCCGGCCTGTTTCCTCCCAGGAGATTCCTAGAGAGGCCCTATGGAGGCTTCTCCCCACCTTTTCCAGCCCTGCTTCCTCCCAGGAAATTCCTAAAGAGGCCCCATGGAGGCTTCTCCCTGCCTTTTCCGTTTACAGTTTCAAAGGCTCAGGTTTGTAAGTAGAAAATAGTTCTTGAGAAGAGGCAAAAAAATCTTGAACACCCGGTTCTTATCTAGAAAAGTTCGTAAGTAGAGGTGTTCTTAGGTAGAGGTAACCACTGTATAAGACCTTCTCATTGGAAAAAAGCAAAATGTCACTGATATTTTTTCTTTTATTAAAAAAAAAATTGGTTTACAATCCTTTACTTTAAAAACAATAATACAATAATACTTTGAACAACTCTGCATTGTTACATATTTTCATTTTCTCTACACAAAGTCACATTACAGTTATTATTATTTCTTTTATCAAATATACTTATACATTTCTGTTTACATATTTACATATTATACTCCTATATTAACTATCACTTTTCTTTTTCCTATGCTCAACCCATTGATACTATTTCCCCCATATCTCATAATAATCCAAATCTTTTTGGTCCCGTAACTCTGAGTCTATCCATTTTGGCACATTCATATATATTTTTAAGTATTATACTTTTTGACAGGATTTCTGGATTTTTCCAGAATTGCACAAATACCCTGTTTCCCCGATAGTAAGACACCCCCGATTGTAAGACGTATCGGGGGTTTCAGGGGGGTCGGCTAATATAAGCCATACCCCGAAAGTAAGACATATGTCTTACTTTCGGGGAAACACGGGGGTATTGCCGGGGGGGGAGCCCGATGACATCGCTTCCAAGCTCCCCGCGCGCCCCTCGCCTTCGGCTTGCTGCGGCGCCACCGCCTCTTCCCCGGCTTGGCAAAGCGAAGGACGGCGCTGGTCCGAAGCGAGCCGAGCGGGCAGCGGCTTGCAGCGAAGGCGCTCGTCCCAGCAACCGAGTCCTGCCGAGGCTCGGCTGCAAGCGGCCAGCGAGGCCGACCAGCTCCGAGGCGAGCGGCCGGAGCTGCGCCCTCCTTCGCCCGCCTCCTTTCCGGCAGGCAGGTGGGGCTGCCCAACTGCGCAGAGCGGCTCCTCCCCTCCAGACACACGCTTCCCCGACACGCGTCTGTGGCTCCACGCATGCAAGCCGCTTGGAGCCCTGAGGTTGAACTTGGAAAAGGGCTCACGAGGCTCCTGTCCCGCGGCTGCCCTTCTGGACTCTGGGGAGATGCCTTCGGGAACGCGACCCTTTCAATTTTTTTCCAATGTAAGACATACCCCGAAAGTAAGACGTAGTGGGGCTTTTGGGGGTAAAAAGAAAGTAAGACACTGTCTTACTTTCGGGAAAACACGGTATTATTCTAGCTATGGTAGTAATATGTAATACTAGGTATTTAATGCTTTTGTTGATAACTTTTCTTATGTAGACATCACTTGGGCTTCTAGAATCTGGCTGAAGAATGGACACAAGACTTCATTTGATGCATTCTTGTTTGAGACAAAGATTAAACGCTCTAAATGTCCCCTTTCAGCTTATGATTCTAGAATTCAGAGCCAATTGAATTATGTATTTTTCTTGCGGGGTAAAAAAAACACAAAAAACCAGCATCGAGTTCTTACTTTATCTCATTGTCCAAGTTTTACATTTGTAATACTACTCATCTAGCCATTCACCAAAGCTGGTATAATCACATTTTCTTGTAAAAGCAGCTAGAAAACATCAGTGATTTTTTAAATTTACCCTGTCTATTGCATTACACATTAATATCCTGTAAACAGACCATTTAATGGTCTGACTGAGGTGTGTTTTAAAATACAGAAGATATGTTTGTGGTCATGTCATCAAAGGTGACCTCAGAATATACGGTCATCTTCAGAGTGAATGTTGATGCGTCAGTAATGTTAACTGCTGATTTACAGCTCATTACAAAATGGTACCAATGGACAAAAAAAAAGAAACTCAAACTAAACATTGAAACAAAACATCAAGAAATCTAAAAGCAATCAAAAGATAATGTTAATAGGAATGTATATATGATGTAGATTCATCTGTAAATACGATCATGTATTGTTTTTTTAAAACAATACATGATCGTATTTACAGATGAATGGGAAATGGAAAAATTTAATAAATACATTTTTAAAAAAAAAGAAATTCAGGGTGCTGCAGAAAAATAAATGAGCAAGCCCTTAACATGGAGATAAAGCAGCTGCAACTCTAAAAACTGGAATTTGAAGCTCCTGGTAATCATTTGCCAAAGGATGGTTCTTTTCAAGCTCAAAATAAAATTCTTCACATCTCATGCAGGTTCCTAATATCAATTGTACAGACGGATAGAGATGCACACTCATATACTGTAACCATAGTTCCCTCTAAGCTGAGCAGTGAGCCATGGCGCACTTAAAAATCATCATCAACTCAGAGTTTTTCAAACCTGCCCAGAAGCCGAGAGGGAAAGAGTGAGAGGGAAGGAGAGAGAGAGGAAGAGAGAGAAACAGATAGAAAAAAGAGAGGAAGGAAAAGAAAAAGAAAAAGAATGGGACTAAGGAAGAGAGAAAGAAAATCAAAATCTAGTTTGAAATTAGCTCAACTATTTAAGTGGCATTTTGATATTGATAGAGTTGCCCTATTATGAGCTCACTGTTATAGACACACAGTACAGTATTTTATTTTGAAATTCTCTGAGGCAAAACAGGGGGGGGGGTGTTAGTTATTTATTTATCTGTTTGTTTGTTTATTTATTTATTATTTCTGTGCCACCCAGTCCCGAAGGGACTGCTGCTCAGACACTATACTTTTCCACCCCCCCCCCCAAAAAAAATAGAGGGAACACTGACTGTAACTCGTGTTGTCCAGGTCTTGTCTCAGTGCTTTGGAATTGAAGTACAATTCTTTTTTTTTAAAAAAATAGTGTTTATTGAATATACATACAAAACTATATACAAAGACAATACAAAACAGTATGGACAGGACAAAGTGTTCTTATCATATGTGTCTAATTGTTATTTTCATTAAGGTCGAACAAACCACATTTAACACTAACAAAAAAAAAACGTAGGACGCCCCTTTTCCCTACCCCCCCCCCTCTGCCAACCTGCAATTATATTTATATTTCATTTTTCCGGTTATACTTTCAGTGGTATCCTGTTTCTTAAAATTTGCTTAATCTATTAGTCTAGTGTTTCCTTTTCTAGGTGTTGCGTTTAAAATTCTAATTGTTATGTTTCTGGTATACAGTGATCCCCCGCTCGTTGCGAGGGTTCCGTTCCAGGACCCCCCGCAACGAGCGGGTTTTCGCGAAGTAGCGCTGCGGAAGTAAAAACACCATCTGCGCATGCGCAGATGGTGTTTTTACTCCCGCAGCGCTAGCGAGGAGCCGAAGATTGGGGGCGGCGCGGCTGTTTTAAAACGTCGCCGCCGGCATGGGGGGCTTCCTAGCAGCCCCCCAAACCCGGGTTGGGGGTCCGGGGGGTGCTGGCAAGCCCCCCATGCTGGCGGCGACGTTTTAAAACAGCCGCGCGGCTTTCCAATGAGTCCCGAAGACAAACGTCAAACTTCCGCGTTTGTCTTCGGGACTCATTGGAAAGCCGCGCCGCTGTTTTAAAACGTCGCCGCCGGCATGGGCGGCTTGCCAGCACCCCCCCGAACCCGGGTGAGCAGCGAGCGAATGGCGGGTGGCCGGGCGAAGGGCGGGCGAGCGGGAGCTGGGGAGGGCTCTCCCGCCAGCAAGAGGGGGAGCGAACGGCGTGGGCAGGCTGCAGACAAGCCGTTCGCTCGGGCCGCTTCCCAGCTGAGTACCTAGCTGGGAAGCGGCCCGAGCGAAGCGGCAGCAGCGAGGAGTTTGCGTGGGCGGTGGGGAAACTCCTCGCTGATGCCCGCCAAGAGGGGGAAGACCTAGGGAAGCCGCCCAGCAGCTGATCTGCCCGGCGCCATCTACGCATGCGTGCCCATAGAAAAAAAGGGCACGCATGCGCAGATGGTGTTCTGACTTACGGGTTCAAAAACCGCAAATTAGCCTGTTCGCAATGGTTGGGGACGCAATAACCGGGGGATCACTGTATTCCTTCATATTGAATAAATAAATAAAAGAATAGAATATCGGCGAGCAATCAAATAAGTTGTTTTGTCTTGTTCTTCTCCTCCTTTCTCTTCATTCCTGGTCTCTTTGTGATTTGTTCTCCTTTACTCAGTTTCTTTTCGTTTCTGTCTCTCTCTCCCTCTCCTCAATCCAGTTATAGAACTTATCCCATGTGGTTACATTTTCTGTTTCTTTGTTATCTTTCAGTTTTTGTGTTAGGGAATCATATTCGGCGCAGTCAAATATTTTTTTGATTATTTCTCTGTCTGATGGTACCTCCTCCCTTTTCCAGTTTTGAGCTATTGATATTCTGCTTGCTGTTATAATGTGTGGGATTGTATGATAATCTGTTTTCCTTATTTTTATGCCTATTATTCCCAATAGGAAGATCTCTGGCTTGAGAGGTAGGTTTGTGCCCGTAATTTCGAATATCCAATGTTTTATTTTAGACCATAATTCTTTTATCTTTGGACAGCTCCACCAAATATGGAAAAAGGTTCCCGACGGATTTGAACACCTCCAGCAATTTGGTCTGGTTTTAGGAAAGATCTGTGCTAGTCTTGATGGCGACATATGCCACCTATAGAACATTTTTATGATGTTTTCTTTGAATGATACTGACTTCGTAATTTTGTAATTTTTATTCCAGATTGTCTCCCATTGTTCTATATGGATATTGTAGCCGAAATTCTTTGCCCAGCCGGTCATTGGGTCTTTAGATATTTCCATTTCCATTTCATACATTATTAAGTAACTATATATTCTTGTAATAAAATGTTTATCACTTCCTAATATAAGTTTATCCAGGGGAGTGTTGTGTGCTGCTATTCCTTCTTCTTTAGTGTCTTTTTGCCATTTTGAAAATATTAGCCTATATGGCCACCAGTTCAGGGTTATGTTCTGCTCTGCTAACTCTTCTTTCGTTTTTATATTTCCTTCTGTATTTAATAAGTGGTTATAAGTTATCATATTTTTTAATTCAATAGTGTTCGGGTGAGTAAGAGCTTCCAGACTGGAATACCATCTAGGTATTTTTGTATAATGGTCCTTTTTTAATTTAAGCCATGTTGTTATTAAAACATCTCTGATCATGTGGTTTTTAAAGTAAGTCGGAATCTTTTGGTGCTGATTCCATAGCATATTGTGCCAGCCAGAGAGTAAGTCATGGCCTTCTAGAGCTAGTGTTCTCTCTGCTTTAAGCTCTATCCAGTCTTTTATCCATAGCAAATTACAAGATAAATGGTAAATCTTAAAGTCCGGTAATCCTAAACCCCCTTGTTTAGTTCTATCTTGTAGCCATTTTAATCTGATCCTGGGTCTTTTATTGTTCCATATGAATTTAGAAGTGATTTTATTCAATCTGTTGAAGAAGTCGTTGTTTAATTTTGTTGGGATTGTTTGAAAGAGGTACAAGAATTTCGGCAGTACTGACATTTTGATTGTCGCTATTCTACCTAGTAATGAAATTTGCAACTTGTCCCAGTCCCTTAATTGTTTCTCAGTTGTCTTTAATAATTTTTCATAGTTATCTTCTTTAATAGTACTACATTTTTTTGTAAGTAAGATCCCCAAGTATTTAACTATTTTGACTATTTTAATTTTCAAAATTTCTTCCAGATCATTTTCCTGCTCCTTTGTCATATTTTTGGTTATAATTTTGGTTTTTTGCATATTTATTTTTAAACCTGCTACCTCGCCGAAATCCTCCACCTCTTTCATAATAAATTTCCACGATTCCAGTGGGTTTTCTAGTATCAGGGCCAAATCATCCGCGTATGCCTGTAATTTAAACTCTTGTCTTTTAGTTTTTAATCCTCTTATTTTAGAGTTGGCTCTAATTTGTCTTAGCATGGTTTCTGTAGTGAGAATATATAGTAATGGGGAAAGTGGGCAGCCTTGCCGAACTCCTTTTTCAATCTGAATTCTATCGGTTAAGTCTCCGTTTATTGCTATTCTTGTGTGTTGTTTGTGGTAAATTGTCTCGATCATTCTTATAAATTTGGCACCAAATTTCATATGTTTTATTACTTCTATCATAAATCCCCAATTTAGATTGTCGAAAGCCTTCTGGGCGTCTAAGAAAATAAGAGCTAATTGTTTGTCTGAGTGTTTTTCATAAAATTCTAATACGTCTAGTATTATCCTCGTGTTATTTCTTATATGCCTGCCGGGTAGAAAGCCGTTTTGGTCGGAATGTATCTTATTATTTAAAACTGTTTTTAGTCTGTTTGCCATTAAACACATAAAAATTTTATAATCCACATTTAGCAGGGAGATAGGTCTATAATTTTGGATTCTATGCTTTTCTTCTTCATTTTTAGGAATCAGACTTGTGAATGCCTCCATCCATGAGTTGGGCATTAGGCCTTTTTCTAGGACTTCATTATAGAGTGTTAGTAGGAGGTTGAATGACTGTGACTGCTTCCACCCCCAACTTAGGTGACATTTGGTTCTGAATGATAGGACTCTTTTCTGGTTAGTGCCCAAGTTGGGACTCTTGCTGAATTTTGGTTCCTGCTTGAGGAGCGGGTGGCAGCTATGGTCAAGAAGCCCTTTGCACACAGACACACCTTGTCTACTAGTTGCCCCATTTTTGCACCAGGAAGAATGCTTTTCTTGTGCCTTGGTAATCCTGCCTATGGACTACTGCAGTGGTTCTCAACCTTTTCTTTACCCTTGACTCCCTTTTTGTAACCATGGACCATCAAGATTTAACTCACTGCTCCTTTCAGTGCCTAGTTGCACTATCTATAAACAAGCATCAGCAGTCTCAAGGAAACTCCAAAGAGTGAACAAATGTATCCTGCTCCAAATATGTTTAAAGCAACAACACTTTACTCACTACAAGAAAAACCCTTCTCAAGAAAAACAGAGTATGCTTAGAAAATGTGGAATGACGGATGCTGGAAGTGGGGCAAAAGAGAATGGGTCCCAAAGAAAGTCAGACTTCTTCCCTTTCAACATTTTTGGTAGTGAACCTTTTTGTTGATCCTTTTGAACCCAACTTATTCTAGTTTTTTGCTCTAAAGAAGCAGATTTAATTGTCCAATGAAGTCCCTGTATCTACTATTTCTTTTATGAAAAGATGAAAAAAATAACGTGAAAACTATTTTGAGAAACAATTGCAGAATGACAAAGCCTGCATCTAATCATCAAGCAAATTTGCACCACGTTGCAATCTATGACAAAATTTATGATACCTCTGAACAGAGATGAAATACAAAGAACACATTGTACCTGCCAAATCTTCCCTTCTGTTAATACGACAGAGTATCAAATAAACAACAAAGAGACTCGTGGCTCCTTAAAGTCTAAGAAATTTATTAAGATTTAATTTTCATGGATTGCAGCCCATTTCACAATTATTGTTTAAGTTAAGTTATATAATAAGGATGTTTGGGGGAGTTCAAATCTCAGTGCAGTAGGCCTGCGTTTATTACAAAATCTGCAATAAACTCTATAGATGATGGTAATAAGGTGAGGTAGCTAAGTTACAACAAAGGACATACTTTTTATCAGCTAAGCATGACAAAGGAAGGCTATAAAAAGTCTTTGGAATCTAGATATGTATTGTGACCAGGCTTTCTTCCAATATATTTTAGAGATAATCTAATAAATTGCCAATAAATTCATAATCAGAGCACCAATAAATTCATAATCAGAGTGCTAAAATCAATAAGAACTTTTAAGCAACTATATTTAAGATATCTTGTAACTTCATAATACTCCCAACTCCAAGAATCCGTTTTGCTGGTATGGTATTAAAGAAAAAAGAAATGCAATTTGAAACAGAAAGTTTACAGAAGATCACAGTTCTGCAGACTTTTCAAATAAATAAGTTTGCAAATCGCTAATGCTCCTTTAAATATTTGGGTGGCTTTTTTTAAGACTTAGAATTTTGCTCTACTAATTTTGCTCTACTAATTGGTCCTGTGTCCCAGGTGGAGTGTTATGATCAGTTTTCTGTTTACTCCAAAATAATAGTAATCTATTAAATTGGTATGCCTCCTGATCCCAGATACTCAGCTCAGAACTAAGTCCCACTGTGTTCAGTGTGGTTTATTTCCTAGAGCAGTGTTTCCCAACCTTTTTTGAGCCGCGGCACATTATTCACATTTTCAAAATCCTGGGGAACATTGAGCGGGGGGGGGGGGGGGGTTTGGACAAAAAAATCTCTCTTCCTCCCTTTCGCTCTATTTCTCTCTCCCTTCCTCTTTCTCTCTCTCTCTCCATCCCTCTTTCTTTCTCCCTTCCTCTCTCTTTTGCTCTTTCTCTCTCCCTCCTTCCCCCTCTTGCTGTCTCTCTCTCTCTTTCTTTCTTTCTCTTTATCTCCCTCTCTCATTCTGTCTCTCTTGCTATCTCTTTCTTTCTCTCTACCTTCCTTCCTCTTTTGCTCTTTCTCTCTCCCTCCTTCTCCCCTCTTGCTGTCTCTCTCTCTCTTTCTTTCTTTCTCTTTCTCTCATTCTGTCTCTCTTGCTATCTCTTTCTCTCTTCCTTCCTCTCTCTTTTGCTCTCTTTCTCTCTCCCTCCTTCCCCCCCTCTTGCTGTCTCTTTCTTTCTTTCTTTTTCTCTTTCTCTCTCTCTCTCATTCTGTCTCTTGCTATCTCTCTCTTTCTCTCTCTTCCTTCTTTCTCTCTCTTGTTCTCTCTATATATTTCTTCTCTGCGGAGGCCGGCAAAGCTTTTTCTTATTTCAACACTGGTTGAAAAACACTGTCCTAGAGTACATAGGAGTACAGTTATGAACTGCAACAATTTACTGTAGTGTACTGACTTGTAGTCAGTTGTACTACAATTTCCAGAATCCTTTGCCATATATTTAGAGGTCTTCTGGCTGGAGAAAACTATAGAATTATATATTATAGGCATTATATTATAGGGCTACTATGCTGGCTGGGGAATTCTGGGATTTGAAGTCCACAAGTCTTAAAGTTGCCAAGTTTGAAGACCTCTGTTCTAGGGGAATTTAGACAAAGATATTAAAAATAAATTGCATAAAAAAACCCCTAAACAATATTATTTAGTCAACTTAATGTGCTAATAAACTAAAGACAAATTATTATACTGCCTTCATTTATAATACAATAATATGTAAATTTAGTGCCACCTTCAGGAAAATACTTATTTATATACAGAGATACGTAGCTGAATTTTCCGTCCTTGCACGTTATTTAAATATGACTGCAGGTTGCACTTTTACTCAGGAAATTGTTACTTCAAGAACTTCAGATAATTTTGCAAGCATTATGATCTATTGGTTGTAGGTGGGTAGAAGTAGGTAGGTAGGAATCTCTTTCATTGGACGCCTCTGATTGTAAGATGCAAACACTACAAATGTCTAAAAAAGAAAATTCTAGTTTGTAGATCCCTGCGAGCATTGCAAATATGGCTGGCAGGCCTAAAGGCCCAATACAAAAGATGACTTCCTGGAAGATTTCAAATTTGGGTTTTCCCAGATGTGCCAATAGGACATCTCTAATAGAATGGAACTCAAGCCTGGGAGTTTTCTTTCATTGGGGGGTGTTACTTGGAACCCTGACAATGGCTCTCATTAAAAAATATTCTGTTTGATATGCAATTCTCCCACAAATTTACAAATCCCTTAGCACCAACGCCTTTGTGTTATATACTGTATCAAAACAATGCAATATATATGCTAATTATCAAAAACAAGAATGGCTACATGCCAAAATTCAGTATATGCAGCATACTAGTGGCTAAACCAAGCCCTTTGAAAATGTTTGTGAACGCTTTGACCCATTTTTCAGATTGGAAGCATAGAGGCTGCTAATGTGTAGGTGTATATTTTAGGAACTACAAATGCAATTTTTAAAGTTTTGCCATGACAAGCTCCCATAATTTGTTATTTGTTTGTTGAAGGCTTTCACCCAGAAATTCAAAGCAATATAAACTTCTGTTTAGAAGTTTGTTTATATTTCCTATTTCTAAACTGCCTATCTCCCTCAGAGATATTCCTTCTTTTCACTTAATTCCCATAACAAGACTTTGAGGCAGTGATTGATGAAAGTTACACAGGGAGCATTCAGAGTATACTTTGGATTTGAACCAGATGCCCCCAGAAGTTGAACCCTGCCACATTTTTTGCACTGCGATGCCTGGCATTTCTCACTAATAGCAATGCTGCTGAAACGTTCTGTAATGTCGGAAAAGTGTTCCTCATTTCTCTATTAAGCTTCTGAAAGCCGCTGCATGAGGAAGCGGAATTATTTGAATTTGATCCAATAAAAACTGTCCTCGGATTAAAAGATGCTCAACATTAGCACATTGACTTGCATATCTTAATTTTTTGTAGGTCGGAGGGGTTTGCTCCTAGCTGAAGTAAAAGAAAAAAGTTTATTGAAGGAGGCAATCTTCATTGGCAAGGGGAAAAATAATATAGGCTTAAATGTGTTGACACCAGAAAACCAGAGTCCTGTCTACTCAGCCACAATATCTCACTGGATGATTTGGGGTATTACATACAATAGTCCAGCCTATTTCACAGAGGGGTGATTGCAGAGGAAAAAATAGGAGAGTAAGTATAGCTGATAGGGAGGTGTATAAAATGAGACAGAAGGAGGTGAAACAGATAATATATGCTGCTAAAGCCTCAAAAGAGGAAGAAATTGCCAAATCTGTAAAGAAGGGGGATAAAACCTTCTTCAGATATATTAGTGATAAGAAGAAAAACTGCGGAATCACGAAGCTTAGTACCGGGAATAATACATGCATTAATGGGAATAAGGAGATCGCTGACCATTTCAATAGCTACTTCTGTTCAGTTTTCTCAAAAGACTATAGTATTATTCTTACAAAATAATACTATAGAGGGATATAGCATTGCTTCCAGCTGTACGGATTCAGCTCCAGTGATCTTAGAAGCTGATGTCTTAGAAGAACTTGAACGATTAAAGATAAATAAGGCAATGGGTCCAGATGGCATCCACCCCAGAGTTCTTAAAGAACTCAGATCTGTCATTGCTACTCCCCTGACTGATTTGTTTAACCAATCCTTGTTAACAGGAGAAGTTCCTGAGGATTGGAGAATGGCCAGTGTTGTGCTTATCCACAAGAAGGGCAGTAGAGAAGAAGCTGGTAACTACAGGCCAGTTAGCTTGACATCAGTGGTAATTAAAATGATGGAGACTCTACTCAAAAAGAGGATAAATCAGCACCTAAAAAACAATAACTTATTGGACCCAAATCAGCATGGCTTTACTGAAGGCAAATCATGTCAGACTAATCTCATTGATTTCTTTGACTATGTCACAAAGGTGTTGGATGAAGGTGGTGCCGTGGATATTGCCTACCTGGACTTCAGCAAAGCCTTTGATACGGTTCCACAAAAAGAGCTGATAGATAAATTAGTGAAGATTGGACTTAATCCCTGGATAGTTCAATGGATTTGCAGCTGGCTGAAGCGTAGACATCAGAGAGTTATTGTTAACGGCGAGTATTCTGAGCAGAGTCAGGTTACAAGCGGTGTGCCACAAGGGTCTGTTCTGGGTCCTATTCTTTTTAATATGTTTGTGAGTGACATAGGGGAAGGTTTGGTAGGGAAGGTTTGCCTATTTGCCGATGACTCTAAAGTGTGCAATAGGGTTGATATTCCTGGAGGCGTCTGTAATATGGTAAATGATTTAGCTTTACTAGATAAATGGTCAAAGCAATGGAAACTGCAGTTTAATGTTTCCAAATGTAAAATAATGCACTTGGGGAAAAGGAATCCTCAATCTGAGTATTGTATTGGCAGTTCTGTGTTAGGAAATACTTCAGAAGAAAAGGATTTAGGGGTAGTGATTTCTGACAGTCTCAAAATGGGTGAACAGTGCAGTCAGGCGGTAGGGAAAGCAAGTAGGATGCTTGGCTGCATAGCTAGAGGTATAACAAGCAGGAAGAGGGAGATTATGATCCCGCTATATAGAATGCTGGTGAGACCACATTTGGAATACTGTGTTCAGTTCTGGAGACCTCACCTACAAAAAGATATTGACAAAATTGAACAGGTCCAAAGACGGGCTACAAGAATGGTGGAAGGTCTTAAGCATAAAACGTATCAAGAAAGACTTAATGAACTCAATCTGTATAGTCTGGAGGACAGAAGGAAAAGGGGGGACATGATCGAAACATTTAAATATATTAAAGGGTTAAATAAGGTCCAGGAGGGAAGTGTTTTTAATAGGAAAGTGAACACAAGAACAAGGGGACACAATCTGAAGTTAGTTGGGGGAAAGATCAAAAGCAACATGAGAAAATATTATTTTACTGAAAGAGTAGTAGATCCTTGGAACAAACTTCCAGCAGACGTGGTAGATAAATCCACAGTAACTGAATTTAAACATGCCTGGGATAAACACATATCCATCCTAAGATAAAATACAGAAAATAGTATAAGGGCAGACTAGATGGACCAGGAGGTCTTTTTCTGCCGTTAGACTTCTATGTTTCTATGTTTCTAATAATTAGTTAAACACATTTCTAATTTATTATGTACCATCAAGTCATTGCCAACTCTTGGTGCCTGCACTGATAGTTTTTAGCAGAAGTTTGAATATCACCTCCACCTTTGTCAGCATATACAGTACTGTATATAAATCCGTTTCATTCTGAAGTTTTTGAATTTAGCCAATATGCCAGCACTTGCAGAGGGAGCCATCTAGTGGACTTTGGTGGCAATGCCTATTTCTTTAATATACGAGAACATGATCTCCCAAAGTCTGAGTTATACTGTATATAGTCCTTGACTTACAACCATTTTAGTGATTGTTTAAGGTCACAATGGCACTGAAAAAAGTGACTTATGATCATGCATCCCAGTGGCCAGTCAGGGCCCACACCTGCCACCTGGTGCGCCCTAGGGGAAGGACCTTCTCTGTGGCAGCTCCAACGCTGTGGAATCAGCTCCCCACTGAGATTTGCACTGCTCCCACTCTCATGGTCTTTCGGAATGCATTAAAAACACACCTGTGCCAGCGGTCCTGGAGCCATTGAGCATGGCCCTCTGCTCCGACCGACAGTATGAATGTGATGGACGAATCAGGTTGTATTATTATTATTATTATTTATTAGCTTTATATGCCACCTCTCTCCAAGGATTCAGGCCAATTTACAACATATAAAAAAGATAGTATGCATCGAGACACAGTTAATTTAAATTAAAAGTTACATTTAAGAAAGTTACATTTAAAAACTAAAAAAACCTATTAAAATACACACATATCCACACAAACAAACTCATTATACATTCATTAGCCAGGGGGCAGTTTCTAATATCCCTATGTTTGGCGGCATAGTTGAGTCTTTAGACTCTTTTGAAAGGCAAGGAGGGTGGGGGCAATACAAATTTCTGGGGAAGCTGATTCCAGGACCACAGAGAAGGTTCTTCCCCTAGGTCCTGCCAAATGACATTGTCTAGTTGACGGGACTTGGAGAAGGCCAACTATGTGGAACCTAACCGGTCGCTGGGACTCAAGCGGCAGGTGGTGGTCCTGGACGTAATCTGGTCCGATGCTATGTAGGGCTTTATAGGTCATAACCAACACTTTGAATTGCATCTGGAAACTAATCAGCAGCCAATGCAGTCCGCGGAGTGCTGGAGAAATATGGCCATGTCTTAGAAGGCCCATAGCTGCTCATGCAGCTGCATTTTGGACGATTTGAAGTTTCCGAACACTCTTCAAAAGTAGCCCCATGTAGAGACCATTGCAGTAGTCGAACCTTGAGATGATAAAGGCATGAGTGATACACAAATTTCTTGTGTCTCCAATCACACTTGGCCAATAAAGAATTCTATTCTATATTCTATATACTATATTCTATATTCATTTTATACTCTATATTCTATATTCTAGTCTAGTATACTAATTTAACAACTACAGTGATGCATTTAATTGCAGGAAAGATTATAAAATGAGGCTTAGCAACAAAATTTTTGGGGTCAGTTGTGTTCATGCATTCCTTGATTACCTGTACATTGTTGGGCGGAGGGGGGGAGAATAGGCAAGAATTTGTTTTAAAATTATTTAAAAATAGGCGTTGGAGATCTGTTTCCATCAATTGGTCAGTAGTAAGAGGAGCCCATACGAGAGGTCTAAACTTCAATTCTTTAAACACATTATCCCACTATAGATTAGGGCCCCCAAATTAATGTGAGAATTTTTATTGTACCATGTTCTTCCAATGTTCAGACAGTTGAATAGAAATGACATTTGTAGACAGGGGAAGCAGCAGTTCCAGAGGTTGACATTCCTTTAAAAAAATCAGATACAGTGTTACCTCTAACTAAGAACACCTCTACTTAAGAACTATTCTAGATAAGAACTGTGTGCTCAAGATTTTTTTGCCTCTTCTCAAGAACCATTTTCTACTTAATAAACCGAGCCCAGAAAAATTTCCAAGGAAATTTGAGAGTGGCACGAAGACCCAGCCAGTTTTCCTGCCATTCCCCCTTTAATTCCAGCCATCTCGGGCTTTTCTGAGCTTCCAGAGGAGCCTTTCGGTGGTGCTTAAGGAGGCTTTGGCAGTCCAGAGCGAATGGAGCGTTTTCCTTTCTCTGGGGGCTTGGAGAGGGAATAAATCACTTCACTGTGGTGACTCTCTCATGCTGCCTCCCATACACTTATCGCAAGGTTGCCTCCCGGAGTATCTGGGCGTGGAAAGGCAAAAGAGGGTGCTTCGCCCCGGCAGGATCAACTCGGCTTCAGCCAAACCGAGGAGCCACCACAGTGAAGGAAAGGCACTGGCTACAAAGCGAGCGAACAACTGAGAGGGGAGGGGAGCCCTTTCAGCATGGGAAGGAAGAGGATGGAGGTAGCAGCAGCAGCTGCCGCCACCTTTCAGTCAAAGAAGCAAGAGGTTCCCCCCTCTCGCTCACCTGGGTTTCTCTCTCTGGCGCAGTGTATGGGAGGCAGCCTCACGCCGGGTGTATGGGAGGCACGTACTCCTCCTTGCCGCCTCAAAGTCCTTCTTTTTTTTTAAGTCTTAAAGTTTTGGATGTTTTTGATTCACCTTACCTCACCTTCTTCCTTCAGCAGCAACCGTCCTCCTCTTCCTCCCACCCAAATTCCGAGCTTTTATTTCTTTCCTAATGGGTTTGCACACATTATTTGCTTTTACATTGATTCCTATGGGAAAAATTGCTTTTACTTACAAACTTTTCTACTTAAGAACCTGATCACAGAACGAATTAAGTTCCTAAATAGAGGTACACTGTATAATAAAATGTTCTACAAACTTACAACAGTTTGTTTAGTGCACTGAAAAAAATGTCACATGACCGTTTTTCATACAACCGTTGCGACATTCCTATGGTCATGTAATCAAAATTCAAATGCTTGGCAACTGATTCATATTTATGATAGTTGCAATGTCCTGGAGTCATGTAACCTTCTTTTGTGGCCTTCTGACAAGCAAGATCAATGGGAAAAACCAGATTCACTTGACTACATCATGTTACTAATTTAGTAACTGCAGCGATTTACTTAACGAATGTGGCAAGAAAGGTTGTAAAATGGGGCTAAATTCACTAAACAAATGTCTTGCTTGGCCACAGACATTTTGGGCTCAATTTTAGTTGTCAATCATGGACTACCTGTATTCCATCCCTTTTTTGGGAGGGAGACTGGCAGGAAAAGGAAGTAATGCCTCAAATTGATATTCTACCTTTTACAGTCTATTGTGGTTAGCTCTGGCCCAGCTCCTGCCCCAAGGACTGTGGATGTGGGGGAGACATCCACATGCTGCAGGACTGTTTTGCCCCCCTGGTGGAATCTGATGATGAAGGCTCCTCTGACCAAGAAGACATAAGTGACAGGGAGGACAGTGTGGCAGACAGCTCAGAAGGAGATCAATTATCTAGCTCCTCCTTGGATTCAGAACAAGAGTTAATGATACAGCCACGCATGAGGAGAGCGATGCATAGGCAACAACTGAGAGATTATTATCAAAGAAAATGAGGCCACCTGTGGTTGGGTGGGGCTGTGGTAATTAGTGAGGCTGCTATAAATAGCAGCCTGTGGGTTTGGCCATTGTGGAGGATTATCTGATCGTTGTGTTTCGTGACTGCTTTACTGACTTTGACTTTTTGGGTGCTGATTTTTCCCCACTTTGAAACTAAACCAGAGCAAAGTGTGTTTCACTTTGTGAAAGAAGAAGGACTGTGAATTGCCTCACAGCTGCAAGCTAAGTATCACAGAACTGATATGGGACTTGTACAAATTACCAGTTTGTTTGGAGACAGTGCTTTTTGCTATACCAAAAGAGGGCTTAGTTTAAGTGAATTTTCATTATAAAGAACATTGTTTTGAATTTTCAAACGTGTGTGTGTCTGAAAATGTGTACCTGTGAATTTTTGGGAGGATTCTACCAGAGAGCCCGACAGAACAGAGTCACTCTGGAAATGGTGAAGGGTTAGGCAGCAAAGACACTACTTTTAAGGAAGGCATACACAAAATGAAGAAAGGATATTATTCTTTTAGTTGTCAAACATTCTCATAACATTTCCCACTAGGGAGTTATGGTTGACGTGGAGAACATAGGTATCTTGCAGGTAAGATACCAAGTAAAATCAGAGATAACTGGATAAGGCCTCTATGTCATAAGGAGTTGAAACAATAATTTCCCATGGTGATAGGAGCTAAAGCTTCTATCCTGGTGCCTTGGAACATATTTTTACAATCCGACCAATCAGGTGTTTACAGTGGGGGTGTCCCCCTGACCTTCCTGCCAATCAGCTTAGAGCTCTGTTGGGAGAATTGGCAGTAGTCTTATGGTTGGGGGTCACCACAACATGAGAAACTGTATTAAGGGGTCACAGCATGAGAAAGGTTGATAATTGGATGATTCTCTTTAAAAATGATTCACTTTAAAAATCAGCTAGTAAAGATAGAGAAGAGGACTTGGAATCAGAAAATGAGGACTGAGTTCTCTATGTAGCTAAGTAGCTACATTTGGATGATCTTTGGCCAACTCACTTCTTCATACTTTTCCCTTCTTTGAAAGGTTGACTGGGGCTAGGAGAAGACTTAAAAAATATTCATGTGGGGAAAAGGACAAAGTATTACAATGAGTTACAATTCATCCCTTAACAGAGAAGCTCAAAAAGACAGTAGTATCCCCAAAATACATGAAGAAAATTCTCCAGTTGGCCTTTGACAATCCCTTGAATGACATCTAGATGGGGATTAGATTCTTTATTCTTTACTAGGGAGGATTCTACTGACTGGGCTTAGCTAGAAATAATGCTATTGATGGCTAGATTGACAACTGATGTAACAAAAAGTATTATAAGATAAGCCATTCCAAAAGTTCCTCTAGTCTTTTCACCATTTACAAAGATGGCATGGATATGGTCATGCCACTTCTGGAAGTGAACAAATTGCACTGATGTATTCCATTTGTATATACCGTTTTCCCTAAAGTAAGATATCCCCTGACAATAAGCCCAATCGGGCTTTTGAGTGCATGGCAAATAAGGCCAAGCGCTTATTTCAGGGTTCACAAAAATATAAGAGAAGGTCTTATTTTGGGGAAAACAAAATTGTTGTTACAACAAGACAGATGAGCTTGCCAAATTAAATAACTTGAAAACTATTCACAGTCTTCAGGATGGAAATTCCTGAGTTATATTGATAGATCAGGAAACAAGCTTTGGTCAGCAATATTAAAACATTTCTAAACTATGTGGGACTGAGAATGTAATGTAATTTAATTTATTTGATTTCTAAGCCACCCAACTCCTTGTGGACTCTGGGCAGTGTATAGTAATAAAACTAATATGATATAAAAGCAATATAAACAGTAGTAAATAACATAATAAAAACAATGGAATGTAAAACAGTTAAAACCCCCAAATACAACAATAATTCAGCAAACATTTATACTTCTTGGGCCAGGCTGGTTGGACCTGCTCAACGGCCCCAGGCTTCCCGGCAGAACCGTGGCTCTAGTCCACAGGTCATGTTGCTATTACATTGCTATGTCGCCACATCATGTTGCTATCATGTTTTGTGACATTTTTGCCATTCATGGAGCTGGGGTGGGCATGGCCCGCACCTGATGGTTTCAGCCCATGGGCTACCAGTTTGACACCCCTGCTGATTTATACTTATTATACCCCTGATTTATTATGATTTATAATAATTTATTTTTATTATTCCATATCAGTTTCCTGCTGCCTACCCTCTGCTTGAACACCCATAGTAAAGATCTTATTATCTAGGGAGATTCTCAGTCATCGAGGTCATGGTTGTTCTAAAGATCATTTTTCAAAAGGCAACTGGACATTCTTTGTTTTTCCTTGAAGACATTGTGTTTCCCATTCAAGAAGCTTCTTCATTTCTTTTCTTATCATTTTTCTGAATAATCAGTTGTACTGCCAAACTGTTCTTGCCGTAAGAACATTTTTGTAACATGTAATGAAAAATTGCCTTCCTGCAGTCTATATCCTTTATTTCATGTACTGTATTTTGGGGGTGATGCGAATCATATACATTCAATTGTTTGGGTTGATACCAGTGGTGAAATCCAATTTTTTTTACTTTTTTTGTGGAAGGGGAAGCTTACTGCAAAATCTCCATTCCCACCTCATTCTGGGGCCAGCCAGAGGTGGTATTTGTTGATACCTTTGATACGCAAGAAACAGGCTGCTCATACATTAGAGAATGATTTTTAAGTAATCTCCTATCTAAATACTAACCAGATCCAATCCTTTTCAGTATCTCACATCAGTCAAGCATGCCACCTAGCTGTTCTATCTGTCATCTTCAAAAAATGCAATCATAGGTGGCTATTGCCATCTTATGGATTTTTTTCTGAGTTCCTGCTACAACTATGGGATTTTTCAAGATTCTTCCATTTAAGCATTAACCACTTCTGCTTTAATGCTTTTTTCCCAGGAACAGAAATAATTGCCTTTTTAATAACAAAATAAAATAGGTCATAAAACAAACTTTTAAGAACAAGCTTACACACCACAAAATCAAAACACTACCATATATTAGATTATCCCAGATGCCCATAAACACTGTACAACGTCACAACTATTGTTTGCTTATAAAGCTTTCCCTTTGTTTTATTCCTTGGTCAACGATTGACCATGACCACCCTAAGGAAGTTGTGACTAAACCCCCGACACAAGCTTTTGAGGGAAATCTTTCTTCCCCCTAGAACTAGTTTATTTTATTTTATTTTATTGTTTTATTTATTTATTTAAAACATATACAAGATAGCAGGTATTGGTATAAGCATAAACAAAAGCAAAGTAGGTACAGGTAAATTTGGACAATAGGGCAGTAAGAAAGGGACGGTAGGCACAATGGTGCACTTATACACACCCCTTGCAGACCTCTTAGGAATGGAGTAAGGTTAAAGTTTTGGGGGTTTGAGTCAAAAAACTAAGGATTTGTAGGTTTCGGAAAAAAAAAAAAAATTATTAATTTTTTCTTTTTTTTATAATAGTTAATACATATGTATTCTTTTTCTATATTTGAATTTATACTTTCATAAGAAGCGGGGGAAATACACCCCCACTTTATGTTCATTGTTTGTTTGTATTTGTTTGTCTTTTTATGAAAATAATAAAAAAAATTTAAAAATAAAAAATAAAGTTTTGGGGGTTTGGGGAAGAAACCTGTCAGGTAGTGCACTCCAGTCATTGTTCTCTCTGTTGTCAAAGTCGTATTTTCTGCAGTTAGGCCAAGACCTAATTGCCCCAAGCCTGGAGACATAAGTGAGTCTTCAGACTGTTATAGAAGCCAATGAGGGTGGGGGGCAATGCAAATTTCCGAGTCCAAGGGGAGCTGATTCCAGAGGGCCGGGGCCCCCACAGAGAAGGCTCTTCCCCTTGGCCTCACCAAGCAACATTGTCTAGTCAATGGGACTTGGAGAAAGCCAACTCTGTGGGACCTCACCGGTCGCTGAGACTCATATACCAGAAAGCAGTCCCACAAGTAATCTAGCCTGATGCCATCTGAGGCATTATAGGTCATTATCAACGCTTTGAATTGTTTCCGGAAACCAATCGGCAACCAATGCAATCTGCAGAATTTACATTGAGTTTGAATCTATTGTGTGCTTGTGTAAAGATGCACCATCTCTCTCTTGGTTTTAACCCCAGGGACCCCATGACAAAGTCAACTTATAGTTTATTAGATTTATAGTTTATTAGATTTGTATGCCGCCCCTCTCCGAAGTTGTATTTTGTCCTTCAATCTAGAATAGGTAGGTACCATATGTTAAGCCTACGAATTTGGGCTTATCTGAATAAATAAATGCAGTTATTGTATATTGTTGAGCAACTTCAACGTCCCAACTGAGCTCAGGAGAAAATCAAAGCTAGGATACGTCCACTGGATCGCGGTTACACACACACACACACACACACACACACACACAAATCCCGCCCCCTCCCCCCCACTTGGGCGGCTTTCCACGTGTGCTGAGGTTGGAAATCGCCTCGGCCTGACGAGGCGCCGCGCCCTCAGTTAGGACGGCTACGCGAAGCAAAGCGAGCTCCGTCAAATAATAATATTTTTTTTTAAGCGCTGCAAAACCTCCGCCACCGAAAGAAAGAAAACCGGGGAAGGGTGGCGGTGGGGGACTCGCGCAACGATATCGGCGCAAAGGCGAAACGCTGTTTCCCACCCACCCCCTCCGTTATTCCAGGCTTCCCGGCGCCAGGCACCATCCCTGGGCGGAGAAGTCAGCACCGCCTCCTTCCTCTTTCTTCAGGGCGAACATGGCTGCAGCTGCCGTCTGCTCGGCCGTAAAGGTAAGGCGCCTTTTGCCACCGTTTTCGTCCAGCGGGGGAAAGCCGAGGCTTCCCCTCGTTTGCAAGGTGGGGGGAACCTTCTCCCCCTCTTCCTCACTCCCGAGTGGTTTCCTCAGGGCTCCAGCGCCTCTGCAAAGAGGCGCCCGCCCGGCCTCGGCACGAGGGAGAAGCTCCCCGCACCTTTTGGCCGGCCTAAAAAAAATCAGCGCTTATCGCCGCCGCTGACGGCGCGGGAGGAGGAGGAGGCGGAAGGCGGCCTTTTCCGCTTCTCCCGGGGCTGCAAACCGAGGCAGCCTGGCTGAACGCAGGGAGATTTACTGCAGAGCAAAAGGCGCGCAAGTGTGAGTTGCGTTAAACGTTTGTTAAGAGAGAGAAAGCGCGTCGATCCTGGGGTGGCAGTGAGAGAGGGGCGAGGAATCCGGTTTTCGAAAAGGGTTTCTGAGCTTGCTTGCTTGCTTGCTTGCCTTCCTTCCTTCCTTCCTACCGTCTTTCTTTCTTTCCTTCCTTTTAATTTTAAAAATTTCTTTTTAATTGTTTTAATTTTTTTAATTTTAATTTTATTTATTTATCTAGTTAGTTAGTTAGTTAGTTAGTTAGTTAGTTAGTTAGTTAGTTAGTTAGTTCAATTTGTATGCCACCCAACTCCCTAACTCTGGGAGGCTCACAACTAACTAAAACAATAAATGCAACATTAGTATTAAAATATCCAGAAAGAGAAACTGACAATAAAACCATGCCTATCCTTTATGGCCAGAGCTTGCATGATTGATCCCCCCCCCCCCCCCACTGTAACAACCTTTTTTTTTTTTTTTTGCCCTGCTTGTGCTGGACTTTGTTCTATCTGTCTTTCCCCCACCTCTTTTGGATCCTTCTAAGGATCATCCATTAAATGCTGGATTTTGTCCAAGGTTCAGATGGAAGAAGAGCCAGGAGTTAAGATTGTGGGGCTGCCTCCTTCAAGCACAATGTAACGGGCAGAGAGTGTCTGGTTTTCCTCCCCAACCTCCTTAGAGTCTGAAACTGGGGATCACCCAAGTTTCCAAATCTAAGATACTTGGATTTAGAGGCTCTTTAGAAACCTTGGAAAGCAATATGGGTAGTTCTCGACTTAACCATAGTTCACTTATTCAGAAGTTACAACAGCACTGGGAAAAAAGTGACTCGACCATTTTTCACACTGTGGTCGCATCTTGAAAACGGATTCATATTTATGACGGTTGCGTTGTCCCCCATCGGATGATCTCCTTTTTGCAGTCTCCTGACAAGCAAAGTCAATGAGGAAACCAGATTCATTTAACAACCGTGTTGCTAATTTAACAACTGCGGTGATTTCGTTTAAATGTGGCAAGACAAGTCATGAAATGGGGACAAAACTCACTTAACAAATTTTTCACTTGGCAACCTAAATTTTGGGGATTGATTGTGGTTGTAAAGTTGAGGACTACCTATACAATAAAAACAAATCCCTAATTCTGAGATTGTATTATTTTTCCTGCCATTCTGCTGATGCACAAAGCAAATCTGAATAAAAACAAAATACTATACAGATACAGAAAGTTAACAAATGGTGAACATATGACCCCAGGACAATAAATATTATGCATGCCAGTTGCCAAGTGTAAAATGAGGACCCAGATTGTTGGGGGCAGTAGTTGCAAAGGTGAAAAATTACTCACCTTTTTCAGTAGGTCATGAAACAAATGCTTGTAAGTGGAGGACTACCTGGGATTAAAATGCAGAGTGTCTTTTATGGTATTATCTGGGAGCGGTTAAGTCAGTGACAGTAGAAAATATTTTTGTAAGACTCCGTAATAAGGGTTAGAGAAGATTGCATTAGAGACTTCCAGAAGTCTTGCAGTTTTTAAAGTTTCCTGTTCATTAGATGGAAACTTCACCAGCGTTGCTAACTCTATGGGTTGATTGGGCAATCTAGAACCGAGAACAGAGATAAGTGGGCAGGTCTGTTCCTCTCAATGTTGTTGTGGAATTTGTTCTTCTGAAAAGTTACAAAGGAAGTGAGGTTTGCTACTGTGCCTGTTTTGATAGGAACGTCCTGTAGAAATTCTTGATGGCCCTCTGTTTCCAGTACTTTTTCCATCTGTCCTGCATTGTGATTAAGAGAGTTGCCTAAGCCTAAAGAGATATGTTAGCCAGCCTTAGCAAATTAAATAAAGCAATAAAGACATTGTGATGTTAGTGGTACATTCATGAAGAATTTATCCTTTTATCTTGTCTTCTAATCTGTATTTCTTCTCTGGAAGATTGGAATTATCGGAGGGACGGGGCTGGATGATCCTGAGATATTAGAAGGTCGAACAGAGAAATACATTGATACACCATTCGGAAAGGTGCGTATAGGTAACTAGGACATCTGTTTTTTATGTATATAGTGTGCTAAGGAAAACACCTGAAATAGAGCTATATTTCCAAGAATTCCTTATAGGTTTCTATGAAAAAACACCCAGTTGATTGTATGAAGAAAGATAAGAAAGTCCTCATAAAATACCCATGTGTTCTTCGGATGCACAAATTATTTCTTAATTTCTTGGCAAATGGTTATGGATCCATGAATTCAGTTCTTCTCTTTATGTACACATGTATATATTGAATATTTTAGTGGGACAGGTGTATTCACAAAGTGTGACTTTGTGTGTGTGTGTTTATGTTTATAGGTTAATATAAGTTTCAGATTACTGTCCTTTTCATTACTCCTCATAGACTATTTTTCATAGAATCAGAGCTGATCCCCATCCAGCTGCCTAATGATGATGCAAAATTGTCTTTCTGGGATATTCTGTACTTTGATTTAGTCCCATAGCATTCACTAAGAAACCCAAGCAGTCAGGTCCCAGAATAGCCAATCCACTACTGATTTGTAGCCTGCTGCTATTGATCCAGTAATTCAATGATCTCTAATGTTTCCAGCTCGACAGAGTTGGGAGGGGGGCATACAACTTTGTGCAAGTATGTGTGTGTGTGTGTGCTCACGCAAGCGCATGCATGCATGCTAGCCCGCCCCACCACTTCTACAGCCCGGTTGCAAATGGGCTGCTGCCTGGCAGCAGGACATGGACCAGGGAAATTGGGGACCCCTGCTGTAATTGTAATATTCTGAAGAATCTACAATATAACTTTGCAATTGTTTTCTTGTACATCAAATTTGGGCGGGCAGCAAAATCTGTCAAGATCTTATTGAGATTTATTTCTAACGTGTGATTTAATGCGCAGGATTGTAGTGCGTGATGGATTTTCACTTTGATTACTGCATTAGTAGCAAATCAGGCTCTTTTTAAAAAAAACGTTGGTGGAATTTTATGATGTAGTAGATGTTACTTTGTGTGTTGTTTTTAATTCTAGCCATCAGATGCACTGATTTCAGGAAAGATAAAAAATGTTGACTGTGTGCTTCTATCCAGGTATGTGAAATTCCTTTAAAACACGTGACTTAAAATTGCATTAGAAAATATGATGTGCCATTAATCATAACCAAGCCAAACAAAAGCTTGCTAACAATGCAGATTGGATTGAGAACTGCTTGGCAGACAACCAAGGAGCTCTGCAAGAGTTTCTTGTGCCATCATCTGTTCTTGTTTGCTAGAGACTCAGCAATCAGGCAGTTGATAAGAAGGCACAGTATAGGTGGTATAGATGGAGGAAAGTAGCAACTTTCACAAGAAATTACATAATCACCATGAATTGCCCATTTCAAGGTTGAGGATTAGACCAATTACTCCTGAAATTCCTCCAAATATAGGACTGTATACTTTATTGAACTGGGGGATGTGATGGTGCAGTGGTTAAATACATTGAGCTTATCAGCTGGAAAGCTGACAGTCTGGTTTTAAGGCTTGAGCACCGTGTGACGGGATAAACTCTCGTCCCTTGCAGCCAACTTAGCAGTTCGAAAGGATACAAGTAGATAAATAGGTACCACTTTGGTGGAAAGTAACAGGGTTCCATGCCACTATATGTATAATCGTGCTGGCCACATAAAACCATGGAAATTGTCTTCAAATAACAGTGGCTCCCTCAGCCAAGAAGCAGGTGAGTACCACTCTCTAAAGTCGGATATCACTAGACAAGAAACCTTTACTTTATTGAATGTATTAAGTTTCTTAATGTGGGTTTTTTAATTTTCTCATGAGCTTCCTTGCCAAAGGAACTGTGATTTGGGATAGAGAATCCAAGGACTCTAATTTTTTTTTAAAAAGTCCTCTTGTGGGCATAAGCATGATAAAGGCTCTTAGTCCAAACACATTTTTAAAAAACAAAAATATAAGATATGAACCAAGAACCTCATAAACATGCAGATCAGGGCTCCTCGTGTGGTCTACCAGGTAATATAGATAATCTGGTGATTTTGGATTGACCACTGTAGAAGCTTTTCCTTGCTTACTCATAAACTTGCTTTCTCCTCTCCCCCCCCCCCCATCAGCTCCCTTCCCCATGCTCCAAATTGTAGCTGTAGCATCAAGCACTAATAAGGGAGTTCAGGGACTCTGACAATGGGCCGTCATGTTTAGATTGCAGTTTGACTTCTTCTCAACCTGGTCTTGGGTGTCTAGTATTCTCCTCAACTCATATTTGCATAAAGTTGGAATAAATTATCTGTAGCGCCGATGAAACTCCAAGCCCCTAAGAAAAGTGGTCTGGGGAATCCTTTCAATAACTTATCTGTCATATAGGGAACATTTTAAAAAAATATTTTTTATTAAATTTTTATCACAACAAACAAACAAAAAAAATCTTAAAGAAAAAGTGCCCAACACCAATAACCCCTCCACCATTTAGGGGGTTAAATTATTTACAGTAAATTTCAATTTCTTCCGGTTTACATTTCTTTACATACAAAAAGTGATTGGAGTTTATTTTTCACATTGTCGTCATATATTCTACTTAAGATATAATCTTTCACCTTATTCCATCGTGCCATCAGCTTCTCCAATTTATTTTCATCAAAGTTATTTAATCTTATTTCCATAATTTCGAAGTGGATGTGGTCCACCATGTACCAGTACCAATTCTGGATTGTCCATTTATTGCTGTCCTTCCACCCTAATACCACTACTGCTTGAGTGCTTTCCAAAGCTGCTGTTTTGATTTCTTTAAATTCTCGTAATTCCCCATGTTTAACTAGTGTTGCTGATTCTTTCGTGATTATCCAATTAATGTCATATAGGGAACAATGACACAGTTGCAATGCAGTTGCAATGAAATGAAATGTAATTTTTCTATCCCACCTCAGCTTTCTGAATACGCCTATAGTCCTGCCTCTCAAAAAGACCAGGTATGAATCTTCAGCCAGAAAAAAAGCTTGAGCATCTTTAGCTGAAATGGGTCAGAGCAAATCATGATTTGATGCATCATTTTTCTGATCGCAGTGCAGATTTAATTGCCCAAGTAGCTTGTCCATTTATTATTCTCCATTTTTATATTATGTTTTTGGGTTTAACCAGATTCCTTCTCTCTTTTTTCTTTCCCTAGGCATGGGAGGCATCATTCCATCATGCCAACAAATATCAATTTCCGTGCCAATATGTGGGCACTAAAAGAAGAAGGTTGCACTCACCTATTAGTGACGACTGCCTGTGGTTCATTACGAGAAGAGATTCAGCCTGGAGATCTTGTTATAATTGACCAGTTCATAGACCGGTAAGGTAGGAGGGGGAAATCTGGTTCTGTGTAGAGTTAGAACTAATAGAAATAGGATCAAGTCTTAATTTGGCAAGAGATTCTGCAAACTTTGATATCATTCCAAAAATCCACTTCTGTCAAATGCATTAAGCACTATTTTTAATCAGTAATGGCAAACGCATTGTTTTATTCCAATAAGAGAGCCAACCTCTCATGCAGAAGTACCGACAGGAAGAGGAGGAGAGGTCTCAGTGGATTAAAAAACTGCCGTACATTCCTCCATATCACTATATGATGATACCTCCCCCCAGAAAAACAATCCATCCTGCTGCCTGCCTTATTGAAAGACTTCTGTCCTTGGGCGGTGTAGAAAAATATCTTATTGCATTCCTATTTGTCTTTTTCTCCTTCTTAGAGAACAAACTGTCTTGGATAAGTCTATTCTGCTGAGATTTCCCCAGCTCTTCTGCCAAATTGGCAGAAAAGAAAAGTACAATAGTGTGGGGAAGCAGGAGATGCCTATGACTAAGAGGATAGAATAGTTGGACAACAGGGAGAATGGAAGGCTTAAAAGCAACATGATATTTTGAATGTATTTTTAAAATTTGAGTTTGAGTTTAATCAGATTTGTATGCCGCTCCTCTCCGCAGACTCGGGGCGGCTCACAGCAATAGCAATACAATGTAAGACAAATCCAATATTTAAATTAATTTAAAAACACCACAACTTAAAACCAATCATACACACTAGCGTACCATGCATAAATTTTATAAGCCTAGGGGGAGGGAACATGTCAATTCCCCCATGCCTGACGACAGAGGTGGGTTTTAAGGAGCTTACGAAAGGCTAGGAGGGTGGGGGCAACTCTGATACCTGGGGGGGAGTTGGTTCCAAAGGGTCGGGGCCGCCACAGAGAAGGCTCTTCCCCTGGGTCCCGCCAAACGACATTGTTTAGTTGACGGGACCCGGAGAAGGCCAACTCTGTGGGACCTAACTGGTCGCTGGGATTCGTGCGGCAGAAGGCGGTCCCGGAGATATTCTGGTCCAGTGCCATGAAGGGCTTTATAGGTCATAACCAACACTTTGAATTGTGACCGGAAACTGATCGGCAACCAATGCAACCAATGCAAAATAATTGTGGAATAGACAACTTTGCCCCTTTTTGCGAGCAGAGAGCATAAGATGTTTTTCTGACAATCCACTGACTCTTTTTATTTTACTGTTGTTCATAGATGTAATTTATAAAAAGCTGACTCTTCTTAATTTACTGTTCCAAAGGTGCTTTTTCAGGAGGCTTTCTTGTTTTTTTCGGGACTTTGTTTTTTCTTTGAAGATGTTTCACTTCTCATCCAAGAAACTTCTTCAGCTCTGACAGGATAGTTGGGAATGGAAGGGTTTACATTTCGTGCAGACAGCTGGTCATTTTCATCCTTTCAGAGCGGAGGTGTTAAACTCAAGACACGGGGGCCATATCTGGCCCACGGGGCTGCCCTGGAAACAGCACAGGATCAGCCCGCGGTGCCTCTTCCAGCAAAAATGGAGTTGGATAGGCCACATGTGGCCCTCCAAGGATCTGTTTTCCCTAGCAGAGGGTTGCAGAGGAGGCCATCGCAGCTGGAAATAAAGCTCGGGAATCCATTTTCGCTGACAGTGTGCTCAGGTGACCAAAGGTGCCCCAATACAAGTGATGTTGAGTTGACCGCACTCACTCTGTCCCCCTGAGGTTAAACATACCTCTGATGCAGTCCTCAATGGAGGTTTATCTGTGTCCTCAGGTTCACCTGAGTAATGCTCCTCTTTCCTCTAGTCTGCTATATATATATATATATATATATATATATATATATGTGTGTGTGTGTGTGTGTGTGTGTGTATATATATATATATATATGTGTGTGTGTGTGTGTGTGTGTGTGTATCAAATGTTTTTAGCTGAAATTTTACAATTAAGGGAGACTAGGATGGTACCATTTTGGCCTTGTTATGGCCTCATCAGCTAGCCACACCCTTCCTTACTGGGATTCGAATCCATCCTAGTCTCCCTTAATTTTAAAATTTCAGCTAAAAACATTTGATACATGCAGAATATAGTTGTCGGCTATGAATAAATTAACTGCCTTGAAATGGTCCTGGGTTGGGCCTAGAGGCAAAAAGGAGCTGTGACGTTCCTTCAATATACCATTCCAAGGGTGATCATCCCAAATTGTTTAGCTAAAAAGGCCTGGATGACTGAGAATCTCTACAGACTTCCTAATTTATTGTTTTTCATAGATATATTTTATTTAATATATGAATTATTAATAAGCCAGTCACAAGGGAAATGTTTCATATGCTGCTTTATCCATTTAGCTTTCAATATATCTGATGCACAGGAAAGGAAAGATTACTGCACAATACAGCCTGTGTATTTCGATTAGGTGGCTTAAAGCACATTGATACCAGCTCTTGATCTAATTTTCCTCCCTTTACTTCTGCACAAAAGGAATTACTGTTAGGAGACAGCAGAAATAAGGTGGAGGGTGGGGGGGAAGAACCAAAATGAAAAGTTGAATTGAGTTGTCAATTTTCACTTATTATTCTGTAGAGTATTGGTATTGTGGTATTTATTAATCCTGCTATTCTCCTCGCATTTACTATACAATTGTTACCCTCAGGGTCCTTTTAGACCTGGAGTATAAAAATATGGTCTTATACTTGAAAATAAACAGATAAGCATCAAATTTTTCATTTCAATTTTCATTTCATTATGTTTAGAAATGTTCAAATTAGTATGCAAAGGCCAAAGGTTCTCAAAAAAATTAAAATTGGAAGCCTGGGAAATAATTGCACACGGGGGGGGGGGGGAATAAACAAATAATCATCTTTTTTTCATTTCAATTTTCATTTCATTATGTTCAGAAATGTTCAAATTAGTTTCCCAATGCCAAAGATGGTCAAAAAAGTCAGATTTTGCAGCCTAATCTAGATGAAAATGAACAAAATTTCACAAAAATGGGGAGAGGGGACTTTTATGAGCAAAATAAACAAATAAGCATTAATTTATTCATTGCCTCTTGGCACCTCTCCCATACTCCTTCCTCAGGATTTTCTATCTTCTTATACTGTTTGTGTCTGGTTCCGCATTTTTCAGAGTATAAGATGTTCCAAAGTACAGTATAAATATAAATATAAGTATTTTCTTACACCATATAGACACCTTTTGACCAAAAAAAGTCAGCAGGAAAGACAGATTCACTTAACAACCTTGTTACTAACTTGACAACTGCGGCAATGTACTCATGGCAAGAAAGGTCATAAAATGGGGTAAAACTCATTCAACAACTCAACAGAAATCTGGGCTCAATTGTGGTCAGAAGTCAAACACTACCTATAGCTGGCAGAACTATTTATAATGGCTAGTCTCCATTATATCCATTTTTAAAATCCTGTTTCTAAAAGTTAACATTTGTGATAGTTGGGGTGTGTCTGTGTTCTGTTGTTTGGCTCCTGCAAAGGCTACATTTTGAAGTGAAATTGAGAGGTTCTAGTTTAAAGATACACATCCCATCACTAAAAATCCAAGCAGAGTTCTTGGGCCACAGGCAAGCAATCAATTTAAACCTAACTTCAGCTTCTTGAAAATCAAACCATGAGCTGAAATAATTGATTCCCAGGGTAAATGCAAACTTCTGAAGAAGGTTGCAACCCAAGAGTCAGCTGTAATCGAATTTGTTTATTGTCACAGCAAGCTTTATTAATAAAAAAAAATATTATGCAGCTTTATTAATAAAACAAGCGCTGCATCACGTTAGTTTTCTTGCTGTATGAAGTATGGTAATACCTTCACTCCCCCAATCATGCTGTTATTGCTGCAGCTGTACATTATGCCCCTTCCCTAATAATCCAGCCAATGTTAGAGCTGCAATTCCCAGGATCCTAGTAAGCACGGCCTTTGCCAGAGAATTCTGCAAGTTCTAATCCCATTGGAATAGTGTTATCATCTTATTACACGCCTGTGTTTTTCTCAAATGACTAACAGTTGTTCAGAACTTTACTATTGAAAGTTTCTTACTCATTTAGCAGAGTCATTTGTCAAGATGCCATATCTTATTGGCATATGTTCCTGTTTATTCCTTACACATTACATTATGAGCGGCCACCTGATCCCTTCCAGATGTCTGAATTCAACAACTGTTCCTGTTCTTTGACTTTGGTAGTGTCGACAGGGCTGGTGAGAGTTAAAGTTCTGACGTCTTGGCAGGAGTGCATTGAGACTATTTTTAGTTAAGCTCTCCCCCCCCCCCCCCCCCGTTCACGAATGTTTGAGCTGAATTTTGCTGACCGAATAGCATTCTTTATGCATTTTTAGGACGCAACACGGTCTTTATGGTTTTTCTTGCCAGTTCTGGTTTACAAATTGAGAAACATTTTGTTTCTTTCCATCTTTTCTTTTTTTTTCTTCTGGTCTACTAATCACCAGTTAAGATGATAGTCTCGTTTCAGTTTAAGGCCTCTTTCTAAGGGTCTGTCCGAATATGTTTCATTTCCCCCCCCTTGAAGAAACTGTAATTCTGCTATTACAATCTTCCCAACTCGAAGGATGTGGTATGTTTTGTTTCCAGAATGTCTGGTTTCAGTTGGAAAGTACTGTTTCCCTTGCTTTGTATTAATTTGCCTCTGAGAATATTAATTATTGATTGATTGATTGATTGATTGATTGATTGATTGATTGGATTTGTATGCCGCTCCTCTCTGTGGACTCGGCAGTGCACAACAAACATAGAATACATAATAAAACAATTTGATCCAATTAATAACCGTTAAAAGACTTAAAAAACATACTATAAGCTTAAAAACATTCAATTCTCATTCATTCAATCCGTAGATTATTCTAAACACATTTGTTGGTTGCAGGAGGGAGAGATCTAATTTCTTCTAACCTTAAGGATACAGGTAGACCTTGACTTACAAGAGTTTGTTTAGTGATTGTGTGAAGTGACAAAAAGTGACTTATGACTACTTTTCACACTTACAACCATTGCAGCTTCTCCATAGACACGTGATCAAAATGCAGGTGTTTGGCAACCAATGCATATTTATGACGATTGCAGTATCCTGGGGTCATGTAAAGCCCTAAATGGCTCATGGTCAGACTATTTATGGGACCGCCTCCTCCCTCATACCTCGCTGTGGCCAGTAAGTGTCAGAGTCAGTCTTCTCTAGGTCCCATCCGCCAAACAATGTTGGTTGAAGAGCCAACCCTATGGAATCAACTGCCCCCAGAGATCCGTGTTATCTCCACCCTACCGGTCTTCCGGAAAGCCGTTAAGACCTGGCTTTTCCAGCAGGCCTAGAATTAGGATTGACTACAAGTAGGTATGGGGTAAAGTAGGTAAATGATATTTTTTATCGCATTGTTGATTGCTGTTGTATTTATGATTGTTGTTAGTCACTCTGAGTCCGTTTTGGAGTGAGCGGCATATAAATACAATAAATAAATGCAACTTTTGCAACTTTTCAAAAAGCAAATTCATTGGGGAAGCCACAAGATCCTAAACTCTTTATTATGTGATTTATATCATCAAACACTAGCTATATTGTATAGTTTATATGCAGCCGAAGACAAGTCCTGTTCAATCAAAGCAAGCCAAAAGGATGGACACTCACAATTTTCATTGTCTTCTCTGATAATTTTTTTTATCTTTGCAGGACAACAAAAAGGCATCTCACTTTCTATGACGGGACTAATTCCTGCCTCCCTGGAGTGTGCCATGTTTCTATGGCGGAACCTTTCTGTGCCAAAACAAGAGAAGTTAGTAGATGTTATATTATGGAGGTAGTCCTCAACTTACAACCATTTATGTTGTAACCATTCAGACCATTCAAAGTTACAACAGCATGAGTGACCTATGACTGTTTTTTATATCTATGGCAGCTGCAGCATCACCTATGTCATGCAATTAAAATTCAGATGCTTGACAACTGACTCATATTTATGACTGTCCCAGTGCCCCGGGGTCATGTGATCACATTTTGCAACCTTCTGACAAGCAAAATCAAGGGGGGAGCCATATTTACCGTACAACTGTGTTACTAACTTAATAGCTAGAGAGATTCATTTAACAACTGGCAAAAAAAGTTGTAAAATGGGGCAAATTCATTCAGCAGCTGTCTTGCTTAGCAACAAAAATGTGGTGCTTAGTTGTGGTCGTAAGTAGAAGACTACCTGTATAGGATTCAATCTGTAATTGAAAAAATGAATAGCATTCCCATTTTCCTAGCATTCGGCTACTAACATGAAGCTAGATGAATACTAGATAACACATTTACTGTATTTTTCGGACTATAAGATGCACCGGTCTATAAGATGCACTAAGATTTCAAAGAGGTCAGTAAGGGAAAAAAAGGTTTTGTCCCCCTGGACCCCAGAAGTACTCTGCAAGCCTCCCAAACCCTCTGCATGTCCCATTTTTTGCAAAAACAGTCGATTTTGTCTTCCCCAGTCCCAGGAGCACACTGCAGGCTTTCCAAACCCTCTGCACACCCCATTTTTTGCAAAAACGGACGCATTTTTCACCTGTTTTTTTAAAAAAATGGGGCACACAGAGGGTCTGAGAGGTTTGCAGAGTGTTCCCGAGAGCTGGGGAAAGAAAAAATGGTCATTCTTTGTAAAGTGGACTAGGTGTCCACTTGACTGATTTTTGCAGCCTTATTTGAAAAGAAACCATCACAAAAACAACATACAGTAGTACCTCTAGATACAAGCTGCTCCACATGCGAGTATTCCAAGTTACGAGCCGAGACGCGAGCAAAATTTCTGTTCGACACCCGAGCTCAAATTCGGGATATGAGCCGAGCTTCCACTAGGTGGCGCAAGAATTCCTTGCTTCCAGTTATCTCGGCGCGAAAAACAAAGTCTAAAGGCATTCGTTCGAGATGCGAGTTGATCGACATACGAGCTTGGGTCTGGAATGAATTAAACTCGTATGTCGAGGTACCACTGTATATGATAGAAAAAAATGTACTCTTTCTAAGGAAATAAAAGTGAAGACGATTGAAGGTGAGAAAACCGAGAGCTCCATTTTATCACTTTCAATCATCTTCATTAGAAAGAGCAAGCTTTTTTTTATTGCTCTCTGTTTTCTCACTTTCAATCATCTTCATTTTTATTTCATTAGAAACAGCACATTTTTTCTATCATATATGTTGTTTTTGTGGTGGTTTCTTTTCAAATAAGGCTTCAATTTCACCTGGTCCACTTGACAAAGAATGACTCAAAAACGTTCCTGTTTGTGTGAAAAATGGCCGTTTTTCGCAAAAATGGGGTGCGAGGGCGGGGCTTCAGAAGGCCAAAAATAGACGCACCGACATTTCCACCCTCTTTTAGGAGGGGAGAAAGTTGCTTCTTATATTCCTAAAAATATGGTACTCTCTCTCTTTGTTTTACATAATAGTGCTAGATTAATTATCTTACAATCTTGCATATTGCACTAAAATTGCACTAAAACTGGTTCTCCCTTTAGTTATGTGTCAAAAATTATAGCAGTGAGATAGATGGGCAGTCAGTAATCTCTAGCTCAGTGTTTCTCAATTTTTAACACCTTTAAGAAGTGTGGACTTCAACTCCCAGTATTCCCTCGAATATTGACTGGGGAATTCTGGGAGTTGAAGTCCACACATCTTAGAAACATAGAAACATAGAAGTCTGACGGCAGAAAAAGACCTCATGGTCCATCTAGTCTGCTATTTTCTGTATTTTATCTTAGGATGGATATATGTTTATCCCAGGCATGTTTAAATTCAGTTACTGTGGATTTATCTACCACGTCTGCTGGAAGTTTGTTCCAAGGACCTACTACTCTTTCAGTAAAATAATATTTTCTCATGTTGCTTTTGATCTTTCCCCCAACTAACCTCAGATTGTGTTAATGGTTGAAAAATGTTGCAATAAGTAATGTAAGATCCTCCAAACCTCCTTTATGACTATAGTTCTCCCAGTCCCTTCCCCACTTGCCTACCTGGACTGATTGATTTAGTAAGTTTATATTGCCGCCTACTATTATAATAATAATAATAACAACAGCAACAACCTCCAGCTTGGCATCAACACACACTCATACCAGCCATTTAATGGGCTCCATCCGGCTTTGGATTCTTCAATTCCACTGACAGAACCATATCTTGAGGGCCCTCCAAAAGAGTGTCAGAGTTGGGATTTGTCTTAATTTCTAGAGGGATAATGTTCCAGAGGGAAGGGGCCACTACGAAGAAGGCTTTTCTTATGGGTCCCATTAGATGTACATGGACATGCATTATTCCTTGTCTCCCCGCTGTAGTGGGTTGGGTAGATGTGACTGGCAACAAACAATCCCTCAGATAACCTGATCCTAAGCCACGAAGCTCTCTAAAGATGACAACCAGCACGTTGTCATCCAACACCCAGAAGCAAACCGGCTATCAAGATCTATACAAAACCATGTGGGCTTCAATCCCCCCCCCCCCCCCGGAGCTTCTGGATGTTTTTCAAGGACAGCCCCATGTAGCACCTGTTGCAGTAGTCAAGTCAAAAGGTGATTAGGGCATGAGTGACTGTGAGTAGGGATTCAGCAACATTGCAGCTGCTACGTTGTTTCTATAAAATCCAGAAGTCTCTTCACACAACATAGAAAACTTGGGACAGAAGCCAAAACATTGAATTATCTATCCTGTATTAAAAGGATTCTCTGGTCTTAAGCCTTGCAAGAATGAATACCTTGGCTTACGACATCAACTGCTATAAATTAAATAGTAGTTATATTCATCCATCTTTAGATTTTCAGCATGTGGCAATACGATTTACAAACATTTTTGAACTAAGAAATAAAAATAATACAAGAATTGCATTTGCTTGAAGAAAATTATGACATAATGTATACTGATGGTCTTGATCTGGGGTTATGTCATCTGACCTTGCATGACCTCAAAAGACCCCATGGGCCTTCCATATGACTGGCAACAAACAATCCCTCAGATAACCTGATCCTAAGCCTTCCAAACAATTTAATGAACCTCAAATTCTCAAAGCAACAGAAATAGAAGAATGGGGAATTAATGTTCACATTTCAATTAAAATCAACTCAGTCAACTTCCCTTTTTTTCTTAGCCCCAGCCACTTGATTATTTTTGTTCCTAGCCTATCATTTCCAGGTCAAATGAGCCTGTTATTGGCTTGACAGAAAACCAAGTCTATTCCCAGGATAAATAAAGCAATAACTTCTTTTTAAAGCATCAATCTATTGAGTTAATGTATTTTTGTTTTTGTTCTCAAGCTATGTTTTTATACACTTGAACATCATTTCAGGGCCAGGGGAAAAAAATGAGACAATAGAGATGACCTTGATATTTCACATGAGAAATTAGTTAATTTTTGGAGGGGGCTCAAATCACACACACACACATATACACCAGAGGGATAAAATAGTGGTGACTTTTTATCTCCCTTGTTGATTTCAGGTTCTCCTGGATATTGCCAAAAAGCTTGGAATCAAGTGTCATTCAAAGGGGACAGTAATTACAGTCGAGGGACCACGTTTTAGTTCTCGGGCTGAAAGCTTGATGTTTCGCAGCTGGGGAGCTGATGTTATCAATATGACGACAGTGCCAGAAGTCATTCTGGCAAAGGAGGCGGGAATCTGCTATGCGAGTATCGCCATGGCAACAGATTATGACTGCTGGAAAGAACATGAGGAAACCGTGAGTGAAAGTTGCTGTTTTTCTTGGGGGCGTGCACTTAGCATAGACCCAAAAATTGAAATGATGCTACTTGCCAAATAGCTTGGCTGAGTTATTTATTTTCTGTACAGTGGTACCTCGAGATACGAGTTTAATTCGTTCCGGACCTGGGCTCTTAAGTCGAGCAGCTCTTATCTCGAACGACTTTTCCCCATAGGAATTAATGTAAATAATTTTAATTGGTTCCAGCCCTCAAAAAACTCACAAAGTTAGTCTAAATTATGCAGAAAGACATGTTTTTAATGAAGAAATGTACATGTACATATAAATGAATAATGAAGTTTCTTTCACTTAACTTGTAAACTTTCTTAAACTTTTAAATTTACATATGTTCAACTTCTCTGCCACCCAATCCTGTAGGACAGAGGTCCCCAACCCTTTTTGCACCAGGGACCGGCTTTAAGCGATCAAGAGAGGAATGGGTGAATGAATGGACGGAGGGTGGGAAGGAAGGAAGGAAAGAGGGAAGGGACAGGAACAGAGGAAGGAAGCAAGGAAACTTATGAAAGGGGAGAGTAAGAGAGGAATGAGTGAAGGGAGGGAGGGAGGGAAGAAGGTGGGAAGGAGAAAGAAAAGAAGAAATAGAGGAAGGGAAGGTAAAAGAGAGAAAGAAAAAGAGCAAGAAAGAAAGAAAGAAAGAAAGAAAGAAAGAAAGGGGGAAGGGACAGGAACAGAGGAAGGAAGCAAGGAAACTTATGAAAGGGGAGAGTAAGAGAGGAATGAGTGAAGGGAGGGAGGGAGGGAAGAAGGTGGGAAGGAGAAGGAAAAGAAGAAATAGAGGAAGGGAAGGTAAAAGAGAGAAAGAAAAAGAGCAAGAAAGAAAGCTGCAAGCACCCCCCCGAGCCCCCCAGGCCGGCTGCAACCTTTTAAAACACGCGCGCCGCTTCGCAGCTGTCTCCTGAAGCCGAACGCGGAAGTTAGCGTTTGGCTTCAGGAGACAGCTCCTTGGCGCTTGTATCTCGAATTTGGGCTTGTAAGTAGAACAAAAATATCTCTCCCCTCCCAGCTCTTATCTCGAGTTGCTCTTAAGTAGAGCAGCTCTTATGTCGGGGTTCCACTGTATATCATTTTTTATGAGTCCCTCTCAAATTAAAAAAAAATTAGAAAGGTTACATATGGAGAGGGGCTGCGTACAAATGTAATAAATAATAATAATATGCTGACAATCTGTATAGGGCTCAGTTTTTTCCCCACATGTCAACCTCCAGCTTTCCAGATGTGAGAAAGAAATGAATGCCTATGACATACTTGTAAATATATATGCATGTCTTGTACATTGTGGTCGTGTATGTATGCTTGCTACAAACCGCACGGCCAGAAAAGAGCTGTGTGTGTGTGAGAGAGAGAGGATTTTTGATATTTTAAAAGTACAATGTTCCCTCAATTTTCGCGGGTTCAAACTTCGCGAAAAGTCTACACCACGGTTTTTCAAAAATATTAATTAAAAAATACTTTGCGGGTTTTTTCCCTATACCACGGTTTTTCCCACCCAATGACATCATATGTCATCACCAAACTTTTGTCTGCCTTTAATAAATATTTTTTAAAATAAACTTTAATAAATAAACATGGTGAGTAATAATCTAAATGGTTGCTAAGGGAATGGGAAATTGCAGTTTAGGGGTTTAAAGTGTTAAGGGAATGCTTGTGATACTGTTCATAGCCAAAAATACTGTATTTACTTCCGCATCTCTACTTCGCGGAAATGTGACTTTCGCGGGCAGTCTCGGAACGCATCACCCGTAAAAATTGAGGGAATACTGTATACAAAACAAAGTTAGTAAGAAAAAAAGCAAATGAAAAGAAGAAAACATTTAGTTATGCCTTCCACCCTTCTTTTTATAAGTCATTAACATTTATCTATTTGTTTACTTATTTTGTTTGTTTGTTTATTGGACTTATATGCCACCCTTCTCTGAGGACTCAGGGCAGCTTAAAACATATAAAAAATACAAAATACAATAATAGATTCAAATTATGCTTCTCCTCATCCTTTTTGGCCCTCTTTAATTCCCAAGCTATCAATTCAGTCTTTTCATCCTTCAACAAAAAGACAAAAAAAGATTTTTCTGTTTGTTCCCCCCCCCCCCCCCCTGACCAGATTGGTCAGATTCACCATTTCTGTATGTTCAGTTAATTTTATAATTCAGTCTTTGTATACAATAAGCTTACTGCATGGACTGGAGGCCTTCTCAGTAGCAGCTCCCTTGCTGTGGCACAACTTGTCATCTGAAGCTTGTGTGGCTCCATCCTCACGTTCTTTTACAAGAACATGAAAACATGGTTGTTCCAGAAGGCCTTTAAAATTATTCTTATTTTACTACTTGACTTCTTATAGTCTGACTTTGTGTTCGTCTTTTAGTAACATGATTTCCTTTAACACATTTATGATGTCTGTGTGGTGTTGTGTTATGTATACTTCGTACATTCTGGATGCTGCCTAGAATCCAGTTGGTTTCAGGCAGTTAGATAAATTTCATGAATAATACACAGGTTGCTCTCATACCTTTAAATAAACACACACATACAGTAAAAAAAGTGGTCAAAATGAGAGGCTGGGGAGAGTGGGAGCATTAATTGCACCAAGGAAGAAAGGAACAAACCTGGAGGGAAATGAGATGAGAGAATAACAGAAATAAGCAAGAGAGTATGAAGTCTTTATTAAATAAAGGATTCATTAAATGGCATACAAAGCCCCCAGGGGAACAGCACCTTCCAGAAGCAGTTAAATCTTGAGGTTAATTTTTAAACACAATTTTCCAGCAGTACCACTATCACCATCCATTAGCATCACACATTCACGTCTGTGGTTTCAACAGCTTCTGTTTTTATCCAAAGCTTTAGTCAGCAACTGTAAGACCGACTCAATTGCCAGTCCACTCTAATTATTGGGTGGGGGAAACCTGAGCTTTCTTTTATTTGTAGTAAATTAAGCAATACAGGTAATCCTCACCCAAAATCTCTGTTGCTAATCAAAGAGGGTTGTAAAGTGAATATTTGCCCTGTTTTGTGAAGTGAATCACTGCATTTTTCATATAAAATCTATTTCCTCTTTACCTGTAGACATTTTCATGCACACTTTCTCTTAACATGGGTAACCCTCGATGGACAAGTGAAATCAAAAACTCTGTTGCTAAGTGAGACAGTTAATTGACTTTTGCTCCATTGTATGACCTTTCTTGCCACAGTTGTTAAATTGCTGCAGTTGTTAAGTTAGTCAGAGGTTAGTCTGACACCCTATTTTGGCATGCGAACCAAAAAAGGTTCACCATCATTGGTCTATAGCAGTGGTTCTTAACCTTGTTTGAGGTACAGAACCCACTAGTTTCATATGCACATTCACCGAACCCTTGGGGCGTGTCATCATGAATTTACATAATGAGTCGGGTGTGTCTTGACCTCTGTGGTGGAGGCTCCGCCGAATCCCTGAGACCGACTCCCTGACTCCCTAGGGTTCGATAGAACCCCGGTTAAGAACCACTGGTCTATAGCAAGTGTCCAACCTTTCTGGCTTGGTAGTCTGGTGGGGACACCAGGGGAGGAGGGGTGGTGCACACACGCTGCTTTCACAAATGCAACTTTACACATGTGTGTGCTCACCCACTACTTCCTCAGCCCAGTTCCAAACAGACTGCTGCCCGGCATTGCAGACCAAGGATTGCGGGATCACTGGTCTATAGAATGTCAAGTGTTTTACATACAGTGGTGATGGATGCTGGGAATTGTAGTTCAGTATTATTTAGAATACCTTGGGTATTTGCAGCCAAGTAGTGTGTCGTCATTCAAAGAGGCAGGAGGCAAGATGGCTTCATGTGGGGAAGGCCCTTCTTTTCTGGACAAGGCCTGGCATCACCTTTTTATTATCATCCATTAGTCATCAAGTTACATCTCATTGAGTATTGGAGAATACAGAATCTTATTGGATGGTTCAATGCATGGGTGGGCTTGTGTTTTACCTCATGGAAGTGAATGATCGTGTTGTTGAATTGCCTGTGTGCTTTTATGGAGGTCTCCTCCAGAGCTGTTTGCAACTGATAAGGAAGCATGTCGTCCAAGGGAAGGGAGAAATATTTGGAATGTCACGTATCACCTTAATTATTGATCTGTGCTTACGGATCAAAAGATCATACAGGTCAGAGAACTTATCACAGAATGTCGCCTATATCTAGTGTGGTTTGCCAGCCACTAGAGTGCGCTATTCTGTCTTTCATCTGTGGCGAGGAGGGCGTTTGCCCAGGTTCGCCTGGTGCACCAGTTGCGGCCCTATTTGGACCGGGAGTCACTGCTCACAGTCACTCATGCCCTCATCACCTCGAGGCTCGACTACTGTAATGCTCTCTACATGGGGCTACCTTTGAAAAGTGTTCGGAAACTTCAGATTGTGCAGAATGCAGCTGCGAGAGCTATCATGGGCGTTCCTAAATTCGCCCATGTCACACCAACACTCCGCAGTCTGCACTGGTTGCCGATCAGTTTCCGGTCTCAGAGTTGGCCTTCTCCGGGTCCCGTCAACTAAACAATGTCGGTTGGCGGGGCCTAGGGGAAGAGCCTTCTCTGTGGCGGCCTCGACCCTTTGGAACCAACTCCCCCCAGATATCAGAGTTGCCCCCACCCTCCTAGCCTTTCGTAAGCTCCTTAAAACCCACCTCTGTTGTCAGGCATGGGGGAATTGACATGTTCCTTCTCCCTAGGCTTATAAAATTTATGTATGGTACGCTAGTGTGTATGATTGGTTTTAACTTGTGGGGTTTTTAAAATTAATTTAAATATTGGATTTGTGTTGCTGTTGCTGTGAGCCGCCCCGAGTCTGCGGAGAGGGGTGGCATACAAATCTGATTAAACTTAAACTAAACTTAAACTTAAACTCCACATAGTGTTTGGCCAAAGCACATACAGGAGGGTGGTATTAACCGAATCTTTCTGTTCACAAAAGTACAAATAATCCAGAAAGAAAAATACCTGTGGGGAAGATTTTAAAAAGCAGCTTTATTATATACTGTGCACACATATTTTATATTTTCTGTTATTTATTTGTTTGTTTGTTTGTTTGTTTGTTTGTTTGTGTGCCGCCCCTCTCCATAGACTCAGGGCGGCTCACAGCAATAATAAAGACAATGTAAAAACAAATCTAATAATTTAAAAAACACCAAAAACCCCATTATTACAAGCAAACATACCATGTATAAACTGTATAGGCCCGGGGGAGATGTCTCAGTTCCCCCATGCCTGACGGCAGAGGTGGGTTTTCAGAAGTTTACGAAAGGCAAGGAGGGTGGGGGCAGTTCTAATATCTGGGGGGAGCTGGTTCCAGAGGGTCAGGGCTGCCACAGAGAAGGCTCTTCCCCTGGGTCCCGCCAAATGACATTGTTTAGTCGACGAGACCCGGAGAAGGCCAACTCTGTGGGACCTAACCGGTCGCTGGGATTCGTGTGGCAGAAGGCGGTCCCGGAGATCTTCTGGTCCGATGCCATGAAGGGCTTTATAGGTCATAACCAACACTTTGAATTGTGACCGGAAACTGATCGGCAACCAATGCAGACTGCGGAGTGTTGGTGTAACATGGGCATACCTAGGGAAGCCCATGATTGCTCTCGCAGCTGCATTCTGCACGATCTGAAGTTTCCGAACAGTTTTCAAAAGTAGCCCCATGTAGAAAGCATTACAGTAGTCGAACCTCGAGGTGATGAGGGCATGAGTGACTGTTAGCAGTGAGTCCCGGTCCAGATAGGGCCGCAACTGGTGCACCAGGTGAACCTGGGCAAACGTCCCCCTCTCCACAGCTGAAAGATGGTTCTCTAATGTGATCTGTGGTCACAATACATTGATATAGATTATTTTATGTATAGTTTAAGATCTGTTTTTCATTATGTAATGCTTTTCTTTTCCCTCCCCTTTATTCCTATTACCCTTCCACACCCTTTTTTAACTATTTAAATTCAATAAACTCTTTTTTAAAAAGCAACAACAAAATATCCAAGGAAAAATTGGCTGCAGAATACACACCTACTGTTAGGGGAACAGAAATGAAAAAAAATCTATGGAAACGGAACTACAAACTGACTAGGAGTATTCCAAACTCTAAAACTTTGTGTCACTCTCAGCTCTCTCAAACTGTTGTGGATAATTTTAGGCAATCAGCCTCTTTCATGGTTAAGATTAAATTTTGAGGAGAGTATGAAAGTGCTGAATTGCAATTAGTAAAACAGTTTAATATTATCTCCTCAGTACTCGGCACCAGGAAATTTGAGTGGTCTACATATACTGTTTTGGCCATGTCCACAGTTAATACCATAATATGATGATCACTGCCTGTATTTTTTACATTTTGTTTTCCTGTGATCCTCTTGTGGGTGCATGTATCTTCAGATCACTGATGAAGTTCATTTTTTTCTTTAAAAAATCTTATCATGTAAATCTGTCAGCCTTTAAGAGTTCACATGAGTGAGGATGGGGTCCTTACCATACTAATATTTTTACTAACACATCTACTTATTGTGAAATGTTTTCACTGATAAAGTGACATGGGCAAGTTATTGTTAGCCCCGTATTTATAATGATAACATGGACTATTTTGTAGGGTTATTAGCAGAATATAGTAAAGAGCTTAAATGTGCTAAAATTGTAAGTGGATGTTGGTTGAATTCCATTTGAGAAAGCTATGATTGTAAAATTGTAATTACAGTGGTTTACAGTATCAGCCTATTGCCCACAACAATCTGGGTCCTCGTTTTACTAACTTTGGAAGGATGGAATTCTGATTCAACCTTGAGCCGTTCAGGATCAAACTCCTGACAGTGAGCAGTGAGAGAGCCTGCTATTCAGCATTCTAGCCAATGCATCACTAGAGCTTTATGGTATATGTGGCACTCCTTCCTATTTTATCCCCATCTCAGTGGCCCTTTGAGGTAGGCTGGGCTCAGAGTGTGTGACTGGCACAAAGTCTCCTAGAAGGCTTTTGTACTTGAGGATACATTTGAATCCTGATTTATCTAGTCCATGCTAACCACTACGGTATATGGTGCTGACTACCTTTTAACGGTTACTGGTATACGTGTTTGTGCACATAACTACATTTTGCCTAATCTTAATCCTATTTAGGTTTTTTTTACTGTGGCTATTGAATTTTTAAAATAAAATTCTATTAAACATGCTTAATATATTGGGCAAGTTTTGTTTTTCCTTTATAAGGAGCTTGCTGAGGATGTTCATAATAAAGTTACTTGTTATTGCAATAAAGATCATTCGCCGGCATCTATCTGAAAACTTTTATGAATTGCTTTGGTTGAAATTATGTCCAGTGAAGGCCTGCTACTGGAACAGTAAGGTGCTCCGTTCCGGTAGTGATTTTGGCAATGCACACACAGCTATGCGCCCTGACGCACGCACATGCACCCCTGCGCAAGACTTTGCTTCTGCGCATGCACAGCAAGCAAAATCGCATGTGAAAATGTGCAGAAGAGATTTTGGCAATTTTCACTTGTTTTTTGCTCCTGCGCATGCGCGGAAGCAAAAATATCGACAAAAAATGCCAAAATCTCACTCTCGCAAACGTCCTCGCATGTGATTTCGTTTGCTGCATAGGCACAGAAGTAAAATCTCACACCACTGGGCCTTTGCGTACAACGGTTTTGGAGGGCGCACCGCTTGTGCCGAAGACATCAGGTGTGGCTAGTTGATGAGGCCAGAACAAGGCTGAAATGGTGCCATCCTCGTCTCCCTTAATTTTAAAATTTCAGCAAAAAACATGTGATATATATGTAGTATATATATGTCACATGTTTTTTGCTGAATTTGAAAATTAAGGGAGACTAGGATAGATCTGTTTCGGCCTTATTTTGGCCTCATCAGCTAGCCATACCCACTGGGACTTGAACCTGCAACCTTTGCCTTGTAAGGCAGAGAATTATCCTCTAGGCTACATATCCAATCCCTTCAGCTCTGCACCAGGAAAGGGTTGCATATTTTTGTGTCGAATCACCCTGGTGTATTGAAGGAACATCACAGCTCCTTATTTGCCTCTCGGCCCAACCCAGGGCCATTTCCAAGGCAGTTAATTTTATTGATAGCCGACAATTCTATCTGTATGTGTCACATGTTTTTTTGCTGAATTTAAGGGAGACTAGGATAGATCTATTTCGGCCTTATTTTGGCCTCATCAGCTAGCCATACCCACTGGGACTTGAACCTGCAACCTTTGCCTTGTAAGGCACAGAATTATCCTCTAGGCTACAGTATCCAACTCCTTCAGCTCTGCACCAGGGAAGGGTTGCATATTTTTGCATATATATATATGACTGAAGAGTGCCTAATGATTGTCTTGTTCTTGTAGGTCTCAGTGGACAGAGTTCTAAAGACACTGAAGGAGAATGCAAATAAAGCGACTAGTTTGCTACTCACTGCCATACCTCAGATTGGATGCATGGAATGGTCAGAAACCCATCAGAACTTGAAAGTAATTTGATGTTTCTATTTAATTTATTATTTAGGTGTGTGTATTTTTTTTTTAAAGTTTCCATGATAGTTTTAATGAGGGAAGCCCCAGCCTCACTTACCCCAGTGTAAGTAGAGATTACATTGAAAGCAATAAAAACAATAAACACTAATTATGGTTGGTACAGTACAGGCAGTTCTCGACTTATAACCACAACTGAGCGCAACATTTTTGTTACTGAGCAAGACAACTATGAAGTGAATTTTGCCTCATTTTATGACTTTTCTTGCTACAATTGTTAAGTGAATCATTGCAGTTGTTAGTATCCCAGTTAATTTGGCTTGTCCATCGACTTCGCTTATCAGAAGGCCACAAAAGGTGATCACATGACCCCAAGACAATGGAACTATCATAAATATGAATCAGTTGCCAAGTATCTGAATGTTGGTCACATGACTGTGGGGAGGTTGCAGTGGTCATAAGTGTGAAAAATGGTCATAGGTCACTGGTTTCAGTATTGTAACTTCAAACAATCACTAAATGAATAGTTGTAAAACTATTAATAGTTGTAATACTAAAACATTGCAGCAGTAACACAGGTAACATTAATAAAATCTAGAAGTTCAGATAATAATATGAACTAGCCATTTCTGTATCAACAAATCAATGTAATCATTAAAACTCCAAATCAAAGTTTCATTTCCCCCCCCCACCTCAAGCACAAAGTCCAGAAGCGGTTTCCATGTAGCAGCAAAAGTACTTATATTCTTTGCTTTGATCAAAACAGTAGATTTAGCCATCTCTGCCAACTTCATCAACTTCTGTAGCCATTCATCTGAGGAGGGAGACAAAATGTCCTTCCATTTTCGTGCATACAGTCGTCTTGCTGCTGTCAACATATATGAGACCAAAAATGTATATTGCTGAATGCTTAACTTCAATTGGTCACTAAATGAACTGTTGTAAGTCGAGGTTTACCTGTATTGGTCTCTGACTCATAGAAATTATTACAGTTTGTTGTAAAATCAATACCAGAAGCACATACAAATGACTGATTCAGCTGGATTCGTAAATTTCTTTAAAAGCATAGTAACAGATGAATTTACAATTTCATTATAGATTCTTCTTCAAGCAGTTAATAGGCAGCAGAGAACAGTTAGTTTCATTTCAGCAGGGCAGACAAGCACAGAGAATACAGAATGGAGAGAGCAGACTGAGCCATGCCTATCCTTAAGCTTAAATATTCAGTTTCGATTCTCTGCACAGACTCAGAAGTGGTTAGCTCCCATTGGCTGACTTAGTTGCTATGCCTATTCATTGCCTAACCTTGTTAACATGGCTGTCCCAGTTATCTTAACATAAAACACTAATACTGTATTATGTATAAAGTAGGATTCAAGCAACAAAGTCTTCATGTTATGGGTTGAAGTGAATTAAGGCTCCTAATTGGCACCCCAATTTTGTGCATACCCTGGATGTTATCTGTTACCAAAAATCTCTCCCTATTTTGTAGGGCTTTTATTTAGCTAGATCATAACTTCTGTATAATACAGTGATTACAAACATTAAAGAATTGTTTTGTAATTCTGCATCTCCCCTCCCCCCCCCCCATTCTGATTTTGTATTTCAGAACACTGTGCAGTTATCCGTTATGCTACCAAAACATTGAAAACCTAGCAAATTGCAGTACTTGAAGATCAGAAGACAGACGTGTTTACTGTTAAAGAATGCCTTTAATGGATGCAGCATTTTTCATTCCTATCTGCTAATAAATATGCTTCTTTTCAAATAAGATCTTGCAAAGGCTGAAGAACAGAACGTTCACAGCAGATTTGAAAAATAATTAATTCTTAAAAATGACATTTCAGACTGAACACAATAGCTGACACTTGATAATCATGTCCCACTGATGTGAAAGGTTAAAAAAAGAGAGGGTTATTAGCTGTAGTTCAAATATTCATTCATAACTCAATTCAAAAATGGAAAATCCATAACAAGGTATATTTATATGCCCTTGCTCCCCCCCCCCCCAAAATAACCCCCCCCCCCTCAGAGTGGTTATAGTGGTGGATTGCCGTTCAATAGCATTTTCATAAGGCAAAGAAATGCTTCTGAATGGGGATTAAATGCATTTTTATTATCCTTTTTAATAGAAAATTACTGACTTTTTAAAAATAAGAGCCAACTGCACTTTTTTGTTGTTAAAGATTTCCTGGCTAAGATTTTGCAGAGTGCCATGCTACGGTATTTATGTATTTCTTAAGAAAATACTTGCTTTTATTACGAATGTCAAATCCATTTTCTTTTGTGTCCTCGATTTCATATGTTGGACTTCGTGAATTGCTGGTTTTATTTTCTTTTTATACACTTTTTAAAGAGTTTGTGGTGGATGGGTAGACTTAGTTGTATTTAATTGAATGGCTTTGAGTGGAGGGGGCTTTAAATAGCAAAAAAGCAGGATATAACATTTCTTTACCACGCAAAATCATGAATTCTCTCAGTTGCTAATAGTGAATGTTGAGCAACTCCATTTCCGTTAGAGGTTTTCTGGTATCCTTATAGCTGTGGTAGCTCCTCTAAACCAAGGCCACTATGTCACTTGAGAGAGAAAAAATCCTCTGTTTTGCAACCACTTTTATTGATGACTCCAATACCCTTTGTTTTTTTCCTAAATATTTTAAACACTGAAAAACAACTACCATGTCTGAACAACATATTCATGTTGTTTGAACGCCGCTGTTGAATGTTTACAAATGCACACTGTACTGTTGTCATCCTTGCAAATTATGCCTTAGTTACGTATGTTAAATATCCCCTTTTCTGTTTCCAAAAAAGGATGCAATGCTGCTTTTCTCAAATAAAGCTCAATGTAACCTTTTCTGTGTCTTATTGATTTGAAACTAACTGTGCCTACTCCTAGGTGTTCTTTAGGTTGCTCTGAATCAGCAGAAAAATTATCAGGTTTTTTTAAAAAGAAAAAGAAAAATTGGATTCTTGAATTATAATATTATCCTTTCTTTCTGTAAATGTCCCCATCAAACCATTTGAGAGATGTTGCAATCTGTGGAAAGGGAAATATGACATTTTAACATGACATTTTAAATAGCAATAGCATTTAGACCTACAGGGGGTGGACAAAGAAATGGAAACACCTTGAAAAATCATCAAAATATCTTTTAATATGGTATTGCTCCAACTTTTGCGGCAAATACAGCCTCAATTCTCCAAGGTATTGATTCATACAAATTGTGAATTGTTTCCAAAGGAATATTAGCCTATTCTTCAATTAAAGCACCCTCCAATACTTTTAGAGACAGTGGTGGTGGAAATCGACTTCTTACTTGACTCTCTAAAATCGACCATAAATGCTCAATAATGTGAGGTCTGGTGATTGTGGTGGCCAGATGAGATGCTGAAGTTCATTAGAATGTTCCTCGTGCCATTCTTTAACAATTCTTGCTCTATGGATTGGTGCATTATCATCATGAAAGATGGCATCCCCCTCTGGAAACAATTCTTAAACCATAGGATGAATTTGGTCGGACAAAATTCCTAAATAGTGATGGCTGTTAATTCTTCCATGAAGGGAAACCAGTGGCCTGGGAGATTTCCAATAAATAGCACCCCAGATTATCACTGAACCCCTGCCATGTTTGACGGTTGGGAGAAGGCAGTCTGGATGAAATGATTCTTTTGGCTGTCTCTTAACGTAAACATGGCCGGAGGTTGGAAAAATGGTAAACACTGATTCGACAGAGAAAATCATATTTTGCCACTGCTCGAGGGGACCATTTCTGGTGGTTTCTAGACCACTCTAAAGGCTTTGAAACATTTGTCTTTGAGAGCAGAGGTTTTCTAATTGCAGCTCTTTCATGGAATCCAGATTTGTGAAGCTCCCTTCGAACAGTTTTTGCGGGTTCTGTACGTGTCTATTGAGCTCTGCAGTGATTTTAAGAGCTGTGGTCTTGCGATCCGCTCTAACAATTTTTTAGAGTCCGACGGTCTCTCTCAGACAACTTCGACTTTCAACCAGACCTGTGCTGTGGCTGAGGACATTTCCTCTCTTCAAAAGCAGTCATTACTTTTGAGACATTCCCTCTTGAAACGCCAAACATTCGGGCACTTTCTGTAACACTAGCACCTGCCATTCGAGCACCAATAATTTGGCCTCTTTGAAAGTCTGAGAGGTCTGCCATTTCTAGAAGGTTATAACCAATTTCCTTAAATTTCTTTACAGAAAAAAGGTAGTTTAAAAAAACATATCAAATAACATAATTAAAAAAACATTAAAATATGTCAAGTTAGATTGATTTGAACATGTTCAAACATGATGATGCCAAAAAGTCAAGTGATTCCATTTTTTTGTCCACCCTGTATATACCGCATCATAGCGCATATCTTTAGCATCCCTAACAAAACATCCCAGAAACTTCTCTTTTCCTACATCCAAGAAGCATGTAGCAATTGATAAAGGAGAATATTTGTAGTTGAGGGTTGAAATGACTTCAACTTCTGAAAGCAATACCGTGCCCATTGGTTAGTTGTCCTCACTGTTAGGAAATTTCTCCTTAATTCCAGAATGCTTCTCTCTTTGAGTAGTTTCTATTCATTGTTTCTTGTGCTGCCTTCTGGTGATTTTGGTGGATACCCAAGTAGAGGCAGTTTCCAATTGGAGATTGCAAGCTGAAGTTGGACCAAAGTATCCTTTTTATTTCCATAGCTCTACCATTGTTTAGGAACTACTGTATTTTTCAGAATATAAGGCGCACCTTCCCTCCCAAAAAAGAGGGTGGAAGTGTCAACGGGTCTTATTTATTTATTATTTATTTATTTGGAATTATATGCCGCCACTCTCCGAAGACTCAGGGAGGCTTACAACACATAAAAAGAAGAACAATACAATGTAATTGTCTATATCCAATTAATTAAAAAAACTAAATGTACTCATCTATAAAACCCAATATTATTTAAAAAGATCAATGATACCCACTCAAACAACAACCAATCCTAACATCGGCCATAGGGCTAGAGTCTAATCACCCCAAGCCTTGAGGCATAAATGAGTCAAGATTCTTGTGGAAGGAGAGGAGGGTAGGGGCAGCACGAATCTCGGGGGGAAGCTGATTCCAGAGGGCCGGAGCCCCCACAGAGAAGGCTCTTCCCCTAAGCCCCACCAAGTGACATTGTCTAGTTGATGGGACCTGCAGAAGGCCAACTGTGGTACCTAACCGGTCGCTGGGATTCATGCGAGTAGAACACAGCCATTATACACCGAAAACAGCCATTTTTGGTTTCTGAAAGCCCCGCTCCCGCATCCCACTTTTGCAAAAATACTGGCCCGTTCTTTGCAAAAATGAGGTGGGCAGAAGGCCTGGGAAGCCTGGACAAAGTGGCTGAAGGGAGGCAAAACCACTCCCGTTTTTGTAAAAAATGGGCAAAAAAATGAGCCATTTTTCACAAAAAATGCCTTTTTAGAAACATAGAAACATAGAAGTCTGACGGCAGAAAAAGACCTCATGGTCCATCTAGTCTGCCCTTATACTATTTTCTGTATTTTATCTTAGGATGGATATATGTTTATCCCAGGCCATGTTTAAATTCAGTTACTGTGGATTTATCTACCACGTCTGCTGGAAGTTTGTTCCAAGGATCTACTCTTTCAGTAAAATAATATTTTCTCATGTTGCTTTTGATCTTTCCCCCAACTAACTTCAGATTGTGTCCCCTTGTTCTTGTGTTCACTTTCCTATTAAAAACACTTCCCTCCTGGACCTTATTTAACCCTTTAATATATTTAAATGTTTCGATCATGTCCCCCCTTTTCCTTCTGTCCTCCAGACTATACAGATTGACTTCATTAAGTCTTTCCTGATACGTTTTATGCTTAAGACCTACCATTCTTGTAGCCCGTCTTTGGACCCATTCAATTTTGTCAATATCTTTTTGTAGGTGAGGTCTCCAGAACTGAACACAGTATTCCAAATGTGGTCTCACCAGCGCTCTATATAGCAGGATCATAATCTCCCTCTTCCTGCTTGTTATACCTCTAGCTATGCAGCCAAGCATCCTACTTGCTTTCCCTACCGCCTGACTGCACTGTTCACCCATTTGAGACTGTCAGAAATCACTACCCCAAAATCCTTTTCTTCTGAAGTATTTGCTAACATAGAACTGCCAATACAATGCTCAGATTGAGGATTCCTTTTCCCCAAGTGCATTATTTTACATTTGGAAACATTAAACTGCAGTTTCCATTGCTTTGACCATTTTGTCTTTCCCCAGCTCCTAGGACCTCTGCAGACTTCCCAGACCCTCTACTCACCCCAGTTTTGCAGAAAAATGGGCCACTTCTGCAAAAAGTAGGGAAAATATAGCAGCGTTGGTGCACCAAGTTCAACAGATCCAACAGGTCTCCTTTCCCATCTGTTAGGGAAGTTCCTCTCCTGCATAGACATTGTACCTTGGGCGTGGCTACCTTTCAGAAGCACTCAGTGGTGTCTCTTTCACTACCAGCCTTGATCCCTCTACCTATAAAGGTCTGGCACTCCCTAACATGGTAGCTATCTCTAGCCTTGCAGAGGGGTTGCCTGTTCAGAGAGCCAGATAGAGTGACCATCAAGATGGAGGCCAGCCTATGGGATGGGGAGCACATATATCCTAATCCCCCCAGAGATTAGGACTGCCCCCACCCTGCTTGCCTAAAAACCCACCTATGTCACCAGGCATGGGGAAACTGATACATTGGGCAATTAATTTTGCCATAGGGCCGCATGAGAAATTGGGATGGTTTTAGAGGGCCGGACTAATATAATTAACTCAGTTTACCCAATACTGTATATTATTAGGTAGAACTGAATTAATTATATTATAATTATATATTATATTATATATTATATAATTATATATTATATCTTGAACACTCGGTTCTTATCTAGAAAGGTTGGACCGACCTCTGCAGGGTGGTCACAGACGGCAGGCGGGCCGCATCCGGCCCTCGGGCCACATCTTGCCCAGGTCTGCCTTAGTTACTATGTTTTTTTTATGTATGGGTCGTTAGGTTGTGTGACTGTTTTTATAAGAAGGGTTTTTAATTAGTTTTAACATTAGATTTGTACATTGTGTTTTGCTGTTGTGTCCTCGGAGAGGGGCAGCATACAAATCTAATAAATTATTATTATTTATTATTATTATTATCTTCCCAGATGGCCCAGGGCCGCTGGTCACCATCAGAGGTTACAAATCCCAATATCAACTTCTTGGAGCTGCATGTAGTACACCCCACCTTATGACACTTTCAACATTTGGTGACAGGTCGCCAGGTGCTCATCTTGATGGACAGTGTAGCAACTCGTTCCCACATAAACCAACAAGGGGGTATGAGATCCAGAGGCAGAATTGATAGGCCATTTGGCAGAGCAACACCTTGAGTCTATTTGTGCAGAACACATATCGGCGGTATCCAATGTGCAGGCTGACTGGTTGACCCTTTCCACAGTGGGCCCAGTAGAGTGGTGCCTGCACCTGTGCCTCTTCAGGGATTTATCACAGAAATTCGGAGAACCGGTTCTGGATCTGTTTGCAACCCATCTCAACACCCACCTCCCATGTTTCTTCTCTCACTTCCCGTCACCTGGGGCAGAGAGAGTCAACGCATTACGCAGTCCATGGCCGAGGGGTCTACTATATGCCTTCTCCCCACCCTGCTCATCTCAAAGGTGGTGCAGAAGATGATACTAGAAGAAGCAGAAATATTAGTCGCTCCACACTGGCCCTGTCGACCCTGGTTTGCAGACTTAGTGGAGCTCTCAGTATTTATTTATTTTATTTTATTTATTGGATTTGTATGCCGCCCCTCTCCGCAGACTCGGGGCGGCTAACAACAATGATAAAAAACAACATGTAACAATCCAATTTAATAAAACAACTAAAAACCCTTATTATAAAAACCAAACATACACACAAACATACCATATATAACTTGTAATGGCCTAGGGGAAGGAATATCCTAACTCCCCCATGCCTGGCGACAAAGGTGGGTCTTGAGTGATTTGCGAAAGACAAGGAGGGTGGGGGCCGTTCTAATCTCTGGTGGGAGTTAATTCCAGAGGGCCGGGGCCACCACAGAGAAGGCTCTTCCCCTGGGGCCCGCCAAACGACATTGTTTGGTCGACGGGACCTGGAGAAGGCCAACTCTGTGGGACCTTATCGGCTGCTGGGATTCGTGCGGTAGAAGGCGGTACCGGATGTATTCTGGCCCAATGCCATGTAGGGCTTTAAAGGTCATTACCAACACTTTGAATTGTGACCGGAAACTGATCGGCAGCCAGTGCAGGCCGCGGAGTGTTGCAGAAATGTGGGCGAATCTAGGAAGCCCCACGATGGCTCTCGCAGCCGCATTCTGCACGATCTGAAGTTTCCGAACACTTTTCAAAGGTAGCCCCATGTAGAGAGCGTAGTATCTTGACTATTAGCCAAGAGAGTCTTGTTCCACCCAGACCCCCAATGGTGGCACCTCACTGTTTGGCACTTGAAGGGGTCATCTTGAAGCGAGATGCTCTTCCAGACAATGTGGTCGCCACTATTCAAGCATCCAGAATATAGAGGAGAAGAATATAGTGGAGAGTATAAGGAAAATTAGGAATACAAGGGTTAGAGAAATGAGAAGGAAAATACTACATAAGTGGTATTATACACCTGTACAACTTGCGCATATTTCTAAGAATGTTAAGGCACTGTTGGCACGGATGTCAGGAGAGTGTTTTGAGAGTGTCCGGTAGTACAGAAATTTTGGAAAGAGATGCAAGATGAGATTAATAGGATGCTGAATATAAAATGGGTGATTGCAGAGGAGATGGCTCTACTAATAATGAGGAGGGATATGGGTGATTTCAGAGAAACTAAGGAAGCAACTATAGAAAGTGCCCAAGCGGTAATAGATTTAGGTTGGAAGGATGCAACAAAATGGACAATACAAAACTGGTATCGGTACATGATGGAATACATTCAATTTGAAATTATGGAAATTAAAATGAATATTATCGATGAAAATATAGTGGAAAAACTGATGGGAAGATGGGACAAGGTCAGAGGTTTTATGGCTAGTAGAATCCAAGACCGAGCCATAAAGAACATATTGGAATCACTCTACATTTTGTAAATATGTTGATGTTCCTGGTTTTAAAATAATATAAATTAGTACACCCTCATTTGGTGGAGGGATCGAGTGATTGTTGTTGGGTGGCGGGAGCACATATCACTGTGCACTGTTTTGTGTTGTGTGTATTTGTTTATATTATAAAAATCAATAAAATGTATTTTTTTAAAAAAGCATCCAGACAGGACTCCACTACTCGCATATACAATGCTACTCAGGCAGCTTACTGTTGGTTCTGTACCCGAAACCAGCTCAACCTCCTGTTGGCCTCACTTCGCCAGATACTGGCCTTCCTTCAGGCAGGGTTTGACAAAGGTTTGCTCCCAACACATTGCGAAGTCATGTTGCTACGCTTTCAACCGTATTTCACTTGGACACTTCCTTCTACCACCATCCTAGCATTCAAGGGGTTCTAAGAGGTGCGGCCAGCCTTCGACCACAGGTGATCCATTGCTATCCCACCTGGGATCCGGCCCTGGTCCTGCAAGCACTCACCGCTCAGCCAGTCGAACCACTACCGTTGATTTCACTTTGTCATTTGTCTCTCAAAAGGGCCTTTTTGGTGGCCATTGACAGATTTAGTAGATAAATTACAGTCCGCGTGGACTATAATAAATCAAACCTGAGAGTCGATGGATTAAAGTAGAAAATCAGCTTTCAAATGAAGTTACTTTTATTATGAAAATAAGAAAATATAGCTAATGCCTATCAGAGGCATCTTCTATGTGTGCTACATCGTTGAAGACAAAAGAGAAAGAGAGTTTTAAAATGGAGATTTTCAAGAAGGAGGAAATGATGCATGTATCATGTGGCAGGATTTTACATCATAATGAGGTGGAGCTTATACAATACACACTGTTAACTATTTAATTACTGAATGACTTAGAATGTCTCTGGGGCTGTCAATATTCAGCGTGACAGCCATAACATCAGCCCAGAGAGTGTCGGAACTGACAGCACTCTCAGTTCAACAGGATCTATGCCATTTCCATCATCAGGACAGGGTTGTCCTAGGTCTAGATCCTGCCTGTTCAACGAAAGCGAACACATGGTTCCACAGAGTACAAGAGGTTGACTTTCTTGACTTTTGTGCTCAGCCCACTCAACAACTAGAACCCAGTTGGCAAAAACTGGATGTTTGTAGAGCCCTTGAAATTTACATTCTCAGATCTCGTCACAAACATTGAGCCATTGGATTAAAGCATGTACAGTATCACCAAGGCGTACGGGAGCCAGGATAGACCTGTTTCCAAGAGGATTACTGCACCCATAGTGTGGCAACCTCGGCAGCATGGCCTATGCAGGTGTCAGTTGAGGACATCTGTAAAGCAGCTGTGTGATCTTCTCCTCCCACGTTTGTGAAACATTATCATTTGGACTCTTTCACATTGGCAGAGGCGTACTTCAGCAGAAGGGTTCTTCAGAGGGTTGCTGACACCCCTGCTCCCCTGGTCCGGGCTTCTCCTGCCCTAGACCAGTGATTTTCAACCTTTTTTGAGCTGCGGCACATTTTTTACATATACAAAATAATGGGGCATCTTGAGCGGGGGGGGAGTGGGGGGGCTAAAAAAAGTTTGGACAAAAAAATTCTCTCTCTCTCTCTTCCTCCCTTTCGCTCTATTTCTCTCCCTCTTTCTCTCTCTTCCTTCCTTCCTTTCTCTCTCCATCCCCCTTTCTCTCTCTTCCTTCCTCTCTTCCTTCCTCTCTTTCTCTCCCTGCTTCCCTGCCTCTCTTTCTCTCTCTCTGTTGCTTTCTTTCTCTTTCTTTCTCTCTCTCTCTGTTGCTTTCTTTCTCTCTCTCTCTCTCTCTCTCTTTCTCTTTCTTTCTTTCTCTCTCTCTCTTGCTTTCTTTCTCTTTCTTTCTCTATCTCTCTTTCTCTCTCTTGCTGAGCTTCGCGGCACACCTGACCATGTCTCACGGCACACTAGTGTGCCACGGCACACTGGTTGAAAAACACTGCCCTAGACAACTGAGCTTGGGTATATCCCATGTTGGACTCTTCTAAGCAGCGCACTGGAGAAGGAGAAGACTTACCTGAACGGTCATCTCTGTGTGCTGCATGGAGAGTCCAAATCCACCCTGACTGATCAGGCCCAGGGTCGCAGCCATTCCTAACGATCTCAGAATTAATTAAATTCCTTCTTTGTGCCTTCATTTAAAACTGGTCAAATGGGCAACTAGAATGTGTATTTCAAACAAATTAAATTCAGTCCCTACCAATCAGACTAGAGCAGGGATAGGCAAAGTTGGCTCTTCTATGACTCATGGACTTCAACTCCCAGAATTCCTGAGTCAATCATGCGACTGTTAGCGACTACTTCACCTTTAACAACAACAACACAAGAGCATGCAATAGATACAAACTAAATGTAAATTGCTCCAAGCTAGACTGCAGAAAATACCATTTCAGCAATAGAGTGGTCAATGCCTGGAATTCACTACCGGACTCTGTTGTTTCTTCCCCCAATCCCAAAATCTTCAACCTTACATTATCTACAATAGACCTCTCCCCTTTTCTAAGAGGTCTGTAAGGGGCGTGCATAACCGTTCCTACCGTTCCTATCCTAATGTCTTTTTTATCTTTTCTCTATCTACTTTATACTTATATTATGTTAAACATATTACAATACAATACTATATTTGTATGATAAAATAATTAAATAAACAAACAGTGTGACATGTTTTAGATGAAACAGTCACAAGGCTGAAACCTGCACCGCTTTCCTTTGCCACTTGGGGTCACCATTCTCTTGAGGATATATCTATTTTTTTAAAAACTATGACACACAAGTCCTTCAACAAAAGAGAATATTCTCAGGTCAAACCAAACGCCAATGGTTTGTGCCCCCCACCCCACCCCTATTGCTTAACAACTTTTCTGTAAACTGCAGAGCTCATGCCCATTAGAAAGGTTAATTCTGGGGTTTTCCCAAAGTCTTGTTTTCGCTGCTCTTTGATGAAAGGAACATTGCTCAATGTATTTGAAACTTGTGAATCCCCTGTTGACATCATTCCTATAAGCAGGGCCGATATGTTATGTGTCCTATAAAAGGTAACTATTTTTTTTAAACACAGTAGAAGACAAGAGTCATGCAGATGGAAATAAATATATAAATAACTTCTCTTGCTAATGAATAGGAAGGCTCTCCATTTCCTGATCATATACAGTATTATTGATTATTACATAGATGTGATTTAATCTCAAAAGGAAGGAATGGATGAGACGGATGATTTTTGAAACAGGAGATATAGTGTTCCTGCAATTGTGGTCCTCGACTTATGACTACAATTGATCCTGTCGACTAAACCAGTGTTTTCCGACCTTGGCAACTTGAAGATATCTGGACTTCAACTCCCAGAATTCCCCAGCCAGCATTCACTGGCTGGGAATTCTGGAAGTTGAAGTCCAAATATCTTCAAGTTGCCCAGGTTGGGAAACACTGGACTATAAACAATGTAGGTTGGTGGGACCGCAGGGGAGGGCCTTTTCTGTTGCCGCCCCAACTCCCCCTCAATATTCGCACTGCTCCCACTATACTGGCTTTTTGAAAAGCTGTTAAAACCTGACTTTGCTGACAGGCTTGGGGACCGTGAATATTAACACCAGACGCGCCTGAATTATGTTTGCTAGTATGGATGTTTGTTAGATTGTTTTGGGGGCAGGGTTATAATTTGGGCTTGTTACGGTTTTGGGGTCAAGTGAATCACTGCAAGTCGTTAAGTTAGTACGTGCACCTGGCTTCCCCATTGACTTTGCTGGTCAGAAGGTCGCAAAAGAGGGTTGCATGATCCCAGGATGCTGTGACCATCGTAAGTATGAGTCAGTTTTGATCACGTAACTATATAGGGATACTGCAATGATTGTGGGTGTGAAAAATGGTCATAGGTCACATTTTTCAATGCCGTTGTAACTTTAAACGGTCATTAAATGAACAATTGTTAAGTCAAAGATCTACCTCAGGAGATGGGTTCCTACCAGTCTTAAACAGTTCTTTAGAACTGTTAGTAATTTGGCAATGATGTCACAGAACTGTTTGTCGCTGTCTCTGTGGGCGCCACCATCTTGGATTTTGCTTTTGCACATGCGCAGAAGATAATTTTTTGTTTCTGTGCATGCGCAGAAGCTATTTTTCTTAATTGCTGGGGCGCACAGCACGATCCTGAGCAAACCGGCAGCAAAAGGATCCAGAACTCACCTCTTGTCTACCTGCCTTTCATTTGAGATTCTAGAGAGCACAAAGATCTTTTGCAAGATGAAGTAGTTTCTGGATGACTTCTGGAAGAGCCTTCTCTGTGGTGGCCTCAGCCCTCTACAATCAACTGCCCCTGGAGATTAGAACCACCCCCACCCTCCTTGCCTTTCATAAATTACTAAAGACCCACTTATGTTGCCAGGCATGGGGGAACTGAGATATCCCCCAGGCTTATACAGTTTACGCATGGTATGATTGTGTTGTATGGCTCCAATGTTGGGTTTTAGAATGTTTTTAATATTAGATTTGTTACACTGTCACTTCCGGTTTGCCTGTTGGGAGGTTTTTGCACTCTGAGGCTTCAGGGAAGCTTCCCTGAAGCCTCTAGAGGGCGAAATGGCCTTCCCCAAGGCTGAAAATCATGTAGCTAGTGTGCACATGTGCGCTGGAGGTGGCATAGGTCAATGCCTAATGTGCCCTCTGATATGGCTCTGTGTGCCACATGTGGCATGTGTGCCATAGGTTTGCCATCATGGACCTAGGCCATCTTTACGTAGAGCAACAATTCATTTTTTCAGATCCTCAGAGAGTTCATTACCATGAGGTGCCATGTTGAACTTTCAGTGATCAGTATGAGAGAGAGAGCGATAACACCAAATTTAACACCCCTGCTCCCCCTTCATATCCAAGACCTTATACTACCTACAAGCCACATGACAGCAGGGAGGGAAAACAGCTACTTGGGTCCCATTTGGACATTATCCCTTACGGGTGTACTCACTTTTATTGTCATCAGTTTAGACATTAATGACTGTATGTTGTGTTATTCTGAGGGGACAGCATATTTACAGTTATACAAGCTGTATACTCACTACATAGTGTTCTGGTTAGCTCTGGCCCAGCTCCTGCCCCAAGGACTGTGGGATGTGGGGGAGACATCCACATGCTGCAGGCCTGTTTTTGCGGAATCTGCATGATGAAGGCTCCTCTGACCAAGAAGACATGAGTGACAGGGAGGAGGAGAGTGTGGCAGACAGCTCAGAAGGAGATCAATTATCTAGCTCCCTCCTTGGATTCAGAACAAGAGTTAATGATACAGCCACACATGTGGAGAGCGATGCATAGGCAACAACAACTGAGAGATTATTATCAAAGAAAATGAAGCCACCTGTGGTTGGTGGGGGCTGTGGTAATTAGTGAGGCTGCTATAAATAGCAGCCTGTGGGTTTGACCATTGTGGAGGATTAACTGATCGTTGTGTTTCATGACGTCTTTACTGACTGACTTTTTGTGTGCTGATTTTTCCCTGCTTTGAAACTAAACCAGAGCAAAGTGTGTTTCACTTTGTGAAAGAAGGACTTTGAATTGCCTCACAGCTGCAAGCTAAGTATCACAGGACTGATAAGGGACTTGTATAAATTACCAGTTTGTTTGGAGATGAGTGCTCTTTGCTATACCAAAAGAGGGCTTAGTTTAAGTGCATTTTCATTATAAAGAACATTGTTTTGAATTTTCAAACGTGTGTGTGTCTGAAATTTGTACCTGTGAATTTTTGGGAGGATTCTATCAGAGAGCCCGACAGAACACATAGGCAGCCAAATTTTTTACTGCCACACTGTGGGTGTGGCTTACTTTGTGGGTGTGGCTTAATGGTCATGTCACTGGGTAGGAGTGGCTTGCTGGCCATGTGACCAGGTTAGGAATGGCTTAAAGTGGCTGTTAAGTTCTTGACTTACCAGTGTCGCTCGCTGGGGTGACAATTTGCTTCGCATTTCCTGCGCTCTCCTCCTCCCCCCCCCCCACCTCAGGCTGGGTAGCTAGGCGAAGCATAAATGCTGCCAGCACCACTTCCACTCATGCTTTCTGCTTGCACCTCAGGTTCGAGGTGGCCGCGTGAGGCTGGAGGGGAGCCAGACAGGAGAGAAGAAGCTCATCTGAGGCCAAGAAGGAAGAAAGAGGGAAAAAAGCAAGGAGCGCAGACGCAGTAGCAGCAGCAGCAGCAGGGAAAAAAAGGGGAGCCGAACCGAGAGCAGTAATCCAGGAAGTGACAGCCTCCCATCAGCTGGAGCTGCATGCATCTTCATTTCTGCTGGTGGAACTGTGTTCCGCCCCGTCCTGCCTGCTGCCCACCCCTGATTGTATCCAAGTATCATCTCTTCATTGTTGTCACATGAAAAGATATACTTATTTACAAAATGGGAGGGGGTTACTCACTTTTGTGACATACTGTATCACAAGTCCAATTAATAATAATAATAAATAAATATTTAAAATTTTATAGCAAATTTCCCTGTACTACTTTAGTTGATATAACATAAATTCCCATTTAACATTAGTGAATGTTAGGGCATCGAAAAATAGCAGTGTCACCTGTTTACCACAATGTATCTTATAATATTCTAAAGTCTCTAATATTATTCCTATGTTATTTGTCTTTGTGGTAAGAAACCATTTTGGTTAGTATGTATGAATTCATTTAAGATTATTGATACAGTATTTTGTAATCTCTATTTAGAAGAGATATGGGCCAGTAATTTTTAATTCACATCCTATCCTTATTTTCTTTTGGTATCAATGCAAAGTTTGCCTCTTCCCATGATGGAAATATATTTGCTTCTCCTAAGCTATCTTGCAATTCTTTGTTCTATAGGTAATCCATTAGGGTCTGGCATCTTATTATTTTCCAGAATAGTTTTAAAGCAAAATTGTGCAAAACAGCCCTTTTTACCACCTCAAATAAAATATTGTAACTCTTCTTTGAAGTGTTCTATTTTATTGCTGCAATTTACAAAAAGTGGGAGACCCCCAAGTGTAGCAGCACTTAGAGATAGGATAGAGCAAAATGATGTATGCATAAAAAAGCAAAAAACCCAAGAATGTAAGTGAATTGCTCCAAGTGTGAGAAACATTTCTTGTAACCAGATTCTTGATAGTCTTCCTTTTACCCTCTGGAATAGAAAGCACTTAAGCTGAAAGTGCTTTTGAGGGTGTACAATTAGCTAAAGAAGGGCTGACCCCTGGTGGCTGGTGAGTTCTGGGAGTTGAAGTCCACAAGTCTTACAAGTCACCAAGGTTGCACATCCCTGCCTTAAAGCAATAGGTAAAATTGGGCTGATGGGATCATTTTATGGGTAGCAAGTAGGATTTTAGTGTGTGAAAGAGTAAGTGATGCTCAATCATTCTGTCATGAAAGCATACTATCATCATCATCTCCTCCTCTTTCTCCTCCACCATGTTTTATATTTTGCTTCCTTCCCACGCCACTGTATAATACTGTTGCAAACAGAACTTTAAAAAATTTTTTTTTAATTAAAGTTTCTTTTTTTAAAAAAATAACAAAAAATACAAAAAAGAAAACAAAATAAAATATAACAAAACAATATGTTAGTACTCTGTACCAAAGAATTGGGTTTTCAATATATAAACAAGCTAACAATGTTTATTTGTATTGAAGTACTACAGCTTTAAGAGGTAGTGTTGAAAATTGCCAGAAGAGGGAGCCAGAAGCATGATTCGCTCTCTCTGCTCTCTGTTTTTTCTGCTGATTCACTGTGACTGATGTAGTAAGCTCTGTGATAATTTTGATGTATTTGTAAGATGTAATATATGTCTGATATGTAAGATAAAGACAGGCTTGTAATATTATTATTGTATTGAGAGATATTGATTGATTTGAATGTGTATGACTGGACTGTTTAACTTGACTGTGCTATTTCTAAAGAAAATGCTTTTTAATACACTTTAATGTATCTGTCTTGTATCACTGAATAATTACTCATATCTCCTGGATATCTGCTGGAATCCCACATCCAATGATTTTCATTTATATATATATATATATATATATATATATATATATATATATATATATATATATAGTATATAGTATATCTGAAAGTTTGAGATTATTTTATTACTCCAATTAAAATTTCATTAATTACTATATCATTTTCTATTTTCAAGTCAATTGTATATTTTGTTCCATACTTCACAGTAGTCCAAATCATCTCTCTCTTTCAACTCCATGGTCATTTTGTCCATTTCAATAGCTAAGAAAATTAAATATTTGAAAATATGGCTATTGGGCAAAATGCAGCACAACTAAAAAAGACAATTATAATAACTTGTTAAGATAAATACAAAAAGATTTAGAAAACTGGAATAAATTAAAGGTATCATTGATTGGCGGAATTTCAATGATTAAAATGAACATATTACTCAAACTGTAATATCTTTTTCAAACAATACTGGTAAAATTAGAGAATAAATTTTTTGACCAAATAAATAAAATAGCATTCAAATTTATATGGGCTGGGGAAAAAACTGTTCATCAAATTTTAATTCCTGCAAGATAGTAGAAAAAATGGTGGCTTTGGACTCCCAGATTGGGAGCTTTACTATCAGGAGCCACCTTGACATGGCTTAGAGATTGGATTCAGCTCAAAAATAAAAGAATATTAGCATTAAAGAGTCATGACTTTCAATTAGGCTGGCATGGTTTCTCTAGGAAGGAAAAACATTTTTAAAAAAACCTAATACAAACATTCCAAACTGGATATCAACAATGGATGCAAAGATATACCCAAATAGTATTGATCTTAGTAAAATGGTATGCTATAAAGAACTTCTAGATGAAAAGGGAGATTTAAAATCAATTCAAGATTTGGAAAAGCAGGGAATAAATATAGATTGGTATTGGCCTTACTTACAAATTAAAATAAGGTTTAAAAAAGATTGAGAACAGTATAACATTTATGTCAAACAATAGGAACTAGATAAAATTTTTGCTAGGAAAGGAGAGAAAAATGATTACACAATGATATAATTTTTTACTAAGATATAAAAATTGTGGAAACTTTTGCATCTCATTTGGAAACTAAAGACCCAGAGTATGGAGGAAGAATGAAGATGCTTGAGGTCCAGTGTAACATTTCCAGTCTGGATTGACCTGGGGAGCCATTTCATCTGCTGGTGTTGGTCCACTGTGTTTATTTAAGTCCAGGGTCAATGCAGGAGATTTTGGAGCTCTCCATTCTTCCATCCGCATATGAGCTTTATGGGGATGGTGACTTAAATTTTCCAGAAGGACTTGGCACCTGCTCACACTGCCAAAACCTGCATCAATGACCGTGGGAATTACTGTGTGCTTGATTGGCCAGCAAACTCGCCTGACCTGAACCCCATAGAGAATCTATGGAGCATTGCCAAGACAAAGATGAGAGACATGACACAGAACAATGCAGAAGAGTAGAAGGCATTGAAGCATCCTGGTCTTCCATAACACCTCAGCAATGCACAGGCTGGTAGCATCCATGCCATATCATATTGAGGCAGCAATTGCTGCAAAAGGGGCCCAAACTAAGTACTGTGTACATATGCATGCTTATGCTTTTCAGAAATCCGATACTGTTCTATGTACAATCCTTTTGTATTGTTTGCATGTAATATTCTAATTTTCTGAGATGGGGATTTGGGGTTTTCATGAGCTGTACTCCATAATCATCACAATTATGAAAAATCATGGCTTGAACTATCTTGCCTTGCATGTTACGAATATCTCTCATCTATTAAGTTTCTCCTTTTAAGTTACATTATTGAAATAAATGAACATTTGCACAATATTCTAATTTTTCAAGTTTCACTGTAGAATTAGAACACTGGGATAAACTTTGGAAAAGAAACTATAAATTTAAGGCAGCGGTAGCATACAAAGAAAACCTGTACAAAATGTTTTACAGGTGGCATTTACCCAGAGCCGAGATTGGCCAAAATGTTTCAAAATTTATCCTCCAAATTTTAGAGATGCAATTGCAAATCTGAAACATACTACCACATGCGGTGGATGTGTCCACTGATGTAAAATTTGGAGGTGGTTGGAAGAAATTACAGAGCAAAAAATTGATTTGAAACCAGAACTGTTCCTATTAGGAATATTAGACTTGAAAATGAATAAGAAATGTCAATATATTATACTACATATACCAGTGATGGCAAACCTTTTTTGGTTCACATGGCAAAAGGTGTGTGTGGGTACGTGTGCATGTGCCCACAACCCTTCCCTTCCCCCAGGCATGTACATGCTCGTGCATGCGTACAGACCTTTCTGAAGCCTGGTAGGTGAAAAAAAAAGTCAATATTGGCAAACCGGAAGTTTGGGAAAACGTACTTCCGGTTTGCCAGCTGTGCTGTTTTTTGCACTCCAGAGCTTCAGAAAGCTTCCCTGAACCCTCCGGAGTGGAAAAAACAGCACAACAGCAAACCGGAAGTTTGGGAAAACGTACTTCCGGTTTGCTGTTGTGCTGTTTTTTCCACTCCTGAGGGTTCAGGGAAGCTTTCTGAAGCTCTGGAGCGCAAAAAAACCAGCACACCTGACAAACCGGAAGTTCGGGAAATGCACTTCCGGTTTGCCATTGTACTGTTTTTTGCACTCCAGGGCTTCGGGAAGCTTCCCTGAACCCTCCAGAGTGCTAAAAACAGCACAATGGACAAACCGGAAGTTTGGAAAACACACTTCCGGTTTGCCCATCATGCTGTTTTTTGCACTCCAGGGCTTCAGGAAGATTCCCTGAACCCTCCAGAGTGCAAAAAACAGCACAACAGCAAACCAGAAGTGTATTTTTAAAAAACATTCCTCTTTGTTTGTTGGGCTATATTTTATTTTTTGCCTCTGGGGCTGAAGCATCTGGAGGATGAAATGGCCTTTCCCAAGGCTGAAAATCAATTGGCCAGCGTGCACATACATGCTGGAGCTGAAACATGTCAAAGTCTCATGTGCCCTCCAATATGGCTCCGTGTGCCATAGGTTCACCATCACGGACTTATCTTCACTGCAGCTAGAATTACCTTTGCAGAAAATTGGAAACAAAGTAACATACACTCAAACAAAGCAGTAATTAGAAAAATACTTGAATGCGCTGAAATGGACAGAGAAGCCTTTTAAGTACAGTTTAAACCAGTATTTTTAAGAATTAAAGGCATTTTAAGTATTTTTCAATCTTGGCAATTGAAAGATGTATGAACTTCAATTCCCAGCCTGGCTGGGGAATTCTGGGAGTTGCAGTCCACACATCATAAAGTTGCTGAGTTTGAAAAACATGGTTTGAACAAACGATTTTGAACTGTCCGTGGCAGCATGTATTCCTGTTCCTGTGTACCTCTCAAACCTCTGCATTTGTATGAAGCAAAGGTTCTTATCCAAACTAAAGCAGAGGGTTAGAAATAATTCAAGAAGTAATTTCTACAGGCCTTTTCTATTTCCCTATTGCTCTCCCAAAACTGCAAGATAAGGTGAGGTTCCATGTAATTTCTTACATTTTAAAAAATACATGAATGCCAAGTTTAGAATATTTTATTATACAGTGTTCCCTCGATTTTTGCGGGTTCGAACTTCGTGAATAGCCTATACCATGGTTTTTCAAAAAATATTAATTAAAAAATACTTCACGGTTTTTTTCCTATACCACAGTTTTTCCCAGCCGATGATGTCATATGTCATCACCAAACTAATAATTTTTGCAAATAAATAACAAAAAAAATAAATATTGTTAATAAATAATTATGTTTATAAATATCAGGATCACTAAGTGTCTTATTCAATGGTGAGTACCAGTAATAATGGTGAGTAAATGATTGTTAAAGGAATGGGAAATGGTAATTTAAAGGTTTAAAGTGTTAAGGGATGGCTTGTGATACTGCCAAAAATGGTGTATTTACTTCCGCATCTCTACTTCGCGGAAATTCAACTTTCGCGGGCAGTCTCGGAACGCATCCCCCGCGGAAATCGAGGGAACACTGTAGTTCATTTTGGGACACAGAGAATGCAAGCATAATTTTCCTTTTTGTCCACCTTAAACTTGTATAGTGATAGAATATATGGGACCAATGGTAATATCAGTTACAAATTGATTACCGGTAATTCTTTAAAATTTCCTTTTCTGTTATTTATTAGTCAAAATTCCTAAACTGCTGGTACTCCAGTCCCTAGAAGGTAGTGGAAGGAAGAAGCTAAAAAAAGAAAAAGGCCAGGATTGCTTCAGCACTTCCACAGTGCAAGCATCACCCTTTTGCATGTCAGATTCAAAAGTGCAATACAACCCACATTTCTGCCATTTTGGCCTTTTTGAGCATCCAAATTTCATTAACACAATATGTTTAAAAAAAATATTTTTTTAAATTTACATATAGACAATACAAACACACAGTTCAGATACAGAAAGACAAAAATACAATATACACATCGTCTCCCCCCCCCATGGCTAACTCATCGACAGCCTCCTTTTATTTTCTTTTACGGTATTGTAACCATTGGTTTTATATATAGTATGTAATTTATAATACTAGGTTTTAATTTCTTACTCTATAACTTATATGAATATAGTAGGTAGAAAAAGGTTATATTTAAGTCTTTGACCATTTTTGGTTTAATTTGTTTCTTTATCACACAGCACTACTAGTATTTGTTCTTTTATTCAACTATTATTATTATTATTATTATTATTATTATTATTATTATTATTATTATTATTATTATTATTATTATTATTTATTTATTTATTTATTTATTTATTTATTTATTTATTTATTTATTTATTAGATTTGTGTGCCGCCCCTCTCCGGGGCGGCTCACAGCAATGATAAAAACAATATATAATGACAAATCTAATAGTTAAACTCTAAAATATCAATAATACATTTAAAAAGACTAAAAAACAAGAAACCCCAATATATAAAAAACATACATACAGTATATATATAGAAATTTTTCCAAATCTGGTAGTATTTTGTATTTTCTTGCTCTTTTAGCTCCAATGTTAGTTTGTCTGCTTCTGCGCAGTCCAGCATTTTTAAAATTAAATTTCTATCATTAGGCATTGATTCGTTTTTCCAAAATTGGGCTATGGTTATTCTTGTTGCTGTTATTAGGTGTTGGGTCAAATAATATTGTTCTTTTTTCATATTTTTTTCAATAATACCAAGTAAAAATATTTCCGGTTTCATTTCTAATTTAATATCAATTATTTATTTTATCCATTTTTGAAGTTTGTGCCAGATTTTTAACTTGCATACAAGTCCACCACATATGGAAGTAGGAGCCATGTTTCTCTCCACATTTCCAACAATTGGGTTTGAGGTTAGCATACATCTTGGCTAGCCTAGCTGGGGGCATGTGCCACCTGTAAAACATTTTGATTGCATTTTCTTTAGAAGAAGTGGATCTGGTCATTTTATAGTTAGTGTGCCACATTTTTCCTATTGATCCAAGTGAATGGAATGTCCAATATTTTTAGCCCAGACTATTATATTGCTTTGACAATTTCTTCTAGATTTTGGTGTTCTAGCAATAGTTTATATGTATTTGTAATTGTTTTTTTATTTGGGCCTAATAAAATTTTGTCTAATGGTATGTCACTTTTCTGGATTCCATATTTTTCTTTGTCTACCCGTAATCTGGATTTTATTTGGTTATAAGGCCACCAGTCTATTTTAATTTCTTCCTCTTTTAGTTGTGTTAGTGGTTTCAAATTTGTTTCTTTATCTAGTACTTGTGAATATTTTAACATTTTCCCTAGGCTTATTGTATTTGGGAAGGTTAATGCCTCCATACTTGAGAACTATAGTGCTACTTTGGTGTAATGTTGTTTCCTAATTATATTCCAAGTGTCTAGTAGCGACCTTCTAATCAAATGTTGTTTGAAATAGGAATGTGTGGTGGCCTTATTGTCCCAGATAAAACTATGCCAACCAGTCTGTATGTCATGGCCCTCCAGAGCTAGCAGTCTTATACTTTTGAGTTGTATCCATTCTTTGACCCATGTTAAAACTGCCACTTGATAATATATTCTGAAGTCGGGTAAGCCTAGTCCACCTTGCTTTGGGTTGTCTTGGATCCATTTAAGTCTAATTCTTACTTTTTTGCCTTGCCATACAAATTTAGAAATTAATTTTTCTAGATTTTTTAAAAAAGGTTCCTTCTAATTTAATTGGGATTGTTTGAAAAAGATATAGAAATTTAGGTAGTATGGACATTTTGATTGTTGCGATTCTTCCCAGTAATGAAATTGGAAGTTTGGCCCAGCCTTCTAATTGTGATTTTGTTTTGTTTAGTAACAAATCATAATGATCCTGTTTTATGGTAATGCATTTAGATGATATGTTAATTCCTAAGTATTTAGTTCTTTCAGTAATTTCCAATTCTAATTCTCTAGCTAAATGTTCTTTGTCTTTTGTTGTCATGTTTTTGGTCATAATTTTGGTTTTGGATTTGTTAATTTTTAATCCTGCTAAAGCTCCATATCTGTTTATTTCTTCCATTAATTTTATGCCCGCTTGTGCTGGATTTTCAACAATAAAAACTATATCGTCGGCGAAGGCTTATAATTTGAATTCTTGACCCTTGGAGTTAAGCCCTTTTATCTCTTTGTTGTTACGTATTTGGTTTAATAGGGTTTCAATGCATAGAATAAAAAGCAAGGGTGACAGGGGGCATCCCTGGCGAACTCCTTTGAATATTTGAAAAGTATCTGTAGTGTCTCCATTAATTATTATTTTGGCTGTTTGTTTTGAATATATTGTTTGGATTACTCTAATAAAGTTTGGTCCAAATTTCATCTTGATTAACAGTTCGAATAAAAATTCCCAATTTAAATTGTCGAATGCTTTTTGTGCATCCATAAATATTATTGCCATGGGTTTTTCGGGGTGTGACTCATAATATTCTAATGTGTCAAGAATTATTCTAGTAGTATTTTGGATTTGTCTGTCTGGAAGAAACCCATTCTGATCCAGATGTATCCATTTGTTTAGGATCGGTTTAAGTCTGTTCGCTATTATAGCAGAAAAAAATGTATAGTCAGTGTTTAATAGTGCGATGGGTCTATAGTTAGCTATTTTTTCCTTTTCCTTTTTTTCTTTGAGAATTAGAGTTATCAAAGAATCAGTCAATGAATTTGGTAATTTGACTAGGGTTAGTACTTCATTATATGTTTCTAGCATCAAGTTATTAAGAATGTTTCCTAATTCTTTATAACATTCTGCCAGTATTCCGTCTGGTCCAGGGATTTTATTATTCTTTTGTTTATGGATGGCTATTTCTAATTCCTCCTTAGTTATATTTTTATGTAGTAGTTCTCTATTTAGTTCTGTTATCTCCTCTGGGTTACATTTATCTAAGTAGTTACGTATATCTATTTCCATTATTTCTTCTTTCTGGTATAATCTCTGGTAAAATTCCATGGCTATCTTTTTTTTCTATTAATGTAAATTGTGTTACTCCTTTATTATCTTCTAATTGTTGGATATATTTGTTTTCTTTCTCTTTTTTTAATTTGTATGCCAGGCATTTACCTGTTTTATTTGCTTGTTCGAAATGGTTTTGTTTTACTCTTTTTATTTGTATAGCTATATCCTCTTGTATGATAAAATTGATATGTTTAAGCGTATCTTTTTCTTGGCCTATGTGATTGTTCTGTGGATCATTTTGTAATTTGATTTCAACTTTTTTGATTTGTTCTTGTAACTCTCATAGTTTTTGATTTTTATTAACACAATATGCTATTTCCCGCACCCCATCCCCAGTTTCTTTATGACCCAGCATCCACAGGGTCCTCCTGAACCCCCAATTATACCTTTTTCAAGCCCCTTGACTCTCAGCACAATATTTCTTTTGCAAAGTTCTTCAGTCAATCAAGGGACTCAGTTGCTGGGGGGTGGGGAGGAATCATTCCTTCTCAAGTTGGTGTATTGTGCAAAAGGAGTGACTGAATCACCCAACCACAAATGTGAAGACTTATTTTCCCTCTGCAAAGATTGACAGAGTTCTGAAAAGCCAGATTGAACTGTGACCACCAAGATTTGGAGAGTGGGATAAGCAACCTTAGATTCTCAGGCTACGCTTCACAAGATTTAAACAAAAAAACAAATTTAAATCTCTGGAAAGACTTATTTCTCCATATACCACACTCTAATAGAAGAGGCAGAAACACAAGGGATAAAGCAAAAACAGGGAGAAACCTTCACACTTTCCTGTACCATCTTATGCTAACCCCCACCCTCAGCTTAATTCAACCATCCACCTAACCCAAATCCCCCAGTTATTTTTTTTGCAGCCATTTTTTGGGGGGATTCAGAACGACTCTCCTTGACACTGAACCAATTCAGGCACGGTGCACTAAATATAATATAATATAATATGATATGATATGATATGATATAATATAATAAATAGAATAGAATATAGACTAGAGTAGAGTAGAATAGAATAGAGCAGAACAGAATTCTTTATTGGCCAAGTGTGATTGGACACACAAAAAATTTGCCTTGGTGCATATGCTCAGTGTACATAAAATAAAATATAGATTTGTCAAGAATCATGAGGGACAACACTTAATGATTGTCATCATTATATAAGCTGCCCTGTTTATTTATTTATTTATTCATTCATTCATTCATTCATTCATTCATTCATTCATTCATTTATTAGATTTGTATGCAGCCCCTCTCCGCAGACTCGGAGTTATGCCCAAACATGTACAGTAGTAGCAATAAATGAATAACATTTGTATGTTTGCCCTGTCATGGACCACAAGTTCAAAAACTGACTGTGTATGAAGGCGCGGCCGAAACCATTTTTGGCGACTCGGGTTTGAAATAACTGCCTGTCTCACAACTTTTACTTGACTAAAAGGGAAACCCTGCCCATCCCATTCCGGTGCTCTTCTCTCTCCTTTTATGGAGAAGACTCCCCCCTCCTCCTCGCGACTCAAGAAAGTGGCGCCAAATTCTCCACCTTACAAATAAGAGAGAGAAAAGCCCTGGATAGACAAATGCACGCTAACAAGTGCGCCCCCCCCCCCCCCCGCGGATGATGGACTTAAAAGCAAGCCGCGTCTTAAATCCTGAAACTGCTAGTAAATGTTGGACGACGCCTTCTTACCTCATTTTAGGGAGAGCGTTGCAATTTCCCCTCCCCTCTTCTTCTTCCATCGAAGAGGCTGAGCAATTACGGAAACGAGATCGGTGCTATTGTTCCCTCCCCCCCCTCCTCTTCCCATTACTACTATCCTTCCTCCCTTTAGTAAATCTTGTTGATTCCGGGAAGCCAAAATAAAAACGCAGTTAAAAATTAAAGTGAGATCAAGAAGGAATTTGCACTGAACGGTTTCGGGGGCTCAGTAGTGCTTAGGAAAATATACTGTTCAAAAAAAATGGAACACTCAACACATCCTAGATCTGAATGAATGAAATATTCTCATTGAACGCTTTGTTCTGTACAAATGTGCACAACAGCATGTGAAATTGATTGTCAATCAGTGTTGCTTCCTAAGTGGATAGTTTGATTTCACAGAAGTTTGATTTATTTGGAGTTATACTTTGTTGATTAAGTGTTCCCTTTATTTTTTTTGAGCAGTGTAGTCAACATGTCTGCAGTGCATCAAATTGTGATAAATATTTTCTCCCAGAAGCGTGGAAGATTTATGGCACTACTAGTTCAGTCACACTCTCGCTCATCTCTCTCCCCCCCCCCTCTCTAAATATGTGGGTGTAACATAGTTTTGCTGATAATGAGAAGGAAGGGTATAGATCTATTTCAAGCTATTTTGCTTTTATCAGCTAGCCATGCCCTTACTGGGATTTGAAAATTCAACAGAAAAAAACCCCATATCTATCTATCCATCCACCATGTCTTTGAATGTCCTTGGTGGTGCGTGAACCTCAAATCACTGCAGTTTTTAAGATCCCTTTTAAAAGATGGTGGATTTTTAAAACAGCCCTGGAGAGAGTCATTAGTTTAGAAACTTGTTATGGGAAGTGAGAAAAGCTTATTTAAGTTGGTAAGCGTTCAGCTTATTCCCAAACTAGCTTTTGTACAAATCAATCCAATAAAATTAGTTTAGGATTTACCATGGGGTGGCAACACCTATGGTAGCTAGACAAATTAAGCAAATTGTAGTTAAATGAATGCATATGTAAACAAGGTTATATTTTCCCCCTCCTCTTGGACACTGTCTCTAGTATCTACCTGCCTGTGGCAATGACATGTCCTGCCAACTAATTTTCTCCCTTGTCTCAGGAAATGTCATACTGGTTTAAGCACTGTGCTTTTAAGAAGTGGAGAAAGGAATTTAGAATCCAAATGTTCATTTCAACAAATTGTTAAAAGAGTAAAAGCAATATAACTTTTGGAAGTGAAGGGGGGGAATGCAAAGAAATAAGATAAAAGGGAAATGAAAGGTTATAAAAAATAGATTCCCACTTCTTAACATCAGTTATAAGTATATTTATATTTTATCCACTCTAAAGGTACATAATTTCTTGCCATAGTGTATACTTATTAATCATCAGCTCCATAAATCATGAGTTCATTTATATATACTGGTCAAAAAAAATAAAGGGAACACTCAAATAACCCATCCAAGATCTGAATGAATGAAATATTCTCATTAAATATTTTGTTCTGTACAAAGTTGAATGTTCACAACAGCATGTGAAATTGATTGTCAATCAGTGTTGCTTCCTAACTGGACAGTTTTATTTCACAGAAGTTTGATTTACTTGGAGCTATACTGTGTTGTTTAAGTGTTCCTTTTATTTTTTTGAGCAGTGTATATATTTTAGAAAAAAAGGATATAAGGGCTTACCATTCACTGAATGCAGTTATTGGCCTTTCCCTAAATTAATTTTGCCATCTTTGCTAATTCTGTCATCTTTGCCTGCCATTCCACTGATATATTTCAGGGAGGTTAGAATGGCACTTGGGTGACATATAATTCTGATATCTCTATGCTAATACCATTAATAACTTTTACACCTCCATGACAAAGCTGAGATAGACTTAAAAGCATCCTTTGAGATCCCTAAATTAAAATGGCATTCCCTTAATTTAACCGAGTCTGTCTAAAGCAGGCATCTTCGAACTATGGGATGCTTTGTAGCGGCAGAGTTGCTCAAACTAGAGGTGGGGTTTCAGCTACACAAAAGTCTCCTGACTGTTTCTTCAGGGATCAAGGGGAGGATCTTTGCTAGCTCGGAAGGTCCACTTTCTCTTGGCAACGGTAAGGCAATTTGAGTTCGGGAGAGACTTCGGGTTTGGAATGAGAATCAATCAGGAATCAGGTTGAATCTTACTCCTTTCTGTGGATCTGCGCAACGTGGGATTCTTTGAGCATAGCCTCCTATTTCCTATTACTGAGTAATACAAAAATTATTTGATTGAGATGGCTCCACGTGACTCTGAGCTACTACATCAGCTGTTCCCTATATGTTTTCAATCTAATCTTTTAAACAGAACGGATTTCTTAGAAGCGCACCCCTCTCTACTATAACTATATGTGCTTCTTTGACCAGCAGGGCTAAGAAAAACTCAGGAACCTGGAGAATATACTGTATGGATTTCTGCGCCTCCGGGAGGGACTCTAACCCCCTTAGAGTGACCGTCGGGTGACCCTCATATTCCCACCCAGCGTTGGGGCAGTTCAAAAAGGCTGGGCTCCCGGCTTACAGCAAGGGAGTTCAATGCATGCCTGGAATTAAGCTGAACTTCGTCCGGAGATCAGAGATAGGTAAAGAGGAGCCTCGCTTTGGTTTGGTTGACGTCACTGCCATTGGAAAACAAAAAGCCCTTTTCTCCCCGCCGCCCCCACTTTTCCACTGCGCCAGGAGGCAACTGCGGCCCAAGGTTGCTAGAAAGGCGCTCACCTATTCTTTTCAATGGGTTTCCTTTCCCGGTTTGCGCGCGCTTGGACACCTCAGCCTGACGGCGCCTTAATTTTTTTTGCAAGGCGAGCTTCTATAGAGACCCTCGTATATGGGAAAGTTTACGGAAATGAAGAAAGCCCGGTGCCTTAACCAGTATTTTCACCCAAGCTAAAGAATGGTGCATTGTGTTATTTTAGAATATTTAAATTATCTCATCTGTTTCTGTATTGATTTGCAGTTGTATCCGTGCAAGAACTTTTCAATAGTATGTACAGTACTTTGTGACTTTACTTTAGACCCCAGCCTGCTATGCTTTAGATAAAATCCAGCACGCCTAGATTAGATAGGTGGGCTAGTTTGTGACACTTTTGCTTGAAAGATTTTCCCCAATATCGAATTGTAATGCTATTCATCCTTGCTTGATTCAGCTGAAAACTATTTTATGTATCTTGTGGCTGTTCTATGGAATAGAAGGAAAACCTTAACATTAATACAAGTAATGCAAATTAAGGCCAACTCGTGTATTTATTAAGTGTACTTCTATGAAAAGCAGTCAAAAAGTCTCAAATGATGCATACAAAAGGGAAAAAAATAGAATTGAAAACATAATGGCAACACCATTGGAATACAACAGTAACAAATTTGTAAGTAAGCACATGACATGAATCCAAATAGTTAAGGTGCGGAGTAATATGGGTTGCAATTTTTGATATCAGATTATCACTTGAAAAAACTATCATTTCCAAATTTAGTAATATATAAGTATATATGACATTCTCAAACACATGACATTCTCAAACATGACCTTTTGAATACCTTCTTGTGCTGTTAGGCCTCAATGGGTAAATTATCCCATTTCAACCAAAACAAATCATATTAGGGCTTTGCAAGTTATATAAAGTTTTAGAAAGATTTACTAGGGTGTAATTATCTTTTGATATATTAATCTACTGCACTATAAACTAGTTATCCATTTAGCTTCTGCCTTTGTTGTGCAAATTCAGGAAATTGTGTTGAACGGAGTAAACCACAATTAAGTCTGAGAAAGTCAGACATTGTTTCCAGTGAGGCTTGAGCCTATATAGCAGTGATGGCGAACATATGGCCCAGATAAATAGTGATAGTTTACAACCCTGAACTCTCCTGTGCTGGGATACAATCCCCACACCTGCTTTGTGTTTTGAAAACATTTTTTATTCTGCCCAATAAAATCAAGTTTATAAACTGGGCGTTCTTCACTTTTAATCCAAATTTCTTTTTAAACCATGCGCAGAGGAATATATGGTCAGATAGAAGAAGGAAGAAGACAGCTGGAAATGAGTCTCATTGAATAAGAAAGAAGGTTTCTTATCCAAATTAACAGGCAGAGGCATAGAATAGGACCTTCAACTGGGATTATTTTGCAATTAACTACCTTACAACTAACTTGCAATTAAGCTTGCGGGTTTTTTTTAAAGCTGTTGCTCCAGTTAAACTAGCGAGCGCAAAAGGAGCCAGCATAAGTGCACCGGCTGGAATGGTCCTCGTCCCCGACCAGCAGCGCCCGGAGCCCTCTGCTTCTAAGCGTTGTCCCTCGGTCGCAGAGCGAGGAAACTGACCACATGGTTCTGCCCATTTTCCGCAGCCTCGTCAAGAGGGAGGCGGCCGTAGTTGTTCGGCAGGTCCAGCCGAGCTCCGCCGGAGATCAGTATCTGCAAAGTGTCCAGAAACCCTTCCCGGGCGGCGTCGTGGACCGGCAGGGAGCCGGTGGAAGGATCCGGCACGTTGGGATCGGCTCTTCTTTCCAACAACAGCTCAGCCACTTTGGGGTTGCCCAGTTTCATGACCTAGAAGGGGGAAAAGAGGGGAGGGGTGTCGTCAGAACCGATTTCGAGCTGAAGCAAGCAAAAAAAAAAAGATGGATTTAACTGAGACAGCTGCAAGTTGGTAATTTTCTAGACTCACCCCTTAATTTTGAAGTTGCGGCATCTCTATTCAAGGGGTGGATGGGTGGGTGGAGGTGGGAGGGAATATCAAGAAAATCCAGAACAGAGCAGGATCTTGATCATAGGATAATCTCCTAATGTGACCCACATTTACATAGCCCCTTACCGCAGGGATCACACAACACAAAGACAATTATAGAAAGAGATTGTCGGGGAAAGTGTGCGGGCGCCTCAACCTAAGTAGGCAAGAGACAACCTCAAACCGATCTTGGCTGACCTCAAAAAGCGAAGTAGAAATGAAGTAGTTAAGACATGGATGAGAGACCACCAGGAACAAACAAACACACAAATCCAGGGCTATGGGCCAGAGTAAAGCTGCGGTTCCAGGTCACAGGGTGGAAAAAGGCCACGATTTGGATTATATATACTGCTTCTTGTTCAATAAGGCAATAACAAATCTAAAGACAATTTATACTTCTGCAGTGATCCAAACTAAGGTCTTCTCAGCCAACAAATAAGAGCATTGCGTATCTATCTATCTATCTATCTATCTATCTATCTATCTATCTATCTATCTATCTATCCATCCATCCATCCATCCATCCATCCATCCATCCATCCATCCATCCATCCATCCATCCATCCATCCATCCATCCATCCATCCATCCATGCATCCACCCATGCATCCACCCAACCCAATCACCCATCCATCCATCTGTGTTTTTATAGTCATGGATTAGGGGAGCTGCGGCCATATATAGGTTAGCTGTTCGAAGCAACAGTTAGTGGTGCTAAACTACAATCGTTTTCTACACTCCGTCCTTAATTCTAGACCCTTTCCTTAATTTATGGCGTCTGTTCTTTCCTGTTCTATCCCAGCATAAACCTCCAAGGATGGTCAGAAAGGCGTTTGCAGCACCCACCTTGGGACTTGATTGACAGCTACTCTCTTCAAATCCAGGCATTCCCTCTAAATTTAATTTAATTGATTTGATTTATATGCCCGCCGGATCCTATGGGACGCAGGGCGGCTAAATAGGAGTTATGAGGCACAATTTTCAAATTCTGTATATATTTACATGTGGGGAAATCGCCGCGAAAAGAACCAAGGCGTGTCAAAACAAGTTGATTGGAAACACGTGCCCGCATGAGCGCGCAAATACACATCCACATTTCCCCCCCAACGGTAAATCGATGTCGATATAAGCCACCCACCGATTTACATTTAAAGCAGTGTTTCCCAACCTTGGCAACTTGAAGATATCTCGACTTCAACTCCCAGAATTCCCCAGCCAGCATTCGCTGGCTGGGGAATTCTGGGAGTTGAAGTCCAAATATCTTCAATTTGTCAAGGTTGGGAAACACTGATTTAAAGGATTTCAACCACCTTTTATGCTCCAAAAGTACCAGGAAATTTAATTGGCCCTGTTCCCACCCTAAATTATACTCGGGTTTCTCCACACCAACCTGACTGGCAAATGGGCATGATCGAAAATATATGTCCTAAATTTTGAGACGGACGCTGCTCGAAACAAAAGCAAGAGTGTGGGCCAAAGTAGAACTGTCAGCAACCCGGGGGGGGGGGGGGAATAACAAAGATGGAACGAAGATTAAGATGTTACGCTGGTTTTCCCGATATTGACAAAATTGAACGGGTCCAAAGACGGGCTACAAGAATGGTGGAAGGTCTGAAGTATAAAACGTATCAGGAAAGACTTAATGAACTCAATCTGTATAGTCTGGATAACCTTCATTATGTATTTTACTATGTGTATGCCTACTAAAAACCCTCATTGTGTATTGGACAAAGTCAATAAATAAACAATAAATAAATAAATAAAACAAGGAGAAAAAGAAAAAGAAGCACAAGAAGCAGAGGAACAGGAAGAAGGAGGAGGAGAGAAGGAGAAGGAGAAGAAGGAGAGGGAGAAGAAGAGAGTTGGAAGGGTCCCTGGAGGTCATCTAGTCCAACCCCCTGCTTGGGTTTCTCAAGTCCCGTCCACATTCCACGCGGTCCTAAGTGCGCTCAGCGGTTCTAGAGCCAGCGGGTTGGGCAACTGCCCTTGGCAGACCTTCCCGCTTACCCCCGGGAATCGCCGGGATCCATTTTCTCTCGTCCCACCGACGCTCCCGAAAGCTCTTCCCCCCATTCGAGCCTCCCTCCCTTCGGAGAGCCCCCCCCACGCCCGAAGGAAACGGGAAACGCTCCCCTTCCCTTCCCGCCAAGCCCCCTCCGCGCTGCGCGCAAACTTCTAACCTGAAGGGCGCTCCTGCCGTAAATGTTCAGCCCGTTGGGGTCGGCGCCGCCGTCGTCCATTAGCCTCCGCAGCTCGGCCACGTTCCCTTCCGCGGCTGCTGTGCTTAGCCGGTCGGACGGCGTCCTTCCGCGGGTTGCCTCCATGTGGCGGATCGACACGCTCACCCTCCTCCTCTACGATTTTGGTGCCGCTCAGCAGCTTGCCACCCCACCTCCTCAGCACCACCCGCATTTGGATCTGATTGGCTGGACTCTCACATCCCTCCCCCCCCCACTAATAGGCACGCCTTTAGAAACAGCAGCAAAACGGGCGGGGGGTTGACTTTTTTGGGGGGGGGGTTAACGTACGAAATTTAAGAGTACCGTCTCTTCCGCTGTCCACTCCCACCCACGTTTTTGTTTTGCCGCTCAGGGATAGCAAGAGCAATAGAATTGAGACCAGAGGACTTCAAACTTGGCAACTTGAAGACTTGTGGATTTCAACTCCCAGAATTCTCCAGCCAGCTCTGCTGAGAGCTGTGTGTGTGTTCCTGACAAGGGTGAAATCCAGCAGGTTCTGACGGTTTCTGGAGAACTGGTAGCAGAAATTTAAACTTTGTTTGAAAAACCGGCAAATACAACCTCTGGCTGGCCCCAGAGTAGGGTAGGAATAGAGATTTTGCAGTATCCTTCCCCTGGAGTGGGGGAGGGAATGGGCATTTTGCAGTATCCTTCCCCTGGAGTGGGGGAGGGAATGGGGATTTTTCAGTATCCTTCCCCTGGAGTGGTGAAGGAATGGGCATTTTGCAGTATCCTTCCCCTGGAGTGGGGGAGGGAATGGGGATTTTTCAGTATCCTTCCCCTGGAGTAGTGAAGGAATGGGGATTTTGCAGTATCCTTCCCCTGGAGTGGTGAAGGAATGGGGATTTTGCAGTATCCTTTCCCTGGAGTGGGGGAGGGAATGGGGATTTTGCAGTATCCTTCCCCTGGAGTGGGGGAGGGAATGGGCATTTTTCAGTATCCTTCCCCTGGAGTGGTGAAGGAATGGGGATTTTGCAGTATCCTTCCCCTGGAGTGGGGGAGGGAATGGGCATTTTTCAGTATCCTTCCCCTGGAGTGGTGAAGGAATGGGGATTTTGCAGTATCCTTCCCCTGGAGTGGTGAAGGAATGGGCATTTTTCAGTATCCTTCCCCTGGAGTGGTGAAGAAATTGGGATTTTGCAGTATCCTTCCCCTGGAGTGGGGGAGGGAATGGGCATTTTTCAGTATCCTTCCCCTGGAGTGGTGAAGGAATGGGCATTTTTCAGTATCCTTCCCCTGGAGTGGTGAAGAAATTGGGATTTTGCAGTATCCTTCCCCTGGAGTGGGGGAGGGAATGGGCATTTTTCAGTATCCTTCCCCTGGAGTGGTGAAGGAATGAGGATTTTGCAGTATCCTTCCCCTGGAGTGGGGGAGGGAATGGGTATTTTTCAGTATCCTTCCCCTGGAGTGGTGAAGGAATGGGCATTTTTCAGTATCCTTCCCCTGGAGTGGTGAAGAAATTGGGATTTTTCAGTATCCTTCCCCTGGAGTGGGGGAGGGAATGGGCATTTTTCAGTATCCTTCCCCTGGAGTGGTGAAGGAATGGGCATTTTTCAGTATCCTTCCCCTGGAGTGGTGAAGAAATTGGGATTTTGCAGTATCCTTCCCCTGGAGTGGGGGAGGGAATGGGCATTTTTCAGTATCCTTCCCCTGGAGTGGTGAAGGAATGGGGATTTTGCAGTATCCTTCCCCTGGAGTGGTGAAGGAATGGGGATTTTGCAGTATCCTTCCCCTGGAGTGGTGAAGGAATGGGGATTTTTCAGTATCCTTCCCCTGGAGTGGTGAAGAAATTGGGATTTTGCAGTATCCTTCCCCTGGAGTGGGGGAGGGAATGGGCATTTTTCAGTATCCTTCCCCTGGAGTGGTGAAGGAATGGGGATTTTGCAGTATCCTTCCCCTGGAGTGGTGAAGAAATTGGGATTTTGCAGTATCCTTCCCCTGGAGTGGGGGAGGGAATGGGGATTTTGCAGTATCCTTCCCCTGGAGTGGTGAAGGAATGGGGATTTTGCAGCATCCTTCCCCTGGAGTGGGGGAGTGAATGGGCATTTTGCAGTATCCTTCTCCTACCATGCCTACCAAGCCATTCCCACCAAACCATAACAAGCCCACCAAGCCACGCCCACAGAACTGATAGTAAAAAAAAAAAGGATAGTAAAAAGGGGATTTCACCACTGGTTCCAGGGTTGAAAACTATTGGTTCACTTTCATCAGAGTTTCTTGCATGTGCAGTGTGTCTAAACTGAGGCTCAGAAGGAAACTAGTCAATTTCAAGGGCGCTTCTTCCCATGGAAGTCAGGAAAAACTTTTTAAAGTTGGCACCTAACTAATTCCAGGGCCCAAGAGTGGGGGGATGTGGGCAAATGATTTCCTCTTGTTTTTATATTAATCTCCACTGCTGGGGGGCAGGGAGATGCTCTGAGGCAGAAATTCCCAGAGATGCAAATTCCTAACTGTAGAGCAAATTTGATCTACTTCTTCCACCTCCAAAGCAGGTCTGTTTTTTGTAGTTAAAGGCTTCCCAAAACATCTCACTCATGAAATTCCAAAGCCAGCTTTGATCCTTCCCATGTCCTCTTCTGAGAAGCTTTTCTCTTCTGCTTCCAGTTAGGAAATCTAAGATTCTAAGACATGCTGGGCTGGATCAGACATAGGGCAAATCCCCTCAATCCACCAGCCTGAGTGAGCAAAGAATCCAATGTCTCTAGAAGGAACAGCAAATGAGCTCAATAGCCACTCTTATGGTGATGTGGCTGGGCAAATAATGTGCTTCTGTGAAGCAATGGCATAAGAAGGACAATCAGTCCTGATCACAGTTTCTAATTAAAAAAACAAACTTTTTGGGCTCCTGTGTTAGCCCTGTAGAAAAAGAGCCATGTTTGTCTGTGATGGCTAAAAATCAGGAGTCTGGCAGGGTCTTTTCTCACTAATCAATGTTATTAAAAGGCATAAGGTTTGATAAATGTTCCAAAACTTTTGCTTTTTAATATAGTGTGGCTTTTCCTGTTTCCTCCTTTGTTCAATAGTATGGTAAGATACTAGAAGAGAAGAAAGATACTCTAGCTCAGTGATTTTCAACCTTTTTTGAGCCTCGGCACATTTTTTACATTTACAAAACCATGGGGCACATTGATGGGGGGGGGGTGGCTAAAAAAAGTTTGGACAAAAAAAAATCTCTCTCTTCCTCCCTTTCGCTCTATTTCTCTCTCCCTCTTTCTCTCCCTCTTTTTTTCTCTCTCTCTCCATCCCTCTTTCTTTGTCTCTTCCTTCTTTCCTCTTTTTTGCTCTTTCTCTCTCCCTCCCTACTTCCCTCTATGTCTTTCTCTCTCTCTCTCTTGCTAAGAAAATAGTAAGAACAGGGCTTCTGTGTTTTCTAAATATTCAGCCATTTTGAAATATTAAGAGGAAGTTCATATTAAAAGCTGCAAGAGAGACAATCCAAACCAATTGGAGTATGTTGCCTTGTTAAGGGCCCTGTTCAGGTAATACATCCAAGTGCGCTTTGCTTAACCATTATTTATGTGCTTTTGATATATTTATATGTCAAAATTCGCTAGGTTTATACATATGAAACTATCAGCCATGGTTCACAAACCATAATAACAGCGTTCAGACTTAGCATGTAGAATGAACCCAAGGGTGAGACAAACTTTCAAGTCAATTTTTGATGATTATAAAATGACTTTGTCACAGCTCCAGCTCTTAAAAAAATTCTTCAGATTTCTGAGTTAATGGTGAAGTGCTATGGTTGACTTGAATTTTTCTCAGAGCAGTCTTACTGTATGATGAAATCGTCAATTTTTGATGATTATAAAATGACTTTGTCACAGCTCCAGCTCTTAAAAAAATTCTTCAGATTTCTGAGTTAATGGTGAAGTGCTATGGTTGACTTGAATTTTTCTCAGAGCACTCTTCCTGTATGATGAAATTGGAGAATTGTATAGTCACAGTCATAAATGGTTCATTCAAGACTTGTTTTTGAATGAACTAGTGACGTTTCTAAGTACATTTTAATAAAACTAGTAATGAGTACTCATTTTACTAATACTGAAATACTTCACTAAGTACTTTTTATTTATTTTATTGTGCAAACATAAATACAATATTGGCTTTTGTTATGCCTCTAAATTGACCTTTTGATCTAACTAGTTTGTATATGCTAAGCTGTAACATGATTCTTTGGCTCTAAAGTGTTGTGTTTATTCCATCAATTGTGTTTATTCAAGAAAGCTGGGTCCTCTGCACCTTGTGTTCCTGGTCGGCAGTTTTGGCTGGATGAGATCAAAGCATCCTCACTTCCCAGGCAGGCTCCTAACAACTGATTGAAACAGAAGGAAATCAGCCTGAAATAATTAACTGCAGGGTATTTCAACATTATATTTCACTGGTTCAAGATAGGTGGGTGAATAAATATTTTCTGATTTCCCTTACTCAGGCCGATAGAAAGCTCTGCAGCCAGCTTCAACGCTAAAGGATCTCCCCGTTCCTAGCCCAGCATCTTAACCACACAGGTTTTCATTAATTAAAATAGTGTTACAGAAGTGCTGGGAACTTTTAATGACAGAGATCCAGAAACTCTGGCCCTCTGACGAAGAGACAGCAATAGTGAGATGGGCAGCATATACATTTAATTAATAAATAAAAAGCATAGCTTTCAAAATAAGCTAAGATGTGTCAACTCTGCAACTTTGACCATCTCTTATGGGAACGATAGCTTTTGCAATTCAATATGATTAGAGGTACATGGGGGATGTCCTTAGGAACTTGCTATGGGTGTGTGCCTTATACACCAATCCAAATGTTTGCCTCCTTAAAGGAACAGCCCACTTAATCTATTATGGTGGCATAGTGGTTAGAATGCAGCATTGTGGGCTAATTCTGCTGACTGCCAGCAGTTTGGCAGTTCAAGTCTCTCCAACCTTCCAAGGTCACTAAAACAACTTTCATTTAGTAACTTGGATCACTTAAATGAATGTTTAGTAGTCGCCTCAACTGAGTTCACACATTTCATCAAACCAAAAAGTCCTGGGTTGGGGACTGGCAAAGCCAGTTGTTTTGAACCACAAAAGGCAATCCTTTTCATATGTGAAACTAGATGTTCTCTTCCATCTTGATACTCCCCAGAAATAGCAAGGCTTACCACTTTATCAAACATAGACAGGTCAATCTGCTGGAAGCCTGGAAGCTCTTCTGAGGAATTGCAAGGAGTCTGCAGTTGAAATGCCCTTCCAACTGTGGGTTCCAGTGGGTACTTATCAAGTGGAGATATTTGCAGGACCTCTTCAGCATCCTAGAAAAAGTGGGATTGTGTTGATGAAGATAGTGATAATAATGATATCATTATATAATTATCATTGATAACCATTTGTCTGAAGGGTCTCCTGCCCAAGCAGGGGGTTGGATTAGAAGACCTCCAAGGTCCTTTCCTACTCTGTTATTATTATAATAAAAAATATTACTTTCTTTGATGAGACTTGTCCAATTCCAACCTCAGAGCATGGAAGCCCCACAACTACATCAAGGTGAGATGCAATTTATAAGCCCATATTGGATCAATCATTGCCAGGTCAAGAAGAATCACATCAGGTGTTGGTGGTTCTGGACATCTGGTGACAATTAGGCTATGGAACTGAGGATTGTTGGCTGAGCAAATGAAGTCAGCAGCAGCTGCAGAACTATCAGAAAAAAAGTTGTTTTCCCATCCCAAATTTATTTTTTTATCTATCTATCTATCTATCTATCTATCTATCTATCTATCTATCTATCTATCTATCTATCTATCATAGGATAGTAGTTTACATAAACGTAACTTAGAAAGTAATGATAAAGGAAGACAAATAGGACAGGGACGGTAGGCACAATGGTGCACTTATGCACGCCCCTTACAGACCTCTTAGGAAAAGGGAGAGGTCAACTGTAGACAATCTAAGGTTGAAGATTTTGGAGTTTGGGGAAGAAATAATAGTCAGGTAGCGAATTCCAGGCATTGATCCCTCTATTGTTGACGTTATATTTTCTGCAGTCCAGTTTGGAGCAGTTTAAATTTAGTTTGAATCTATGATATGTTCGTGTGTTGTTGCAGTTGCAGGTGAAGTAGTCATTAACAGGAAGGACATTTTGGTATATGATTTTGTGAACTATGGTTAGATTAGTTCGGAGGCCATGTAGTTGTAAATTGTCTAATGAACTTATAGACTTATAGTATTTCAAGTCTGGTGGAGTAAGATATTTTGTTTTGGGAGGAGGAGTTAAGGACTCCTCTTGTGAAATATTTCTGGAGACACTAAATTGTATTAATGTCTGATATGCAATGCAGGTGAGCTGTATTCTACAATTGGTCTGACAAATGTTTTGTAAGCTCTGGTTAGCAGATCAATGTTACCAGAGAAGAAGCTACATAAGATTAGATTGACAGTTCTTAATGCTTTTTTGCCAATGTTGTTACAGTGGGCTCTAGGACTTAGGTCATTGGATATGAGTACTCCAAAGTCTTTGATGGAGTGAGGGTCATCTATAAATTCATTTCTTCCAAATATATATTTAGTATTCTGATTCTTTTTACCAATGTTTAAGACAGAGCATTTAGTTTTGTGACAAAGGATATTGCAATAACGTTACCAGTTCTACAAAGAATGTTCTGAATAAAAAATAGAGGATAGCTTATCAGTGGCAATTTATAATATGAAACAAAGTAGTCACAGAAAGAGAATTGGAAGATCTGCAAAGTTCTACCCTGTTCTGTCTGGGTTCCCCCAGACCTCAACACCAACTGGAAAAAACAGCCAGACACTCTGGTAAAAGCCAAAAGTATTTTATAACTGGAAAAAATAAGCACAGAGGAAAACCTGTTCTTCCCAACAGACAGGATATAATACGGTACAGCAGGGTCCTGATGTCCAGACAATACAGCAAGCTTCTTGCTGGCACCCACCCCCAAGGTTTCAATAGTCAAAGGCACAAACCAGGATTCCAAGACGCCAAAGTTCACAGTCAGGTCCCACGACTCTCAAAGATAAAACTCCACAAGCCAGGAAGGGTGGGTCTGCCTTTTAGCCTTTCCCAAGAGCACCACACCCAAACCCAGCTGTTGCCACTTTAATGCTGAAAGTATTTAGCCAATTGATTCCGTCTCTGAGTAGCTCTTCGTTGTCGCAGATCAATTATGGCTTGTGCACTTTCCTCTAAGGAATCCAGGCTGCTTGCTGGGGAGAGCTCCCCCTGGTGGGACTCTGGCTGTCCTCCCTCTTCTTCAGCCTGGGATTCCTCCTCCTCGTCTGTCTGCACCTCCTGTTCCTCAGCCTCTCCCTCTGAGCTGGAAACCGACAGAAGGTCAGCCGTTCCCGGAGGGGCCTCAGACGGAACCACAACATACCCAGGGCAAATAAACCAAAGCCTTACCAAAAGTAACTCAGACTGTAGAGCACAGGTGTCAAACTCTATCGCATCACATGACGTATTGTGACATATCCCAAGGTTTTTGACTTTGTGATCTGCCTATGCAAGACTCATCCAGCCCGTGAGGTGGTGGGGAGGTGCCAGTTTGACTGGCCTGCTTAGGGGCAAACTAGGGGGCAAACTAGAGGGAACCATCTCCCCATACCATCCAGTTTCAACTCAGTATTTATCCATTAATCCCCCAACATCAAAACTGAAGAAGTTCCTTGGTTGATAAAGGAAACATTTTCTTCTTCGTCAAGAAAAAACCAGTCCATTTGAAAAAGCATTGCTACTGAATCATTTTTACTCTCGAACTAAGCACCTGTACGCTGCCTTCTCAGAAAAACTAAGTGTTCTAACTAAAAAACTAGAGGAATTGAAACAAAGAATAACTGAGCAACAAAATAAGACTTCAGGCATAGAAATGTATTCCAAAGAAATAGCTAGTACAAATATTAAAAGAATCCAATACTGTAATAGGAAACATAAATAACACTAATTGCAAGAAACAAATCCACTAATGCAGTGGTCAGTGAGAAATTTTTGCAGGCACGCAGAAAAAGTATTTGCATTTTTTATATTGCACTAAATACTATTTATATTGCACTAAATACTTTTTATTAATATATATTAGTGGTCCGCAGGATTTAAAATTATGAATTTAGTGGTCCCTGAGATCCAAAAAGTTGATGTAAATTAATGTACAGCATGGCTTCAGTTACAGTTTATGGCTTTCGCTTAATAACCACTGAAGTTATAACAGACCTTCTCAGAGCTAATTATATAATTTTGAAACTGCCTTTCCCCCCCTAGATTCTGGCATTTACTTTGTTTCGAGCAAAATTGCCATTGGAAAAAACTGATACATTTAATGGCTGCCAGAAATAAGGTTATCAAATCAGGCCTGGTCACGTAGTGATCTGCTAAATGACAAGTATGACAACTTATGACCATAATTATGGGCATAATTACAAGTAGTGCTCAACTTATAGCCTGTTCAAAATTACAACAGCACTGGAAAAAAATGACCCATCACTACTTTTTACATTTACCACCATTGCAGTATCCCTGTGGTCATATGATCAAATTTGGAGGCTTAGCAACTTTCCTGTATTCATGAAGGTTGTTGTGTCCAGGAGTTGTTTTGATGCAACCATCCTATTATAACCTATCCCTCCATCTCCTCTCCCTCCACCATCCAGTCTCAACTGTCAATATTTATCCATTCATCCCACATCATCAGAACTGATGAAGTTTCTTGGTTGAGAAAGGAAACATTTTCTTCCTCAAGAAAAAATAGTCCAGTTTCCTTTTGGAAAAGTATTTTATTTTATTAGCACATGAAATTAAAACAAAAACAAAAACCCACAACACCAAGCAAAGCATATATCAATAAGACATGACTGGAAAATTTAAGAAATAGGCAGAGGAGCCAATTCTGGCTGCACAAGATCAAGCCTTAATAACAGATGCTCATAAATACAGAACTGAGAAGATAGCAACAGACAGCAAATGCCTAGCTGTGTCAGAAACAAGGGACTATAATTGCTGCTAGATGTTCACAATGTGATGACAAAACAGCAACAACAGTGCACTGGAATATCTGCAAGAAATACCAATTGTCCACAAATAAGAACTGGTGGGACCATAAAAGCAGACAAAGTAATAGAAATTGCAGCCATTGACCCTTGATAAGAGAGACAAAGAGTCTAGATAGTGGCCATGGCAGAACCTGGAGATAGCAGAAGAGAAGAGAAAGAACCCGGAGAAGATAATAAAATTCAAATACAAGTAGAACGTACTAAAAGAAAACAAAGGTAAGCAGCAGTAGTAATAAGCATTTGGGTGCACTCTCAAAACAACTGGAGCACGATTTTAATGCTATCAGCACTATCAATTAACCACAAGTCAATTGCAGAAATGCAGCGTTACTTGCACATCCTGTGATAATTTTTAACAGCCCCAAGCAACACCTGCTTATCCCAGGTCTTTAGAAAGGATTCAAAAGGTGGATAAAAATACCAAATCAATCAATCCAAATCTACACATCTGGCTGACAGTACGACCAAACCATAATAATTCATTCTAAGTTATTACTAGCCAATAAATGTGGATACGATATAAAGCAAGGGGCAATTCTGGAAAGGAAAGGTTTTCGAGAGATTCTTTGTCTATTCCTTTACTCCTGGGAGTAGAGGAAGGGTCTCTTAAAAGCCTTTCTTAACAAAAATTGTATTCACTTCAGCCTGCATGGCAGGAGAGAAGACAATTATGTGAGAAGGGCCTTCCGGCCTAGTAGTAAAAGGCATGTCAGCAGTAGTTAACAGTTTGAACTTTCAGGAACTGTTAGCAATTTGAACTTTCCAAACCCTTGAAGTTAGCTGTTCGAACCTCAAACCTTTGAGATTGCTTGAAGACTACACACTGAGAGCAAGGACACTCTGGCGGTGCTTATAAAGTCAAACTTGGAATAATATCGATAAAATAATGAAGATTAATATGAAAAGCATAATGATAGTTTAAGAAAATTATACAAATGACTATTGTTTCCTAGGGGACATTTGGTTATGACAAAAGGGGTGGGAGGAATGAATGACAAATAAGATTAAGAAAGGTGAAGAAGCAACATGGCTTAATATTAAAAGGCAAGAGACAGAACAACTATCTTGGTAAATTAAGCTAACAGCTGTTAATTTGAGAGGAAAAAAACTTTTTGAAATTAATTGGTAGATATCCCAGATGACAAAATTAGATTTATTTTTTTCTCTTTTTTTTGAAGCATATAATTTCAGAATAATATACCTGGAAAAAAAATGTGTGTGTGTGTGAATATATATATGTATATACACACATACATACATACACATACAGTACATATGTACTGTATACTGTACATACATAAATATTTTTGTCAAGTCACGTGTGTGTGTGTATATATATGTGTGTGTGTGTGTGTGTGTGTGTGTATCACATGTTTTTGCTGAAGTTTTTAAAATTAAGGGAGACTAGGATGGTACCATTTCAGTCTTGTTCAATAAACTAGGGTGATCCGACATAAAACACACACACACACACACATATATATGTATACATACACACACACACGTTTTTATATACACACGTCCGCGTGCGCACACACACACACACTACATACATACATACATACATACATACATACATACATACATACATACATACATTCTATGAATGATTGATTAAAGTGTATAATTATGTATTTACTGTAATAACGTAGTATCTGAAAGTAAGTATGAATTGATGGAGGGAAAATTAAAAACTCCGAAATGGAGGGAAAGCCCCAATGCTCATATTTACATATTAGACAAAAAAAAAGTCAACTCATTACTTGCATCGGCTTTATACCCTGCAGGAATAAATTCCCAATTTTCAGGAAATTCCCCTTTTCCTCTTTGGCCCCATTTATTCTCCTCAATGTATTCCGAGGCTTCTTTCGCTGGTCCCTTCATTTTATTTTCTTTTTTTAAAAAAACCACCACCAAGATTATTATTCGTGAGGGCGAAAACGGCGTCCTATTTTGACCTTTCTGAAAGCAGCCGCCTTTTCTTTCAACGGATAAACTTTTGGCTTATAAACATGCCTAACTTCCCTTTTTCTCACACACGGCATGCGCGCGCTCGTCTTGAACTTCGACGTCTTGAGCTTCGTCTTTCTGAAAATGGAAGGATGATCGCCACTTCCTTTTCCGAAGTAGCCGAGAATCGGGCGACTTAGCTGGCTCAAAGAAAATAAACGCCGGAGGAGCTCCTCAGCAGGGAAGGATGAGCAACGGCCATATTGGAAAGAAAAAGATATATACTGTACACTGCTCAAAAAAAATAAAGGGAACACTTTAAAAACAGAATACTGTATAACTCCAAGTAAATCAAACTTCTGTGAAATCAAACTGTCCACTTAGGAAGCAACACTGATTGACAGTCAATTTCACCTGCTGTTGTGCAAATGGAATAGTTGTGCAAATGAAATATTTCATTTATTCAGATCCAGGATGTATTATTTGAGTGTTCCCTTTATTTATTTTTTTGAGCAGTGCATGTACACTGCTCAAAAAATAAAGGGAACACTTAAACAACACAATATAACTCCAAGTAAATCAAACTTCTGTGAAATCAAACTGTCCATTTGGGAAGCAACACTGATTGACAATCAATTTCACCTGCTGTTGTGCACATTCAACTTTGTACAGAACAAAGTATTCAATGAGAATATTTCATTCATTCAGATCTAGGAGGTGTTGAGTGTTCCCTTTATTTTTTTGATATACATACATACATACATACATACATACATACATACATACATACACATAAACACACACATACATACATGTGTATGTATCAGGGATGTGTGTTGCCCATTAAGGGGTAATGGGACAAGATTAGAAAAGATAAGAGATTAGAAGAACATCCGCTGGTGTGGAAGGGCACGAGTCAAAATTCAGGAAATAACCACCCACAGGATGACAATGGGGAAATTGCTTCATTAGGCTGCATTTACACAAATGCTTAACTTTTGAGTTTTTAATGCCCTGTTTTACAAAGTTTATACGAAGTGCCAAATTGACTCCTGGCCCAAGATGGTCCTTTGTTGAAAATGCACCTACTAATGTCTTATCCCAGCCACTGATTCATATTCTTTCATACTTGGATGGCCAGAATTTTGTGTAGTTGTGAAGGCACCAGGCTAGATAGTCTGTGGGTTTTAATATGATTTTAGGTACCAATAAGCTGGGTGACCTTGGACCTGTCAATTTCTCTCAACCCTAGGAAGAAGTAATGCCAAATAGTTTTCCAGGGATTTTTCCAGGCAGAGTCAAGGTTGACTTGAAAATATTCCTCTCTCCTCCCCAGAAGAGTTGACTAACTCTGACTCAGATATTGGTACCTATAGTCCAGTCTGCACATACACAAAAATCAGGGTTAACTGAATTGTTAGGGTAGATGGTGAATTAGCTGGGTGGATTGTACTGTATAACATTTAGACTTATATTCATAGTGCTCTTACAGCCCTCTCTAAGCTGTTTACAGAATCCGCATATTGCCCCCAACAATATAGGTCCTCATTTTACCCAACTCCCAAGGATGGAAAGCTGAGTCAACCTTGAGCAGGTGGTGAGATTTGAACTGCTGAACTACAGCTTGCAGTTAGCTGAAGTAGCCTGCAGTGCTGCACTCTTAACCACTGTATGTCTGCCTAGATTTTACCACAGTGCCAGAGGGCTTTCTCTAGGGCTGTTGACCTTTTCATTCCAACCTGGAGAAGTAAAGAATTGAGATTAGATTTCTTTACACCTCAAGATAAGTGTTCAGTGGTGAAACTACAGCTTTCTCCTTTTTTTTTTTTTAAAAAAAGAAATATATCCACATTTATACCAGTCTATTGTCCCTCTTTGCATTAAGTTTGGGTGATGGGATCTTCCAGGAGCAGGAGACAAAACAGGTCAGACATAAATCCAGTCAAATTAATGAAGTTTTTTAAAATCATGCAACAATTGAAGGAATTCAGCAAGATGGACATGCAACTGAGCATAGAGTCTCCTTCATGTGAGATTGGTTCCTAAATGTGATGGATGGACGGATAAATTAAGAGGAGTAATTTTGTTATTCTTTGACAGGAAATTATTCTTCATAACAACATGGTGGTTATTTCCCCCAGTGCTTCCCCCTTAAGAGTCTCCCCACTTAAGACCATACCTTTTAGACGTTTAATGTTAAATTGTTATTTTAGACTTTTAATATTAGATTTGTTATTGTATATTGTTTTATCACTGCTGTGAGCCGCCCCGAGTCTGTGGAGAGGGGCGGCATACAAATCTAATAAATGATAAATAATAATAATACTACCAATGACATCTGATCTGAAGATGAATGTACAGTTCTGTTGGGGTCTTCTCTCTCTCTTCCTTCCCTTGCCTTAATGATCTCCCTGCCTCTTCCCCAGGGAGGTTTTAAGTGCAAGAACACCTGTATTCATTCTGATGGCAGAAGAAAAGCATAGGTCCGTATTCTCACTAAAAGTGCATTGAAAGAGGAGGAACTGAAAACACTGTGCCCAAATGGTTTATTTCAGCTTGGTTACTGGATTATTTATTTATATCCCACCTTTATTGTTTTATAAATAACTCAAGGTAGAGAAAACACATACAATACTCCTTTCTCCTTCTATTTTCCCCACACTATTAACCCTCTGAATTATGTTGAGGTGTGAGAGAGCGACTGGTCAAGTCACTCTCTCTTTCCTGAGATTAGAACTTGAGTCTCCAGGCTTCTATTTTTTTGTCCATTTTTTAAAAAAATTCTCCCCTTTCTCACATACAAATCAATATGTACAGTATATGCTTTCCAATATTACAAACAAAATACATAATTGCACATTTGTATCCCTTGTTCAAAGATTCATATCTTATTCTGCCCTTATCTTAACTACCACCAGTTTGCCCCTCTTCTTGTTCTTTCTTACACTCCCCCCTCTCTTCCTAACTACTTACTCCTTCACTCCTCCTCTCCCACTCTCTTCTTCTCTTCCTCCCTGTCTACTTCTTCTTCAACCCTCTTTTACCTGTTTTCCATCCTAACTCACTTCGTAATTAGCAGACTGATGCTGTATATTCAAATTTAAAGCTACTAATGGCTCTTCCAAATTTTTTAAAAATTATTTTTAAGATTTACTCCTAAAACAAAAGAACTATTTATTCTGGGTATATATCACCAAAAGAAAAAAACAAACCTACCTCCAGTAAAAAAAATCTATTTTTGTCCTCTATCAAATTCCAAATTTTAATCACTTTTGGCTTAACTTTCCAAAATGCTTATTATTTCTTGTGCCTTTTCATCTTTAGGCCTGTTGCTTCGTCTCTTTCCTTGATCACTTTCTTCAATGTTTATTTTTTTCTTATTCCCTCTTTTATTATAACTAAATACCTCTAAAATACATTTAGACATAATTAAACATATTATCTTATATTCATATTCACTATACATTTCAACTTTTCTTATTAGTCATCAAGATTTCATCCTGGTTTCTAGACTGATGCCTTAACCAATATACACAGTGCCTTAACTAATCAAATAGATTGGGTTTTCATAAGGTGTGTGTGTGTGTGTGTGTGTGTGTGTGTGTGTGTGTGAGAGAGAGAGAGAGAGAGAGAGAGAGAGAGAGAGAGAGAGAGAGAGAGAGAGAGAGAGTGAGTGCTATGGGCACAAATGCGGAAATGTCCCCACAACTCCAAACACATACATATGTGCAACCCCCAAATCAAAGTTAATACTAACTAAACTTAGTAGATTTTGCAAATACCTGTCCCATGCTCTTACCAGACCTGGTTAAAAGTGATGTATAAATTAGGCCAATGAGACTTTAGAACATTGAAATGGTGATTGGAATATCAAAGAATCCATGTTCATATTCTCAGAGGCACTTGGGCACAATTTTTTTCTGGACCATGTCTTAAGAATGGAGACAATAAAGAACTCAAAACTTCACGAGGCCATCAGGGAGTTTGACTCTTGAGCACTTGTGTGTGAGTGTATATTTCTATGTATATGATTATGGTTTTTTTTCCCTTACCAAAGTTTGTTTTATTTAAAGAAAGGAAAAAATGGTTTAGGTAAAGCATATAAAAGCAATAACAAAAGTCTGTGATCATCTATAAGACAGTTATCTTAGGTTTGCCCAAGCTTAGTAGGAAGAAATGTTTTCAATTAAAATTAAATATTATGCAAGATTATTACACATTATATGTATTTGGAAATACTATTCCCCAAAATATGAATATTGTACTTCAAAAAAGGAGAGCTCAGTGCTGGTTTTCTATCCACTTATTTCAGAGTATGTTGCATTCAGATTAAGGACATTTTATCTGAAACAAACATGTAGGATTACAATGTTATGCGGCGAAAGTAAGAAAAACTTCCATTGCATTTCAAAGCTTAACACAGGTACCTTTCTTGTTTTCTTTAAAAGAACTTAACGATACTAACTGGCCTTTAATCTCAAGTAAAAGTAAGTTGTAAGTTGAGGGTAAGAGTAAGTAAAAATGCAGTTGTGGCGGTGAGAATTAATTGAAAACAACTCTTATTAAATTCTGGAATTCACTTCTAAGTGAGTCTGTCTAGGGAGGGGCCAAAATAAGTTTTTAATTTATGTTGATAAATATTTACTCATGGTGGGATATTTGGCTGAAGAACTGGTAATATTTTTGGGCCTGCAGTCTTTGTCACCCTTAATGGTTAAAAATGTCCACTAAACCCTACCAATCTTAGTTCTGAGTAAACCTATATAGAACTCTCGTCCACAACTGCATTTTATGCTGTTACATAATATTTTTTTCTCCAAAACATGCATTGGATACAAATACAGTTGCAGTAGACTGAAACTACTAGGAATTGTTTAAACATGTCTCTTGATTAGCGTATTTTCGTTCCTTCATTGGGAAGGTCCTACTTCCTGTTGTTTCAGTTTAGAGGCCATTTTCTTAGAAAAAATAAAGAAAAATAGAAAAGAGGTCTGGAGACAGAATTCAATTTTCTTTTATTTCAAGGGGAGATTTAAGTATATATCAGAATGTCCCAATGCAAAACAAAATATTTTTTAATGTTTAGATCATATCTTTAAGCTTGTCTGGAGCCCATATGGTACCAGAGAAATTTCCAGTGAATCATAAGAGTGACTGCAAAGGCAAAGAATTGGAGTAAATACCTATTGTTGAACAATGGATTATTCAAACACTACCAAGATGGTGAAATTCTCTTCTAGAATTTCATTAGTAGTTATATTTATATTTTCCAATCTGATTTATTTTATTCTATTTATTCTATCTTATAAACTTCCCAGGTTGTCTTTGAAAAAACAACAACAACCTACCTGCCACTGGATTCCACAAAAGGCCAGATTAAATAAGAGTCCTCAAAGACCAGATGTGATTCTACCAAATCATTTAAAATAACCATTACCCAAATATAAAAAAAACTTTTTTTTTTAAAAAAGTATAAATTATATTTGGATATTTAGAGTAATATACAGTATCAGGGATTTTCTCTCTCTCTTAAAAAGTGAGAACTACTAATGGCAAAGTGAAAGTTAAAAAGACAATATAATTTGCTGTTTTGGAAATAGAAGATACAGATGAAATAATATAGGATTAAATTGGCATAGAGAAAGAATAAAGCAGGAGACTGATGTTGCAAGTTTTTTCCCTGGCACATTGAAAATGGTGTAGGAGGGAGGCCTATTCTTATAAGCACGGACTCTCCAGTGAAAGTTTTGAGCTTCTTTTACATTTGCATAATGGGCCCTCTTTATTTTGCATCCTTGCGAAAATAAACAAAGTTGCTTTAAGATAAGGAGAGGATCCTAGAACTATTATCAGTTGATAAGCGGCCTAAATTGGGTGATAACTAGCAACAAAGACTTGAACTCAGCTTGCTTTAATATGGAAAGGCCTACTCATCTCAAAGCCACATGGGAGAAATGTGTTTGTGATCTTGCTTCTTATCCTTTTGTTTACTCCCACACGCTATCTGTAAATTAGTAATTTCATGTTTGTAATATAGCTGTGGCTTTTGTGCAATAATGTGTAAAACCTAGTGTTTAGGATTTGCCTAAACCCATGCAGTGTTGTTATTTTATTTTACTAGATCTGTGTAGAGTGTGTATTTCAGAACATTTCAATTAAAGGGGGTGGGTTTCTTTTAGAATAAGGATGCTTCTTTTAATCTTCTGAAACCCATTTGGTAACAAACAACTCTTTCGAGCGACTGACTATAGGCATACCTATGTAGGTCTGAATATGCGTGTGTTAGGTTTATGTTATGCATACATAAAATGGAGGTCAGGGAAATTGTCCCCGAAAATAGAATGAAAGGGCAAAGAGGGAGAACGAATAATCCCTTTTGAAAAGGGAATGAAATCAAATCGAATAGAATTTTATAGGACACACAAGGAATCTTTCTTTCTTTCTTTCTTTCTTTCTTTCTTTCTTTCTTTCTTTCTTTCTTTCTTTCTTTCTTTCTTTCTTTCTTTCTTTCTTTCTTTCTTTCTTATCTTACTTATATGCTGCCCAACTCCCAAGGACTCTGGGCGGCTTCCAACAAGTTAAAAACATTTTTTTAAAAAAAGCAGCATAAAACATTTCATTAAAAAGCCCTAATAAGCACACACACTCTCACAGTCACGCATGGTCTTGGCGCATATGCTCTCAGCGTACATAAAATAAAAGATGCATTGTTTTGGGAGGCATTGGGAGATTCGCACTCACTCGGCAGCGGCACTCCCGGCAGACAAGCCAGGCGCAGCCTCTTTCCTACCTGTGGAGAGCGGGAAGTCGGGCTCCGCCGTTTCTTGACCACCAGCATCAGTGTGTGGGGCAGCGATCGCGTCCTCACCACCTTCCTGATCACTTTCCGCAGGCAACGCTGCAGAAACGGAGACGACATCCTCCCGCCTCTCACGCCTCGCACGCGGCACTTGACCCGGCCGCCCATGCCTGGCATCCGCGAGGGGCTCTCCGGCTGGTGGGTGAGCGTCCGGTGGGAACGCGTGGTGGAGATCGGAGATCTGCTTTTATGCTGATGCCCGCCACGGCATCCGAAGCCGGTGGGGGAGGCGGAGGGACCCGTTCTCGAAACTGCTTCGCGATCTCGCAGTGACAGGTTTAAAGCGCGGGGCCAAGAAGATCCTTAAAAGCTGCCGAGTCAGCTTTGCTTTTTTTAATCCCCCCTCCCCCTCTTGCTCCTCCTCCGTGCTAATATTTCTTTTTAACAAGAGAACGCTGGAAAATTATTATTATTTTTTTAAAAAGGAGAGGCGGGGGAGTGTCGACCCACGTTACGGGGCTCCGGGATGAGGAGGCAAGACCCGCCTCTTCTCTCGCCTTGGAGGCGGAGGAGGAAGGGAAAAGGAGGGACGAACCTCTCCCGGCTTCGGAGATCGCTCTTTGAAAGAAAAAAGAGAGAGAGAGGCGCGCTCGCTTTGCACACGTTAAGTCCTCGACTTACAACCCCCACCAGAAACGCCAAGTCCTCGACTTACGACAGGGCAGGCTGAGGCTGAAGCCTGATTGGCAGGACGTGTTTTGAAAACAAGAAAGGTCGCTTTCTGCCTCCTTCGGCCCTTCCCCCTCCCCCCTTTGCTCTTCTCTCCCTCCACATCTTCACTCCGCGTACTGTCTTTTTAACTGGGGAAGGGGCTGGCGGTGGGTTGGAGTGTGTGTGTGTGGGGGGGATTTGGGAACAACCAGGTCGTTAAAACGTTCGTTTGAATGGGCCACCGTCGCAAGCAGCCGCTGCGGACGCCTTTCTCGCTCACTTCCTTTCAATGGTCCAATGGCGTGGGAGAGGCGGAACTAGATCTTAGCAATCGCGAGCCGCGCGCGCCGAACCAAATTTTTTCGGTAATTGCTGTTGGATGATCGGCTTTATTTTATTTATTTTTTATTTTTAAAAATTCGCATTTCGCATTTCGGGATTCTTCCCCCGAAAGCTGGTGCTTTGGCCCTGACGTCTCGGGAGGGGGAAAAAGCGGCAAAACGAAGTCCCTTTTAAAATATCTTCCATTTGGATCAACGGGGACCCTTTGACATCTCCTCTCCTCTTCCCTCCCCCGCCCTTCCCAGAAGAAAAACGTGAACGCAAAAGTTTCGGCCTTGCAAAAGAAAACTTGAAGGGTGTGGAAATGCAAAGAGACGGCGGCGTGTGCTCAATTTGGCGGTGGTTCCCGTGGATCTTTGGTGACCTTTGGATTGGAGATCGGCCAAATCAGCTGAGGTGTGTTTGTGTTTATTTTTTTCCTCCCGCTGTTTCCCTTGCCTCCTTAAGGGCGCTTCATCGATTTGCTGTGATGCGGCGAGGTAAGTGTCATCTCTCTCTCTCTCACACACACACACACGATTTCCAGGCCTTGTCCGTTTTATTGCTGGGCGGGGGTGGGGGAGGGAAGCAAACGCTGGTTCCTCAAGTCCGGATTGAACTAAAGAGAGTGAGTCGTACCTTCCTTCCGAATCGATCTTAAGTATTTTTTCTCCGCAGCCGCGGTGAATTTTGCAAACTGTCAAATTTGCAACCTAGAGAGCACGAAAGACAAAAGCGACTATACTTTCTGGTTTACTTACATTTCCGTATCCGCGCCGTCCCGGGCATTTATGGCAGAAGAGCGTGAATCTCGAGCGCGGGCGAAGGTGTCCGTTCTCTTCCTTGAACGTTTGCTTTCAGTTAGAAGCGAGGGGCTTTGTGGTTTTTCGATTTCTTTTACCGGGCTTGAATGTGCCTTCAGAGAGATCTCTACTTAGGCAAGGGCCATAAACTATCAAATGATCTCCCCGTGTATTAAATTTATCTTTTTATTGGAGGGCGGAGTCCTTTATGTCTAATGTGACTCAGTAAAACAATAACAAAACTCTTATACTAATAATTAACCTTAACCAAACCACACATTGACTGATTTCAGCAAAAAATACATTATTTCTAGAGTAATGAATTTCTCAGTCATAATATGATCATTACAGCATAACTTCACCTCTCCTTTAAACATTAATATATATCTGTAAACATCTTTTATATGAGGAACCTTTGTTTACAGGTTACAACTTAACTGCCAAAAAATATTTCCCCCCTCTATTTTCCAGGTCACAATATTCTCAAACCCTTCTTTCCATTCAGAAATGTTCCCCCCTTTGAGACTATCTTGCCTTTATATTCTTTCTTTTCTACATATTCTTTCTGTTTGTTTTTGTTCATTATCGGTTTACCACATTTCTTTTTCCTTGTCAGAAATAAAAATATCTTTCCAGGGAGGATCCTGCACCAGTTGAAGTATTGCTAGTGAAGTTAAGCTTTTGTGAAGTTAAACTTGTGACCTTTTCTAGAGTAAGTCAATGAAAATAATAAGACTCAACAATATCCTGAGTTTGCTTTGGAAGACAAGTCAGAAATTCTAGCCAGTAGCCACATTGTGTAACATGGTAGCCAAGCTGTTAGCTAGGGCAATTAGCTACCGAATAATTATATATATATTCTTACATTATTGCAGTGTTGTCAGTTGTTTTTTAGTCCTGTCAAATTTCTGGTCCCCCACCATAAAACCTTATATGGCACATCATTAGCTACATGAGAGAGGGAGTGTTTTACTAAAATTAATTCCGTCCTTATTATTTGGCCATCTGGGAAATACTATCTGAGAATCTTGTCCTGTAATGGATATTTATATTCTTGAAAATCCTTTCTCTGGAATAGTTAAATATTCCTCTCTTTGGAATACTTCCAGAACAATGGCTGCCCCAAGTTTCCTTGCATTTAGAAATATTGTTTTATTTTAATTAATCTTCAACCCCATGGCATGTTTGACTAGGACGGTGGGTTCTGATTTTTAACTTAAATTATTGGGGAAGGGGTGGGGGAATCTCTCAGGATCATTATAAAACATGTAACTAAATCAATAAAGAAGCTAGCTTTGCTCTCAAAATATTTAAGTGTATGGGTGCAAGAAAGAGAGAGAGCCTTTACATGTTCCAAACGTGAATCTTTTATTATATCCATTCATGACAAGTTTTTGAAGATTTGTGCTGATTAATATTTGTATACATGAAAGTAGATCTAAAAATCTTTAAAATTAAAACGTGAAGGAGGGAGAGAGGTCTGTGAGGAAGAGAAAAACAAAGCATGAGACTTGGCATGGAGCTTTTGAGCTATATAAAAGGAAGTGATGACACTGAATATTACAGTCTTTCATTCAGCCATCTTACAGTCTTTCATTCAGCCATCTTAGTGCTAATGTGAGTGTAGGCCTCAGCCTGACTCTCTTGATAAAGCAGTATGTTCTCTCTGATTCAATTTACTCCTACTTTTTAAAAATTTGTCTTTATCTAATTACTTTGCTTTTACAACAACAACAACAACAACAAGAAGACACAACAGATATATAAGTCATGTACACATTAATTTGTGTGCATTAATTTTGTTATAATGAAAGGCAAAATTTTCTTCTCATTTCTTCTAATTATACCCAGCAGCAAATCAGGGTTCTTATCGGTTTCTTAGGTGTGACATAAAACTGAAATAATATTTATCTTGTTTCTTTTGCCGCCAGCATTGTTAAAAAACTCTTATCTTTGGGCACTGCCTATATGTAAACAGTATAGTAGTTGTTGGTTTGGGCATGTTTTGAATATTATTATTCATGCTTGACATGCATGCTTGACATTAATAATATTAATGTCAATCATGAATAATAATATTCAAAACATGCCCAAATCAACAACTACTATACTGTTTACATATAGGCAGTGCCCAAAGATAAGACTGGCTCTTTTGAATTATTTCCAGATTATGTCTCAAATATACAGTACATTGTTACAATTAATTCACAGTAAAAATGTGAGAATAAGTCTCAAATGGATCTTGGGTATATTTCTAATATTTGCATTGATGTTGGTTTTTGCTATCAGAAAGGCAAGACTAGGTGACATTTCTTGTATTTATTTGGATGCAACTTTTTTTCAGTAAGAGAAAGAACCATCTCTAAGGGATATATAATATATGCTCAGAACTTCTGGTAGACAAGAAGGCTGAAACATTTGTATCATTCCTGCTAATACATTGTTCTTATTTTTAATATAAGTATTTATTCCTAATATTTATTTAAACTTTTTCCTTAGATAGGATCAAAAATGTATTTATTTGTTTCTCATATAACATATAATATATCCATTAGAGTTGGTTCTTTATCTTACTGAAGAAAAGTTATCTAATATATATAGTAATAATAAATAATAATTGTAATAATATATAGTAACAATATATACATAATTGTAAACTAGTATTTGTAATTTGTAATATATAGTTAGCTGTAACAAATATTTCTAGCTAGACTAGATCTTCTAAAATGTAGATACATTGTCAAGTTAATATGTATCACTTTCAGTTTCCTGCATTAAAAATTCAAGATTTTTTTGAGAGAATAACATTTTAACTCTTTGAGCAGCTTGAAACTGACTTTATTGTGCTTTCTCCTAGAAATGTTCCTTTTATTTGCTCAGAACGTCTGGTAGACAAGAAGGCTGAAACGTTTGTATTATTCCTGCTAATGCATTGTTCTTATTTTTAATGTAAGTATTTATTCCTAATATTTATTTAAACTTTTTCCTTAGGTAGGATCAAAAAATGTGTTTATTTGTTTCTCATATCCCAAGAATATACTGATAATTAAACTTTTATGGTAATAAAAAGGAAGTGTGAAATGTAATTGCTCAGAGAGTTGTCTGAGAAAATGTAATATATTGTGTTGTTTCTGTAGATTTGCTATTTGGAAGTGGAGTGGCTGAAATATTAGGGTTTTGTTGATCTAGTAGGGCTAGTGGGAGGTGGCTGTAAAATGATGGCTACCATTGTTTTTTCAAACTTTTTAATAGATCACTTTCTATACTTAGAGTTGTACACTTAAAGGATTGAAATAGCATTGTGATAGGAAAATGTAACGTACTTGCAGGTCGTTGTAGATTCAGTACAATATATCCAGTTAATTTAATATTATCATTGAAGGGTAAATATATTTTAAAAAATATAATGCTATCAGAATCTTCTCTGATAAAGGACAAAAAAGATAAGTGAAGTATATATAGGTTATCTCCTAATGGCATTTGAATATGTTTAGTTTTTATTCCGTCTTTCCTAATACTGTATATTGTCTGCTCTCCGGCCAGAAAATTCAGTGGCCAACATAAATAGGAATTTTGGAAAATGTTGTCCAATTACACATGTAGAATCAATGGATTATTAAAAATATTTTAGTGTTATTCTATTGTATTGAAACCATTTACATTTATCAATTTAAAATTATCTTGTTTTAATCTCTCTTAAATACTAAAATTTGGATAATTTTGTAGGCAGAGTGACTTCTAAGGATATGCAAAACATTTTGTACTTGAACCATTTAAAAGTTGAACCCCCCTGATACATGTGGGAAGATTTTTTTAAATGTTATTCTGGAAATTTTGTTTAAAGCAGTTCTGTTTTGACTAAAACAGAAAAAAAATGATTTAAACTGTTTTCCCTTTGAAGTAGGAGGGTTCTGACTTCATACAAATCTGAAATATTTTGTACATCTATTTGTTCTCTGTATTTTCTACTATTTTTAAAAACCTGGTTTTAACCACGTGCTACAGCATGGATGTTACTCAGTTATTATTTTGTTAGCCATCCTGGACTCTTTTAAAGAGAAAAAGCAGTGTAAATATTCCAAACAAACAAAGCAAACAAACATGAAAATATTTTGACATATAAAAAATATTGATATATGTTTTCATTTTATCCTTTCATAACTCTGTGAGATTGACTAACCTAACAGAAACTGGTTGAACTTCAAGAATGTGCAGGAATATGAATTCATTTTAGTTTTAGTTGTGCATCTTAATTGATATAACACATTTATTCTCAAATGAAACACAATTAGTTAGTTACAGCTAAGCAATAAGATTTGCTTGTTGCTGTTGTTTTAAACTGGATCAGGTTATCTAGTGGCTTTTAAAATAACATTAATTTGAGTTAGACAAATTTGAGTGCCATTATGCTTAAGAGATTATAATAATTATTTTTCTCTCTTCCAGCTTCCATACTTAACTAAAATATTTTCACAACGTCCACTGGTCCAAGGTTCATTACTATAATCAATTTTGAAAGCCACAACAAAGATCTCCATCCTCACCATTCAGGAGAAATAAAACTCTTGCTTCTGTCCATTGTGACATTCTTTCTCTAACTTCAAAATTGCTGCATCACCCTGCTCAACAAAAATTATACATCCGGTTTTAACTGGTAATGAAGATTACAAACACATTATCTACAGTAAAAGGAAATTGAGTGCTAATGAGTCCTGCATGAAATTGAAAAGATACAGACAAATAACATCTTTCCCATATTTAACACTGTACTCTGAGGTCAGTAAGTGTGATTTTATTCTGACTACTACTTTTATTAGAGGCCAGGTCATCTTCAATAGTAGTGATTGTTAATGAAATTTACATAGCATGAAATATTATGTTAATGAAGTATTTAAAATTTGACTTTTTTTTTTTTACCATTGTAATGTTTTATATTGTTGTAAGCCATCCTGAGTCCCATGGGATTGGCCGCATAGAAGTCAAATAAATTAAATTATATAGCATGAGATGCAACGTGCTCTAATAAATTTGCAACTTTCCCTAGTGTGCTCTTTTTAGAAATACAATTACTGTACACTTAAAATGTCTGCAATATCTAGTAACCTACAACTGACTTTTATTAATATCAAAAAATTAGGTAGGATTAGAGGTGGTTAGGAATTGGATAGGAAACCTGCTAGGAAATCTCAGAGTCACAGACTAGATTGGGAAGTCCAAAAATGCATTCTTGATAAATCCAACATTTCTATAATTGTTTCAATACAATACATACATTGGTAGGAGTTTATCCATGGCAAAGTTTGCCAATCATGTGGTAGGTGTAATTAGTCCAACACACCCAATTAACCAGAGCTTGTTCCTCACTCTCTTTCTTACCTTGTTTAAATGTTTTTATTTTATGGGTATATTTTTTATTTTATGAATTTATTCTCAAACATCCAGGTTGTCCTGTCTGGGATATATGAGGAGAAAACAAATATCAGAAGGTGGTGCTTTGCTGCATGTCAGGATTACTTTTCAGGGTGAGTCTTTTTATTTGAAAACAACAAAAACATGTTCAGAAGTAGAGGAAATGGAAAAAGTATTATAGGTATATATGATGCCCATTTCTAAATTTATTTGTTTATTGTTGAAAATGTAATTTGTGGAAGTGACTGTTCAGGACAGAAGGAAAAGGGGGGACATGATCAAAACATTTAAATATGTCAAAGGGTTAAATAAGGCTCAGGAGAGAAGTGTTTTTAATAGGAAAGTGAACACAAGAACAAGGGGACGCAATCTAAAGTTAGTTGGGGGAAAGATCAAAAGCAACATGAGAAAATATTATATTACTGAAAGAGTAGTAGATCCTTGGAACAAACTTCCAACAGACGTGGTTGGTAAATCCACAGTAACTGGATTTAAACATGCCTGGGATAAACATATATCCATCCTAAGATAAAATACAAAAAATAGTATAATGGCAGACTAGATGGACCCTGAGGTCTTTTTCTGCTGTCAATCTTCTATGTTTCTATGTTTCTACAAGAGCACTAAAGATTTACTCTGTGCCCCTTCTTTGTCTACTTTTCTGCCTGCTCTTTTTGTCTGATTGCTTTCCCCCCCGCACACAGGCATGAAGCACACATTCTTTTACTGGCCATTTGATAGGTTGCAGCTAGATAAATGTTAATATTTGATTATCTCTATGACATATTTCCTGTAGATACTGTACATCTTTCTGTTATATATACCTGTAAAAAGTCCTTCATTTACATTTTTGTTCAGGTCAGATTCCTATTCCAGAATCATTCGCGTGCACCAAAAGAATAGTTTCCTCAGATAGAAACATTGGTTCTTAAAATCTACACCACGACTGACCCAGATTTTAAATTCAAGGCCTAAATTGTGACACAGGAGTTATCTGAGATTTACCTAGTGCTCCAGCACTCAAGATTTGACTAATCACTTCCACAGCAAAGGTATCAATATACAATACTTAATTTTTAGATGCTGCTGGTGATGATAACAAAAAAAATGTTTTTAGGTTTTTCTCTTTTAGTGAAGGAAAATTATTAGCCTTGTTTTGAGTAAACCATAGCAGCAGTTATGAATGTTTACAAATTCAGTGTTTGTTGAAATAGAAAGGCTACTCTGATGAAGGTGTAGTATTTTGGAGAAGAAGGTTGATAGAGATGGCAGATTCCAGAAGGCAATAGAGAATTACTGAGAAATCTGTTCTTGTAGTACTCTGCCCAGGCAGAAAAGACAACTAATGCCTGAAAATGGAAATTTGTCCTCAGGCAGGAAGAAAGGGAACCAGAGACTACACAAGCAAGAAGCTGATTATGTAATGAGCAGAGAAGATACCCTGGAGGGAGGAATATCCATTATAATGCAATAAATATATAAGTGTGGTGTAGCCCATATGAAAATCTCTCAGATAACATCCCAGGTTATGTTCACCTGACTCACTAGACCTTAAAGGCAAGACACGTTTCAGATCCCTTCAAATATATGTTGCAAAAAAGGGCCTCTTTGATAGTGGCCCTTTGTTATAGAACATCAACCCCTACACCCTGTTCCTAAAGGCCCTAAACTTAGTGTGGCTTTGTCAGTAGGCCTGAGAATTACAAATGGAAATAGAATGGATCAAAAGGCTCATCTCATTGTGTTATTGCTACTGTGTGGGGTGAAATAGGGATTTTTAACAGTTTTATTATATGATGGAGCTTTTAAATTTTTAAGAACAGGTATTCCTTGACTTATGACCACAATGAGCCCAAAATTTCTGTTGTTAAGTGAGACATTTCTAAAGTGAATGTTGCCCTGTTTCTTGCCACAGTTGTTAAGTGAATCACTGCAGTTGTTAAGTTAGTAACACAATTGTTCAATGAATCTGGCTTTCCCATTGATTTTGCTTGTCAAAATATTGCAAAAGAGTATCACATCACTTTGGGACACAGAAACAGTCATACGTACGAACAGCCCTAAGTGGTTTACAGAGAGTAAGCATATTGCTGCCAACAATCTGGGTCCTCACTTTACTGACCTTGGAAGGATGGAAGGCTGAGTCAACCTTGAGCCTACTGAGATTTGATTTGCCAAACTGCTGGCAACTGGTAATCAGCAGAAGTAGCTTGCAGTACTGCATTCTAACACTGCACCACCGAGGCACTTAAGTGTCAGAAATGTCATAAGTGTCAAAAATGGTCATGATTTACTGTTTTTTTAGTGCCACTGAAACTTTGAACAGTCACTAAAATGAACTGTTGTAAATTCAGGACTATGTGTATTGTAAGCTGCCTGAAGACACCTTTATGTGAGTTTAGCAGCTATACAAATTTGATGATAGACAGGCAGACAGACAGACAGACAGACAGACAGACAGATACATACAGACATACAGACAGACATACATACAGACAGACAGACAGACAGAGGTGGGTTCCTCCTGGTTCGCACCAGTTCACCTGACCTAGTAGTAAGGTGACGTCATGATGATGTCCAGTTCTTTTGGTGCTGGTCCATCTTTTTTCTGAGTTTTTTCCCTTCTGCGCAGGTGCAGAAGCTGGGTTTCCGGCACTGCACATACATTATCATCTTGTTTTTGGGGGAAGGGGGTTTAGAATTATTTTGGATTTTTCGGCACTGCACATCCATGTGTATGCCCATGAGGTGTGCCCACGCAGCACAGGAGGAAGCGGACCAGAAGTGAGATAAGTTAGAATTCATCCCTGGATGGATGGATGTATGGATGGATGGAGAGGAAGGGGAGGGAGAAAAAGAAAGAAAAAGAAAAGGAAGGAATGAAAAAATAAAAGGAAAGAAAGGAAGGAAGGAAGGAAGGAAGAAAGAAAGAATCCATGTGAAAATAAAATGGGAGGGGAATTAGATTTGGAAAATTCTGTTACATTTTAATAAAAGTAATTTTAAGACTGTGAGATCTATCTTGCAGAACAGACAGCTTATATGACCACAATTGAGTCTAGAAAGAGACTAGGAGAGCAGTCTCTTTCCCCAATCATTTAATTTTAAACATAGAGTTCTTGATTTGGACTGTTGAGGAGTCTTTTTGTACTTTTGTACAATGACTCAATGACTGTTCAAGGGATAAAGAGAATAAGCCAAGATCTCTGCACCTTTAGAGAATCTAGTGTTTGCAATATGTTACTCTCTAGTAACAGAAGCTCCCCACTCTCTATTTACAAGGGTCTCTTCCATGTCTGTTTATTTTAGAACTGGGGTCTCCAAAGTTGGCAACCTTAAGACTTGTGCACTTCATTTATACTATAAACTCTATTGACAGATATGACACCAATTCCCAAAAACCTTGCTTATGGTCAGACATATCCATTCTACAACGAATCTGCTCCTGTGAACTCCGAGCAGAACTCTAAAGACGTCAAGACCAAGGATATACTGACCTATACATTGAGTACCGTGCCGACTGCATCAAAACTAAGCCCTGCAATCCACCATTCACCATCCAACCCCCCATCACCCAAAACCAACCTTCCATCACCCATAACCAACCTCCCATCACCCAAAACTAGGTATGCACACCCCTTAATTCCTCAATATCACCCAAAATCAACCTTTCACCCATAACCAACCTCCCATCACCCAAAACTAGGTATGCACGCCCCTTAATTCCTCAATATCACCCATTGCTGATAATAAATGCAAACTAATGAATGCAAGAAGCATCGTAAATAAAATACCTGAACTCCTCCACTTACTAAAACCTGCTAAATTTGACATATTTGTCTGCGAAACATGGCTGAGCCAATCTCTCCCTGACCCCATTATCATAGTAGGAGAGTATCATGTTTACTGGTCAGATCTTGAAACCCATGAAGGCGGTGACATCTACAAAAAACCACTAAACCTTAAAAATATCCAAATTAGACAAATTGTTAAAATAGGGAATGCCCTATCATAGTCTGCACCTGTCAAAAGTGGTATCCCTCAAAGCAGCGTTATAGGACCAACACCATAGTTCCCTCTAAGCTGAGCAGTGAGCAATCGCTCACTTAAAAATCATCATCAACTCAGAGTTTTCCAAACCTGCCCAGAAGCCGAGAGGGAAAGAGTGAGAGGGAAGGAGAGAGAGAGGAACAGAGGAAGAGAGAGAAACAGATAGAAAAAAGAGAGGAAGGAAAAGAGAAAGAAAAAGAATGGGAGTAAGGAAGAGAGAAAGAAAATCAAAATCTAGTTTGAAACTAGCTCAACTATTTAAGTGGCATTTTGATATTGATAGAGTTGCCCTGTTATAGACACACAGTACAGTATTTTATTTTGAAATTCTCTGAGACAAAACAGGGTGGGTTTTTTATTTATTTATTTATTTGTTTGTTTGTTTGTTTGTTTGTTTGTTTATTTGTTTATTTGTTTATTTATTTATTTATTTATTTATTTATTTATTTATTTATTTATTTATTTATTATTTCTGTGCCGCCCAGTCCCGAAGGGACTGCCGCTCAGGCACTATACTTTTCCGCCCCCCCCAAAAAAAATTAGAGGGAACACTGACCAACACTATTCATTCTTTACATAAATGAACTTTGTGATCATATTAGAAGCAACTGCATTCTCTTTGCAGATGATGTTAAGCTATTCAACACCACTGACAATACTTCTACCCTTTAGAAAGACCTTGACCATGTATCACAATGGTCTGATAACTGGCAACTTCAAATATCAACCAACAACTGTTTTGTCTTACACATTAGCAAATAAAAACAAACTTGGAGGACACGACCTTGTAGACGACCCTCACTCTGTTAAGGACCTTGGAATACTCAGATCTAATGAACTAAGTGCCAGAGTCCACTGTAATAACATTGCCAAAAAGGCACTAAAAGTTGTTAATCTTGCGTAGCTTCTTCTCTGCCAATATTAAACTGTTAACCAGCGCGTACAAAATATTTGCTAGACCAATTCTCAAATACAGCTCACATGTCTGGAACCCGGACTGTAATATCAGACATTAATACAATTGAGAAAGTCCAGAAATATTTCACAAGAAGAGTCTTCCACTCCTCTGCTTGCAACAGAATACCTTATTCCACCAGACTCAAAATTTGGGGCTTAGATAGCTTATGTCACCTTTGATCTAAATGCAGTTCATAAAATCATCTGCCACAATGTCCTACCTGTCAATGAATACTTCAGCTTTAACTGCAACAATACATGAGCACAAACTCGACTGCAGAAAATACGACTTCAGCAACAGTGTTCAATGCCTGGAATGCACTACCTGACCTGTGGTTTCTTCCCCAAACAACAAAAACATTACTTGGATCTCCTTTTTTGAAGATAAGGATGACTTTAACCTTAGACTGTCTACAGTCGACTTCACCCTATTCCTAAGAGGCATGTAAGGGGCATGCATGAGTGCGCCATTGTGCCTATCATCCTACTGTCCTGTTGTCCAAATTTACCTGTATTTTCTTCACTGTTGTTTATGTTTATAACAATTCCTGCTATCTTGTACATGTTTTGACAAATTCTGGAAGTTAAAATCCACACATCTTAAAAGTTGCTTAGATTGAGAAACACTGGAAATTCAGAGCTGTTTCCAATTCCTTCCAAATTTTGTCTCCAGCTGGGAGAAGAGAAATTTTGCTAGTTTTTTTAGTTCAGTGATGAATCAGTGGACCATCCTGATTTAGGTGGCTGAATTAAAACGGAAATTCCTTTCCCCTTACCCAGATTCTGCCCAAACAGGTTTCCCTGCAATTTTCCAATAAATGGTATTTATTGTTTAGAATTTTACCCTTTGTTGGTTTTGTTTGAGGTTCTCTGGAGACAACAAAGGAAAACAATAAGATTGGCACAAAAAATTGTTAGAAGCATGTGAATGCAGATAAATACCTTTGGGTAATGAGTACCCTTCTCAATATCCCTCCCTACCTCTGCTCACCAGGGATAATTTGAGTTGGAATCCAATAGTATATGCAGGATCAAAGTTCTCTACCACTCTTTCCATTCATTGTTCTTATATTTATACGCTTACAGCTGGGGTAGATTTCCTTCTGAGTAAACTTGCTAGAATGATGCTGTCATCCTTAAGCTCATACTGTTGCTGATTGGTGAAATTCTCATGTGATGTCAAAGGGAGACAAGCTTTGCAGATACTGATACCCCAAATATGGGGTAATTAAAAATAACCTGTCTTACTGAAGCAAACCGAGTCTGCGGAGAGGGGCGGCATACAAATCTAAATAAATAAATAAATAAATAAATAAATAAATAAATAAATAAATAAATAAATAAATAAATAAATAAATAAATAAATAAATAAATAAATAAATAAATAAATAAATAAATAAATAAATAAATAAATAAATAAATAAACAAACAAACAAACAAACAAACAAACAAACAAACCAGAATTATTAATAATGACCTTAACTGAGATTTCCCTCATTTTTTGTTGGTAGTCTTTCCCCAAGACATGAGCACATTTTGGATATTACAAAGTTTGGGCTGTAACATTTTTTCCCCTTGAATACTAGTATCTCAACTTTTCTAATTTGGTGAAGGCTGTGACAGTCAAGTGTAGATATTACACCAATATCCTCTGCTATGTTTTGTGCACTGCAAATACAGACCTGCTTGACACTCCTAGATCTTATGTCTTAGGAGGATTTTAGACATGAATAATCTTAGCAATTCTTCCCATTTCCAAGCAATTGTGATGTGTAATATAATTAAAGTTAACGTAGTGGCTATCATAACTTACACAGAAGCTAGTTATAGGCTATATATCCAGCGAGAAACTTGTCATGAAGAGGTTGTTACCTATTGAATGTTGAAAATGTCCCAGACCTTTGATATTTTATGAAACTCAATCTGCTACCAATACTAGCTTTTATCCATCCTTAACATGAGGTGTAGTCATAGCAAACTGGCAATTATAATACAAAATTCAAAAAAAATGTATGTTTGCTTTGAACATGTGGTTAAGGTATAAGAGCTTGTACTACCACCTCTTACAATACTAGAAAACACAGTATCAAGAGTAGAGTCCTTCAAGTTTCTAGGTCCATGATGGTGAACCTATGGCACGCATGCCACAGGTGGCACACAGAGCCATATCAGAGGGCACACGAGACTTTGCCCTGTGTCAGCTCCAGCACGCATGTGTCTATTGTCCAAATGATTTTTGGCCTTGGGAAAGGCCATTTCGCTCTCCATATGCTTCAGGAAAGCTTCCCCGAAGCCCCAGAGGCAAAAAAAAAAAAAAAAAGCCCAATGGACAAACTGGGAGTGAGGAAAAATAGATGTTCAGTTTGCCTTTGTGCTGTTTTTTGCACTCCGGAGGGTTCAAGGAAGCTTAATGAAGCCCTGGAGTGACAAAAAACAGCACAACGGGCAAACCGGAAGTGCATTTTCCGAACTTCCGGTTTGCCCGTTGTGCTGTTTTTTTGCACTCTGGAGCTTCAGGAAGTGTCACCAAACCCTCCAAAGTGCAAAAAATGGCACAATTGCAAACTGGAAGTGCGTTTTCCCAAACTTCCAGTTTACCTGCTTACCTGTTTAGGCATTTTTTTCACGTTTTTTTTCAATAAGGCCTGTGCACATGCACATGGAGTAGCACAGGGAGGTATGCATATGCGTGAGGGGAGGGAAGGGGTGTGGGCACATTCATGCATGCTAGCACACCCTCACACCCTGTTTTGGCACATGAATCAAGACAGGCAGCATGCAAATCTAATAAATAATATTCTCAAGATTTAAAATTGGTACCTAACATCAAAAAACATCATCAAAGAAGCACAACAAAGAATGTTCTTTCTGCTCCAACACAGAAAACACAAACTGCCCAAGGAGCAACTGATTCAGTTCCACAGAAGAATTATTGAGTCTGTCATCTGTACTTCTATAATTGCCTGGTTTGTGCTTTGCAACCCAACAAGACAGACACAGACTTCAGAGGAGAATTAGAACTGCAGAAAAAACAGTCCATGAACTCCAGACAGAACTATAAACTCTATTGACAGATATGACACCAATCCCCAAAAACCTTGTTACGGCCAGACTTATCCATTCTACAACGAATCCGCTCCCGTGAACTCCAAGCAGAACTCAAAAAATGTCAAGACCAAGGACATACTGACCTGTACATTGACTACCGCACTGACTGCATCAAAACTAAGACCCATGATCCACCTTTCAAAAGTCAACCCCCACAACATTCAACTCACCTTCAACCAAAACCAATCCCACATCAAACAAGACTAGGTATGCACACTCTTACTTTCTCAGTATCAACTACTGCTAATATTAAATGTAAACTAAAGAATGCAAGAAGCGTCATAAACAAAATATCTGAACTCCTCTTACTAAAAGAAGTAGTAATCAACAGTAATACTGCCAATGCTACTACAATATCTTTTTGTGCGAAATGCAGAGTCATTAAACAATATGTACCACTAAGCACCAAAACCAAGAAAAACAAATTGCCCATAAAAATAAGGAAGCTCCAATCCAAAAAAAGATTTCTTTGGTGGAGAAACAAAACTGGCTTCATTGCTAACTTTAAAAGCCACTACAAAAATCTATGCCACCAAATAAAGACTGAATGCACCAATTACCACCCTAATCAAGAAGAAAACCTGCACATGAAATTCACATGCTCATTCTACAACTTTGTTAACAACCAACTCAAAGACTGGAGATCCATCCCTCCCCTCAAACAACAACATGATAAAGAATACAATGATGAAGCTATTAAAGCCAACCGCTTTAACAGATTCTTCAGCTCAGCCTTTGTTAAACAGCAATGGCTCATGCCCAATATTTCCTAGGTATACTATTAATAGCTACAATAATCTAACACAAATTGATTTTTTTTAAAATTACCCTCCGTCTAGAAACCAACAACCTACTCTCTAACAATTCGGTTTCAGAAAAAAATTAACCTTTAACCTGCAACTCCTACACTGCAAAACATATGGACAACATACCTCAATCAGGGTAAAACAATAGACGGAATTTACACAGATTGTTGTAAAGCCTTTGATTTAGTGGATCACGACAAACTTCTCCTGAAATTCAAATCCTATGGCATCTTTGGTCCCCTTCATTATTGGATAACTGCATTCTTGTTAAACAGAGAACAAGTGGTTAAAATAGGGAGTGCTCTATCAAATCCTGTAGTTGTCAACAGTGATGTCCCCCAAGGCAGTGTTCTAAGACCAACATTATTAATTCTTTACATAAATGACCTCTGTGATCATATTACAAGCAACTGTGTTCTTTTTGCTGTCATTGTTAAATTCTTTAATACCAAGGACAATACTGCTACCCTTCAAAAAGACCTTGACCGTGTATCAGAATGGTCAGATAACTGGTAATTTCAAATCTCAACCAATAAATGCTCCATCTTACACATTGGCAAAAAGAATCAGAACACAGAATACAAACATGGAGGACACCACCTTATAGATGACCCCCACTCTGTCAAGGACCTTGGAGTACAGATACCTAATGACCCAAGTGCCAGAGCCCACTGTAACAACATTGCCATAAAAGCACTAAGTGTTATTTGTTAAATATTCCTGAAGAAGGTTCCAGAGTTCAAAATCTGCATGGAGCCTCCTGAGCCTCTGGATTGGTTGCTTCGTTTGGCAGGAGACTTGTTACCATGTCAGATAGAGTTTGTTACATTGTGAACCCTATAAATACAAAAGCCGCGGCACTTTTTTTGAAGTGATTTTGACTGTAACCCATTTGTGTTAACCCTGTCAGCTCTAGCCGAATAAACAACTGCTAATTTCACCAGTTAACTCTCCAAGTATTTTTCAATTGGCGATGAGGATGGGATACAAAGTCGACAGTGAGGGCATACACCCCACAGTAGAGAAGATAAGGGCCATCAGAGAAGCTCCTGAGCCAAGAAATAAGACAGAGCTCCAGGCATTCCTAGGGCTCCTTAACTTCTACTCTGTTTTTTTGAAGCAGAAGGCTACCGCAGCTGAGCCATTGCACAGACTACTACACAAGGGAGCAGCCTGGAGATGGGAAAGCAGTGAATGTGCAGCTTTCATGAGAATAAAAGACCTTTTAACTTCTCATAGCGTGGTAGTCCAATACAATAACACCCTACCAGTACGGCTCACATGTGATGTCTCCCCTTATGGGGTAGGTGCAATATTGGCCCACATCTTGCCCAATGGGTCTGAGGCTCCCATAGCCTATTTCTCTAGAACCCTCTCTAATGCTGAGAGGAACTATAGCCAGCTTGACAGAGAGGCCCTGGTCTTAGTAGCAAGAGTTAGGAAATTCCATAATTACATCTTTGGAAGAGAATTCGAATTGGTGACTGACCATAAACCACTCTAGGCTTACTAGCCAACAGCAAACCGACTCCACTGTTCATGTCACCAAGGATGACCAGGTGGGCTATTTTTTTAGCTGTTTTTCAGTACAAACTGCAACACAAGGCAGGGACTCAGATGCTGATGCCCTGAGTCGTTGCCCCATAGCGCAACCAGTCAAAGACCCTGCACCAGCCAGTGAGGTGCTACTGCTGGAGTTAGTAGACCAGCCCATTGTCACAGCCAAAGACATAGCCACTGAAACCAGGAGAGACCCAGTCTTACATACAGTCATGCAATTCATTCTCAGAGGGTGGCCAGGAAAGGGTCAGGACCCTCACCTTAGAGAATTCACTGATAAACAGCAAGAGTTAACCATGATGAGGGATTGTATCCTGTGGGTAGACTAGGTAGTAGTGCTCAAGAGTCTAAGAGGAAAAGTAATGGACATGCTGCATAGAGGACACCCTGGAATCGTTAGGATGAAGGCCCTAGCTAGAGGGCACCTATGGTGGCCAGGATTAGACAAGAACATTGAGCAGTGGGTGGCCATCTGCTCCCCCTGCCAGGAGCCTAGGCCTAGCCCTCCTCGAACCAGACCAATGGATTGGGAACCACCCAGGGGCCACTGGTCACATGTCCATGTGGATTTTGCTGGGCCAGTAGATTCCAAGTCCTTCCTGGTAATAGTGGATGCTTATTCCAAATGGGTGGACATCATCCTCATGGGAAGTACAACCTTATGCGCCACCATCAAGGTATTACGTAGACTCTTTGCTACCCATGGTTGCCCAGACATCTTGGTATCAGAGAGTGGGCCTCAGTTCACCTCAAGACAGATGGAGCTGTTCCTAGCTCAATTAGGAGTCAGGCACACCCTCATCTCAGTCCATGCCCCTTGGGCTAATGGATTGGTAGAGAGGCTCGTAAGGGTAGCAAAGAGTGGTAACTGGGCTAAGGGAACCATCACTGAGAAGCTGGCCCCTAAGACATACTCTGTAAAACTAGAAGATGGCAGGACTTGAAGGCGTCATATAGTCCTCAGCCCTACGGGAACAACATCCTAATCTTGCGTAGTTTCTTCTCTAGCAACATTACATTACTAACCAGAGCATATAAAACATTTGCTAGATCAATTCTTGAATACAGCTCAACTGTCTGGAACTCGCACTGCATATCCGATATCAATACAATTGAGAGAGTCCAAAAATATTTCACAAGAAGGGTCCTCTACTCCTCTGCTTGCAACAGAATACCTTATTCCACCAGACTCAGAATTTTGGGCTTAGACAGTTTACAGTTATGTCGCCTTTGATCCAATCAAAATGTAGTTCATAAAATCATTTACCACAATGTCCTACCTGTCAATGAATCCTTCAGCTTCAACAGCATCAATACATGAGCACACAATAGATTAAGACTCAATGTAAACTACTTGAAACTCGACTGCAGAAAATATGATTTCAGCAATAGTTATCAATTCCTGGAATGCACTACCTGACCCTGTGGTTTCTTCCTCAAATTACAAAATTACAAAAAATTACAAAAATAGTCAACCGCATCCCATTCCTAAGAGGTCTGTAAGGGGTGTGCCTGTCCTACTGTCCTATTGCCTAATTTACCTGTACCTACTTTGCTGATGTTTATTTTATACCAATACCTACTATCTTGTAGATGTTTGACATAAGAATAACAATACATTTGTGCTTATGCAACTACTGTTTCTGTAGTTTTAATTTTAGAAAAGCTGATGAAGATATTTCAATCATGGCTATGGGAACAGCCAAGATTGAGATAACTCAGCCTTTCTAAAAGTGAAATACAGTGCATTCAGAGGGTATTCTGTGGCGGCCCCGACCCTCTGGAACCAGCTCCCCCCAGATATCAGAGTTGCCCCCACCCTCCTTGCCTTTCGCAAGCTCCTAAAAACCCACCTCTGTCGTCAGGCATGGGGGAAATTGAATTTTTTTCCCTTCCCCCTAGGCTTATAGAATTTATACATGGTATGCTTGTTTGTATGATTGGTCTCTTTAATTGGGGTTTTTTAGATTGCTTTTTAATATTGGATTTGTTACATTGTTTTCTTTATTGTTGTTAGCCGCCCCGAGTCTTCGGAGAGGGATGGTGTACAAATCTAATAAACAAACAAACAAACAAACAAATAAATAAATAAATAAACAAACAAACAAATAAACAAATAAACAAATAAACAAATAAACAAATAAACAAATAAACAAACAAATAAATAAATAAACAAACAAACAAACAAATAAACAAATAAATAAATAAATAAATTCAGCCTGTAAATTTAGTAAAAATAAAAAAACTGAGACATCACATTGGCATAAGTATTGGAACAATACGTGAAATTTAGCTCTGGTGCTCCCCATTTCTCTTGATCGTTGCTCACCTGTTTCCACACTTGAATAGAATCCACCTCACATATCGTTACTTATGGTAATGTGATATTTCAGTTGTTTTCTTCTTCATGAATTTATAGACGTTTCAAAAATTCTGTTTTCACTTTGACGTTATAAGGTACTGAATGTCGATTAATGAGGAAAAAAATGAATTTCAACAATTGTGGAGTGAGGCTGCAGCATAACAGAATGATAAAAGCTTATTATTCCTTTTCCCTGTGTAACCAGGCTATTTAGAGGATAAATAGCAGAGCCTGGTTCTTTTGAAATACTCTAACCCTCAGACTAATAAAGAATCTTGCACTGTTAGATGTTGTGAAATGGCCATTAGTAGCACCTGTGTCAGAGTTTACAATAAGCTTAATCACTCCTCGGAGACCTTTTGGGATGGTCTCTGAGGAGTGATTATCTTTCCTAAACCTCATTTGGAGAGGAAATATAGTCTTTTTTTCTCAAGCTAGCAAGCTTGTTCTTAAGTAAAGGAGTGTTTGTTTGTTTGTTTGTTTGTTTATACAATTTCTATGCTGCCCAAATCTCTAGGGACTGTAGGCAGCTACTTTACAGCTCTGTGAGAATCAAGATTTAATAGGAAAAGGACATATATTTTTTTGTTGTTTCCCTACATTGTTACCTTATTTCTTGTTCTTTGTTGCACTTCTGAATGCTTCCTGTGCTGTTTCTCAGCCACTTCTTTTCTTTATGAGATAATCTGTTTTAATTCTTGGTTTGATTTAGTTTTTTCTTCCTTTGTTATGGAATTCTCTGAATGCTGTTTATATTATGCACCTCAATTTGGCATTTCACTGCTTCTTGTCCCGTCCCCCCCCCTTCTCTTTGCTAAAATCTCAATAAAGTTACATGTTGATTTTAGCTTTAATCTATATTTTTGACTCTGCTAGAAAGCCTGAACTGATAGTCAGACATTCAGGAACAGCCAGTGACTATAGAGTCATCATTAGAGCTGGGGTGGCACAGCAGGTAGAATGCTGTACTGCAGGCCACTGAAGCTGACTGTAGATCTGTAGGTCAGCAATTCAAATCTCATCATCACCAGCTCAAGATTGACTCAGCCTTCCATCCTTCTGAGGTGGGTAAAATGAGGACCCAGATTGTGGGGGCAATATGCTGGCTCTGTTAAAAAGTGATATTGCATACAAATCCAATAAATAATAATAATAATAATAATAATAATAATAATAATAATAATAATAATGATGATGATGATGATGATGATGTTGTAAGCCGCCCTGAGTCTAAGGAGAAGGGCGGCATAAAAATCAATCAATCAATCAAACAAACAAACAAAAACAAACAAACATTATTTCCAATCTAGTTATTATCTAGCTCAGGAGTGTTCAACACTGTCAATTTTAAGATTTGTGAACTTCAACTCCCTGGATTCCTAAACCAGCCATGCCAAAGTTGGACACTCTTGGTCAAATTTAAGGGTCAGTGATCATTTTTGGAAAGGACCAAATGGTGTCCTTCCTCCACATCCACAAGTGATGATTAGGATGCCAGCACTGCACAGAACAAGATGTTACTTGGCTGGGAAGCTAGGCTTGAGACATGAGCCTGGTGATCTAATACACTTCCCTCAGGGCTGAATATTTAAAAAATTAGCATTTTAAAGCAAAGTACAGGGATGGAACCACACCTGGTCTGTTCTAAGCAGTGTTCCAAAAGCTAAGTGGGGTCAGCTCTAGTTAATAGTTGGATGGAGAGAAATCCGAAGACCATAGAGTTTAATCTGGAAAATTGAATAGCATCCCTGAAAAAACAGTAGATATTATTTTCATATTGTCCCTGTAGGTTTCTTAGCAACAAGACAACAGGAGGTGACTCAAGGCATGCCCAGAAAGCTTGGCTATCATGAGAATCAGTCCAATACTGTTGTGCATTATGTGGGAGTTAAAATGGAGAAACTTTCAGATCCTGCTTGAGCACAATGGCACCAGTCATTCCTCCTTCTGCTTCCTTACTTGTCATACAGAAGCAGAGGCATTTCTGACATGGAAGAGTTTAAGGTCTGAGTCACACATCAAACCTCAGGCACTCACATTGCTATTACTAGGACTGTGATTCTGTAGGTTGCCTTTGGACTGCTTTAGCTCAGTCTTCTCCTCATCTTCTGTTGGGTTCTTAGTCAAGGAAATGATAGTGTATCTCTTCTGCCCCAGCTACGGACCACAAAGAATGCAGCACACACAAAGTCTGTACAAATCTTACTTTACTAATTAAGGGCTACTAATGAGCTTTATTTAAATACAGTTTAAAGCAATGTTTCCTAAACACCGGCTGTTAATTCAACTTCATTAACAGGCAGCACTAGTTCATGAAATAATAACACAATGCTGAGTCAACAGCCTAGTAGATACCAGCAATCTTATGGTGGTTGGCAAAATGCCCAGAAGCAATTTGCAGGAAAAAGCCAAGAGAGAGAATAAGAGCCAATCAGTCATGAGGAGGCTGGCTTGCTTGGTGACTTGGAGGCGGGAGGGCCGGGGGAGCCTATCTCTGGGGTGGTAGAGGGCCAGAATATCCCAGTACTGCTGGGGAGAGGTAAATATGGTGGGAACCATGGGGCACGCCATTCCCAGGGAACAAGAGAATGCTGCTTGAAAGCGATCCCTTGCTCTGGCCCCATGAGTTCTGCTCGGGGTCCTGGTGATGAGTGTAATCTGGACCCTAGACTCAGGCTGCTGCTGCTCAATGCCAGGTTGGTAATTAACAAGGCTCTCCTCATCCGGGACTTGATCCTGGAGGAGGAGGCTGACCTGGTATGTGTGACTGAAACCTGGCTGGGCCCAGAGGGGGGAGTCCCCCTTTCTGACATATGCCCAGCCGGGTTTCAGGTACAGCATCAGCCACGACTCCAGGGAAGGGGGGGGAGGAGTGCCTATTATAGCCAAGGAGTCTCACTGCTCCTGAGATTGTAGGTTGTGAGTGCCTCCTTGTGAAGTTGGACCTAGAATTCAGGTGGGCTTGTTGCTCACGTACCTGCCTCCCAGCTGTGTGTCAACAGCACTGCCTGTGCTGCTCGAGGAGGTAGCTGGGCTGGCAGTGGAGTCCCATGGACTTATTGTCCTGGGGGATTTGAACCTGCTGTTGCTCGGTGAATCCTCTGGGCTAATGCAGGAGTTCATGGCCACCATGACAGCCATGGACCTGACCCAAGTAGTTCAGGGTCCAACTCATGAGGGGAGGCACACGCCTGACATGATATTTTTCTCAGAGCAGCCTGGAATAGGGATATGACAGAGGCTCTTGCGACCTCTCTATGGCACTAGGAATGGTAAACCAAGGACCTCCGGATGTTGAAACGCCAAAAGAGATGTCTAGAGAAGCGATGGAGGAAGAGTAAATCTGAATCTGATCGAACACTTTTAAGAGCTCATATTAAGACTTACAAAGCGACGCTCAAGGCGGCAAGATGCGCCTTGATGCCGCCTTAATAGCCACTCCGAGTCTTTGGAGAGGGGCAGCATACAAATCTAATTAATAATAATAATAGAAATAGTACTACTAATAATAAGAAGAATAAGAATCCTGCCCAGTCGCTCTGTTTAGGATGACCCGCACCCTTCTTAATCAGGGGGGGGGGGGCTGGGGAGCTCTTGCTCGTGCCAAGGACTTTAATTCATTTTTCGCTGATAAAGTCGCTCAGATCCAGACAGAACTCGACCCTGATTGGATAGCAGTGTCGACTGACAACGAGTCAGTCGAGGTGACTGGGGCCTGTCCTTGTCCATCTGTCTAGGAGAAGTTTGACCTGGTGACACCTGACGAAGTGGACAAGGCCATTGGAGCTGTGAATTCCGCCACCTGTTTACTGGATCCGTGTCCCTCTTGGTTGGTTTCGGCCAGCAGAAAGGTGACACAGAGCTGGGTCCACGACATTGTCAATGCTTCTTTGAAGGGGGGTCCTTCCCGTCTCCCTACAAGGAGGCACTCGTGCGCCCCTTCCTCAAGAAGCCTTCCCTGGAACCAGCCGTACTTAATAACTATTGTCCAGTCTCCAACCTTCCCTTTATGGGGAAGGTTATCGAGAAGGTGGTGTTGCTCCAGCTCCAGGGGTCCTTGGAAGAGGCCAATTATCTAGGCCCTCAACAGTCAAGATTCAGGCCCGGCTACAGCACGGAAACTGCCTTGGTTGCGCTGATGGATGAACTCTGGTGGGCCCGGGACAGGGGTTTATCCTCTGTCCTGGTGCTTCTTGACTTCTCAGCGGCTTTCGATACCATCGACCATGGTATCCTTCTGTGCTGGCTGGAGGGGTTGGGAGTGGGAGGCATGTCTTACAGTGGTTCTCCTCCTATCTCTCTGGTCAGTCACAGTCAGTGTTAGTGGGGGGTCAGAGGTCAACCTCTAGGTTGCTCCCTTGTGGGGTGCCTCAGGGGTCGGTCTTCTCCCCCCTACTATTTAATATCTACATGAAACTGCTGGGTGAGATCCTCCAAGGGCATGGGGTGAGGTATCATCAGTGTGCTGATGATACCCAGTTATACATCTCCACCCCAAGTCCAGTCGGTGAAGCAGTGGAAATGATGTGCCGGTGCCTGGAGCTGTTGGGGTCTGGATAGGTGTCAACAGGCTGAAACTCAACTCTGACAAGATTTAGTGGCTGTGGGTTTTGCCTCCCAAGGACAATTCCATCTGTCCATCCATTACCCTTGGGAGGAATTATTGACCCCCTCGGAGAGGATCTGCAACCTGGGCATCCTCCTCGATCCACAGCTAACATTGGAACATCATCTTTCAGCTGGGGCGAGGAGGGTGTTTGCCCAGGTTCGCCTGGTGCACCAGTTACAGCCCTACTTGGACAGGGAGTCACTGCTCACAGTCACTTATGCCCTCATTACCTCGAGCTTTGACTAATGTAACTCTCTCTACATGGAGCTACCTCTGAAAAGTGTTCAGAAACTTCAGATCATGTAGAATGCAGCCACGAGAGCAATCATGGGCTTCCCTAGGTATGCCCATGTTTCATCAACACTCCGCGGCCTGCACTCGCTGCCGATCAGTTTCCAGTCACAATTCAAAGTGTTGGTTATGACCTATAAAGCCCTACATGCCATCGGACCAGAATACGTCCGGGACCACCTTCTGCCGCACAAATCCCAGTGGCCGATTAGGTCCCACAGAGTTGGCCTTCTCTGGGTCCTGTTGACTAAACAATGCCGGTTGGTGGAGCCCAGGGGAAGAGCCTTCTCTGTGGTGGCCCCGGCCCTCTGGAATCAACTCCCTCCAAAGATTCGAACAGCCCCCACCCTCCTCACCTTCCGTAAAATGCTGAAGACTCACCTTTGTCGTCAGGCATGGGGATAATTACCTCCCCCCTTTGTTGTGTTTTCTGACCTCTGTTGTATGATGGATTGGGTTGAATGTGTACGATTGTGTAGTTAGTGATTTTAGAATACTGGTTATGTTATCAATGTTTTTAAATCAATTTTTAAATTTTATTATTAGATTTGTAATGTATTGTATTATTGTTGTGTTGTGAGCCGCCCCAAGTCTTCAGAGAGGGGCGGCATACAAATCTAATAAATATTAATAATAAATAAATAAAAGACACAATGAATAAGAAGGAAGGTTGCTTCCTGCAAATTGGCTCCTTTGTAGTCATCCCTTAAATAGGCTAGGGGAGTGGCCAATTAACCCAAACCTTACTCATGAGGAGACCTCCTCCTGAGGAACCATTCCTGCCTTTTTGAAGCTCTGCGTACCCTTGTATTAAGAAGAGGCTCCTCCTTATCTTCCTAATCAGTGATGTGAGATGCTGAAAATTCCAAAAGCCCTTTGCCTCTGGCACCAAGTTCTCACCAGCCACTTCACTGTCCAACTCAGGTGCCAGCTGCACAGGCCTCTCGCGCATCACCAGATTGGCCTCTTCTTTGGTGGGATCTGCTACCAGCTGCACGGCTGCTGGCAGGCCACAACAAACAGTTGCCAGAAACCTAGGACACGCAGCAGCTGCTTTCAGGAATTAAGAGCACTCTTATTTCCTCAAAGGCACTTCTGTTGCCTTTGAATACTGACTCTTTTACTGTCATACAATATTCTAAGAGAAGGTGAACACACTATGTTCCCTTGCATCTTCCTGGCAAGCAAAAAAAGGAACCCATTTTGGCTTAAGGAATATAGTAGTGACATTGGTGATGCAGCAATTGTAGTAAAAATTTAAAAGCTTAAAGTTGGCTATCCAATGCAGGTTCTTTTATTTCGAGGATCCCAAAGGACATTGGGAATTGTTACTTCTTACTCATATTCCATTTACTCTTTAGCAGAGGCATTCTGGCAGAGAATGGGAGAATACTCTAAATTTGATGCTTATATCCATCAGCTGCCCAAAGCCACAGACTTGATAGTGGGCCAGCTAAAGTCCTTACCATTAAGAAGGGAGTGAGTAGAATTTTAAAAGTCAGGATGGAAGTCGTATAACTGCATGTCAAAGCTGTGTGATAAGATGGCAGGTCACCAGAGGGCTGAAATCTTGCTAGGCTATTGGATCTGTTGGAACAAGTCTGCAAAGAGAAGCCAAATGACGTGACCCAGCTAGATATGTACATATGTGTGTAAGTGAGCATTGCATTCCCAAGCAGGTTTGAAAGTGTGTTTCACCTGAAGCTCTTTCCAGTCATTCCACCATCGCCAAATACATTATTTTGAATAAGCAGGACAAATTAACATAAAACCATTGGAACCATGCCATACAATTGCAGGGGTTGGAAGAGAAATGGTGAGCTGCAGTTCTGCATCCATCCATCCATCCATCCATCCATCCATCCATCCATCCATCCATCCATCCATCCATTTATTGATTTGATTTGATTTGATTTGTATGCCGCCCCTCTCCACAGACTCGGGGCGGCTAACAACAGTAATAAAACAGTATATAACAATAATCCAATACTAAAAACAGTTAAAAATGGATGGATGGATAGATGGATTGATGGATTTGGATTTGGATTTGTCAGGAAAGAGGGAAATGGGGAGAAAATCTGAGGTTGTATCATATTAGCAAGCCAAAAAAGAAAACTCATCATTGTCCCAGTTGACAAATTACATATTAATAAATATGCAGTTAATATTCTTTTTAATGAGAATAGCCTGAAAGAAAAAAAAATAAAGGAAACTGCAGTTTTAGTCAGAAAAACCCTATTTCTTCTAGTGTTTTCATGAGCCTTGAGAAAAAAAGGGCATCTAGAATGAACGTCCCAGACCTCTCTTTGTTGCTATTATTTTCTTTTCTTTCCAGGAGCATTCTCTGCTCTAGTCTTTATACTGCTTCTTCATGTATCACATTGAAACGTGTCAACCAGATAATTCTTGTAAGTAATCAACCACATGATTTTGTCCATTCTTTCTTGCCAGGTCCAGCGGACTCTGGCCCCATTTGTCCAGATGATCAAAGTGAGCCCCCCAATGGTATAGGAGTTTCAAAGTGTCCAGGAATCCCTCCCGGGCCGCGTCATGAGCTGCCACTGCACCTGTAGAAGGGTCTGGCCTGTTGGGACCTGCTCCTCTCTGGAGAAGCAGCTCTGCCATTTTGGTGTTTCCCATCATCATAACCTGGAGGACAAAGAAAGTAAAAAGTTTTGACTGGGCACCTTTTCACGCTTGTCCTCTATAAACTTAGACTTAAACAGCTTAGAGAGGGCTGTAAAGCATTGTGAAGCGGGATATAAGTCTAAATGCTATTGCTATTTATTTATTTATTTATTATTTATTAATTAGACTTCTATTCCGCCCTCCTTGAGGCGACTCAGAGCAGCGCTATGGTCCCAAAAGCATAATCCTAGTCTTTAAAAGAGAACGAATTTGGAGCTATATGTTTGGTCATAAAACTTGCAATGGGATAGGATGGAGTAAAAGATTGAAAAGAGAGAAAGTGCTGGTATTCTTTGGTTGAAAGAAATATCTCAGATAGCAAGGGATTCATGCCTTTGGATGGGGTGTAACGCTATTCTGAACACTTGTAGATGCCCCTGAAATTAAATCAATCACAAGAAGATGAGGTCCCATGTCTACAAACAGTTACAGTAACAGTATCATGCTATGTTAACCTCCATCTTTCCTTTTAATCTCATTTCCAGCACCGGTCATTTGGCACACCATGCTTCGCCCCCCCCCCCCCAGTGAAATAGAAAACACGATTGCCTAAGTGCTTAACCAATTTCAGTTATGCTGAAGCTTAGCTATTTGCACAGTCATAGAGTGACTGCCCTGATAATTCCCCTAGGGCAGTGATGGCGAACCGATGGCATAGGTGCCACAGATGGCACGCGGAGCCATATCTGCTGGCACGCAAGCTGTTGACTTAGCTCAGCTCCCACGTGCATGTGTGCACCGTCCAGCTGGTTTTTGGCTTGTACAGAGAGCCTCTGAGGGGATGGGAAAGGGCGTTTTTACCCTCCCTGGCTCTAGGGAAGCCTTTGGAGCTTGTGGAGGATGAAACATGAGCCTACTGGGGCCACCAGAACTTGGAAAACAGGCTGTTTCGAGCCTCCAGAAGGCCTCTGTGGATAGGAGGAAGCTGTTTTCGCCCTCCCCAGGCATTGAATTATGGGTGTGGGCACTCGTGCATGCATAGTTTATAGTTTTTAGTTTATTAGATTTGTATGCCGCCCCTCTTTGAAGACTCAGGGCGGCTCACAGCATAACAGTAATACAAAACATTACAAATCTAATAATAAAAAATGAAATCAATTTAAGAAGGCATTAATAACATAATAAAATCCCTAACTATGCAGTCATACACATTCAACCTCATCTATCGTACATAACATAATAAAAAAGGTCGGAAAGATGGTAATTATCGCCACGCCTGGTGACAAAAGTGGGTCTTCAGCATTTTACAAACAGCGAGGAGGCTGGGGGCTATTCGAATCTCTGGAGAGAGTTGATTCCAGAGGGCTGGGACCACCACAGAGAAGGCTCTTCCCCTGGGTCCTGCCAGCCGACATTGTTTGGTCGACGGGACCCGGAGAAGGCCAACTCTGTGGGACTTAATCGGCCGCTGGGATTCGTGCGGCAGGAGGTGGTCTCAGAGATATTCTGGTCCGATGCCATGTAGGGCTTTATAGGTTATAACCAACACTTTGAATTGTGACCGGAAACTGATCGGCAGCCACTGCAGGCCACGGAGTGTTGGTGAAATACATGCATGATAGTACATGCTTATGCTCTTTCAGCACCCGAGGAAGAAAAGGTTCACCATCACTGCCCTGGGACGTGTTTTATGGGGTGTCTGTTTTCTTCATAATTGCTCATTTGTGGTCGATTCATTTTTCCATCTTTCTGGATTTCAGAACATCACATTGCAATTTGCCCAAGTGAAATGTTGGTTGAAAAATGGACAATCTGCTCAACAAATCCACATCATATATGTTCCAGCATCCCAAATGAAATGCATTTCCACAGTGGCAAATGATATGCTAGTGATTCAACAACTGAATCAGAAAAGAAAACCAATATCTATAACATCTGAAGACCTGCAAATCTGGCAATGGGTATTACATAAGAGGTAAGACAGATTAGTGATGTTGACACAAGGATTGGTTAATGGGAAACTGACATGAGAAAACAGCCAATAAGGAACTTGGAACCAGGTTTCTTCTCTCCTTGCTGCTGAAGAAAAACAGTGTGTCTATGTTTGATACTAAAATTATATCCTATAAGAGAAAGGGATGTCTCCATTGTGGCTTGTCTGATCTGTTTTTTCTCCCTGGCTTTTGTCAGTGGTTAAAACTCCTAAACATTAAAAAAAAAAAGATTTGCCCCATTTTACTCTGGTCCCCTTTCCCTTCCCTTGTCACTGTGTTTACTAGGGATTGATCCTTTTTCTTTTTTTTTCTTTCCTTCCAAAGTAAATTATGTGTAAAATGAGACAATTATCTCTCATTGATTGCAAGTATGATATTGGGATAGCTGAGATATTTTCTAGCTAGGCTTTTTTTTTTGGTGGTAGTGGGGATTACAGTACAGATTAAATCTAGGATCATCTTCCTTTGGGATAAATATATTTATTTTTCAAGTATATTTAAAACAATATAATGTTATTTCAATTCATCTGCAATTGTGTCTGCTTTGTAGAGTTTAGCATATATATACAATTCACACAGCAGACAATATATGACAAATACCAAATTCTAATATAAAAAAAACATTATGAAAACAAAGGGCTTCCTTATTCAATCAGACATAAATGTATCAAATAACAATTGACAAATGATCAAAAAGGTGAGCTGTCAGTTATATTTTACTCACTAAAAGTAAAATAGCAATAGCACTTAGATTTATATATGGCTTCAAAGTACTTTACAACTCTCTCAAAATGATATCTAGGAATCTGAAGGAAAGCATATCTCCTTTTTCTGAGGGATGTGATTGGTTCATGGCAGCAACCTTATATGTTGAAAGACTTTTTGAAAAAAAAATAAACAATCTGGGTAAAGTGGTAAAATATTGTACTGACACTGGGCAGTCTCAGGGTCAAATGCACCTTAGACCTTATCCAGTGCTTCTCAAATAGTGGGGTGCCACCCTCCCCCACGTATCTGTGGGGAGGAGAGGCGCATTACCCCTGGGAATGTGCTTTTTCCCCCTTTTTTCTTTCCTGCAGGGAGTACAATGCACATCCTACTAACAATTTGGACCATTACCTCCATTGCATTCCTCGGGCGTTTTGTCCAGGACAACCCAAGTTCTAAAAGAAAATCAAACTTCTCCAACTCGCAAGACATTTTCTTTTAGAATGGGCTGCCCTGGACACAACACCCGAGGAATATGATGGAGGTACCGGCACAAGGGTCAGGTGGGACATCTCTGGTGGGGTGGCAATTTGAGGGGTGGTGGGGCGGGCTACGAGACCTGCACGCTTCCTACATGGGACTTGTAGCTCCATGCGTTTTTGGTGTTGTGTCCACTGATCCTCCTCTGGCTCTCCATCTCTCTCCCCCTCCCTCCCTCCCTCCCTCTCTCCCTCCCTCCCTCTCTCCCTCCCTCCCTCCCTCTCCCTCTCCCTCTCTGTCCCTTCCCCCCTGCCCCCCTCTCTGTGTTTGTGTCTCTCTGTCTCTGTCTCTGTGTCTCCGTCTCCCTCTTCCTCCCTCCCTCCCTCCCTCTGCAGTGAAGGGTAGGAAGGAGTATACATAAGACACAGCACCAGATGGAAGCTTGCAGAATGTAAGAAATCTTTCCCCATTCACTCCAAGAGTCTCACTAACACTCATTTCTGGCAGAATTTTGAAGAGATAAAAGATTCCTTGCATTGGGCTGTGATTCGAAGAAACAAGGAAGCGGTGGCTGAGCCCGGCTAGAAGTTTGGTTGTCAGCTTGGCTTTCCTTAGGCAGCCTGCGAGTTTCTTCCCCTGAGTAGGGAAAGGATCAGTGTATGGAGCATCAAAAGTTTGGGGTGTGGGGATAATGTGAAATGTTTACTTCTTCCTGGGGGGGGGGGGTGTTAACAGAAAATAATTGAGAAGCACTGTCCCTAATAAAAAAAAATTCAAATAAATTTAATTTATTATCAATTACCGCTGAGAAAAATCTGGTAGGTACACATTTCTTTCCGAGGTTCAACCTAAACGGGTTTTGTCCATCCATTCCTCTCACTCTTCCAGAAAAAGCTCTAAAAATGAAGGGTCAGATGGGGAGATGGAGACAGATATACACTGCTCAAAATAAATAAATAAAGGGAACACTTAAACAACACAATATAACTCCAACTCCAAACTTCTGTTAAATCAAATTGTCCACTTAGAAAGCAACACCAATTGACAATCAATTTCATTTCGTTGTCAGCACATTCAACTTAGTACAGAACAAAGTATTCAATGAGAATGTTTCATTCATTCAGATCTAGGATGTGTTCTTTGAGTGTTTCCTTTTTTTTTTTTGAGCAGTATATTATGATATTATCAAGGCTCTTATCTATTGTCCTTAGATATTTGCCTCATGTTGCCTATAGAGCTGAATTTACAAGGGTGGTTTTCTGTACTATCCAGAGTTCATATGTTATAATTTCAATATGAATTGAATAAGTGCGCGCGTGAGCGCACAAAAACACACACAGGAAAATATTTATAGAATATTTCTTGAAGCTATCGTCATGTACGGGTCTGCTCTTATTTTACAATATTTGCAATAACAAAGCATATTGTTACTTTGGTTGTCATTTCTCATTAATTCATTGGGAATTTAATTTCAAGATTAAATTGAATCTTGTCCTGCTTTGAATTGTGGCTAGTGGCTCTCAGCAATGCAAATGCATTAGAAATGTAGGGTGTACATTTAGAAAACCATGTCTTGCCAAGCATTTGCCAAGCATGTCTTGGCATGTCCCAGCACCGGAATGTGCCAGGTTTGCAAATTTGGAAAGAAGGCTATTAGTTAATTAGTTTCACGTTTAGTGATTTTTCTAATGCCAAGAATCAAGTGACTATGAATTCTTCTGTCTGTTACTTCACCTGATATGCTCTAACTAACGTGTTTCTTCATTTCAGGGAACAATTGTCCCTGATCTTAGAAAATAGGAAAAATAAGTGGCCCTAGAATTGGCATCACAGAGAAGGCCTCTGCAAGAGAACTAGACAGGGGATAGTGAAAAAGTGAGTGGCAGTTTGAGATATTGGAAAAAGTGTGAAGTAGAAATGAAAAAGCAGCATGAAAATTATGAGTCAACAAAAACCAGATTAATTGAAATGAGTCTGGGTGCAGAGCCATCCTTATCACAATCAACTAGTTAGATTTAATATTATAAAAGACTGATGATGTCTACAGGAAGTCTCAATAATAGAATAACAGAGTTGGAAGGGACCTTGGAGGTCTTCTAGTCCAACTCCCTGCTTAGGCAGGAAACCCTACACCACTAAAGACAAATAGATGTCCAATCTCTTAAAAACTTGGAGCACTCACAATTCCTGAAGGCAAGCTGTTCCATTAATTAATTGTTCTAACTGTCAGGAATATTTATCCCTAGTTCTAGGTTGCTTCTCTCCTTGATTAGTTTCCACCCTTTGCTTCTTGTCCTGCCATGGTGTGCTTTGGAAAATAGGTTGACACCCTCTTCTTTGTGGCAGCCCCTGTGATATTGGAAGACTGCTATCCTAGTCCTTCTTTTCATTAAGCTAGACATACCCAGTTCCTGCAACCGTTCTTCATATGTTTTAGCCCCCAGTCCCCTAATCATCGTTGTTCTTTTCTGTACTTGCCGTGCAAAAAAGATGCGGCGTAGGGCTCTCTCTCTAAATGCAAATGGGCTCCGGGTAGGCGAGTACATTTTTGTTAAAGAGATTTTGTGAAGCCCGCTGGGAAACTGAACCAATCCAAGCAACAACCTCTCTCAACTCGAACCCAACGTGGTTGTTTTACTTAATGTGCGGCCGCGTTGGTAACTCCGAATGGTGGGATTTGCGCAGCGATTGTGCGTGCGGGCTAGCTTTGCCGTTCAGCAAAACCGGGTCAAAGAAAGCAATTCCTTACATATAAATTAAAACAAATAAATTCGACAGGACCGATAGCAAAAACTGCTGAGCATCCGAAAAGAGAGCGTTTAATCTTTCTGAAGCAGCAAAGCTAGGGCGCGAAAACCAGAAAGAGAGAGAGAAAGAAAGGAAGGAAGCAACAAAGGAAGGAAAGAGAAACAAAAAGAGAAAGAGGGAAGGAAGGAAGGAAGGAAGGAAGGAAGGAAGGAAGGAAAGAGACAGAAAGAGAGAGAAAGAAAAAAGAAAGGAAGAAAGGAAGAAAAAGAAAGAAAGAAAGAAAGAAAAAGAAAGAAAGAAAGAAAGAAAGAGAAAAACCCTTGCTCCAGCGAACGGGGCTATATAACCTAGCCGTATTTATCACAGAGTATATTGGCTTAAGACTGAAGAGCTCGATTTAATAAGCCTCAGCGGCTTGAAAATAAAGCAGATCGGGAGGCCTTAGTAAGAACGGGTTTTATCGATGTTCGAGTGAAAGAAAACTCCTTTTCATGCAAGTAACCGAGTTCAGGAAGTCCCTTTCAGTCGGGATGTAAAGTGTAGTAGTTTAGTAGGAATTGGATACGTGTAGTTTTCATGAAAAAGAAGAGGAGGGGGGTGACATGATAGCCCTAGTCCAACATTTGAGGGGCTGCCCCAAAGGAGAGAGTGGTGTGTTTGTGTGTCTCTATTCTCCAAAGCACCTGAGGTTAGGATAACAAGCAGTGTATGAGAACGAATCAAGGAGAGAAGCAACCTAGAACTAAGGATAAAATTTCCGGACCGAACAATTAAACAGTGGAACGACTCGCCTCCAGAAGTTGTGAATGCTCCAACACTGGAAGTTTTTAACCAGAGATTGGACAACTATTTGTCTGAAACGGTTTCCTGCCTGGATAGCGGGCTGGATTAGAATACCTTCAAGGTCCCTTCCATTTCAGCTATTCTGTAGTAGCACTAAGTAGAGATGGTGACCCTATGTTGTCTTTATCTAAACCTCGTATTGGGATCCGCCCCCCCCCAAAAGAAACCCACGTTTCTCTAATTGCCTTGAATTCTTAAAAGCTAACCAGCATGATCTTTTCATATTTTCCCCCCGAGACGGGTAACGTTGCCGAAGGTATCTTTTTGCAGAGCGATATTAAGCTCTGTCTATATTTGGTATTTCTAATTTTAAAGTTTCGGGGCAACGGATTCTACCGAGTAGAATCGTCAAGGCTCAAAAAAGGCAATTCACTCGGAAGGATAGAGACCTTCCATACACACGATTTCTCGGACATAATTTCCCTCTTGGCTTCGTAAGTCATTCCCACTCGAAGAGTTCCCACCTTGCTGATTCACAGTTGAGGCAATGCCTCGTAGATGAGACGATATGCCTGCACTTTCGGTTTCCAATAGTCTCCCCATTTAATTTAAGGGTCCTTAAAAATTTTTTCTTGATCGCTTTAAGAGACAGCGTCACATCCGAGATTGCGCCACAGCTTGCAGCTTGTCCTATGGTTACATTTCGTTATTCCTTCGCCTTCAAAGGGACACCTATTCCCAATTGTATTGGGAATAGAAATATTAGTACTGGGGGTGGGTGGACGGAAATAGTGCCCCATTGTATTGCCCTTCCGAGCTTAGAAGTCCATGAAGTCCACGAAGGAAAAAGAAAGGAAAACCCTCCCCCTGCCTCCATTTGCACCGGAATGCCCTCCCACGTGAAATTAACACGATGTGAGGTTTGCAACTAGTTCCAGACTTCTATCTATACACACACACACACCCTCTCTCTCTATCCACACACACATACACACATCTCTATATCATCTCTCTCTCTCTCTCTCTCTCTCTCCATCCATCCATACACACACACATCTCTATATCATCTCTATATCATCTCTATATCATCTCTACCTCTATCTATCTATCTATCTATCTATCTATCTATCTATCTATCTATCTATCCATCCATCCCTTTTGCTTTTGAAAAACATATATCACCCTTGTTTTTTTAATTTCCTTTTTACATCATTGCCTGCACACCCCATATAAAATATATTCCCCATATAAAATATAATCTAATTTGATCAACTTAGATATGGAACAAAATGAGTTATACTAATCATGAGCCAATATAGTCTATTTTTCCTGTGATATAGTGTTAATAAATATTTAGTAAATTGGGTGAGGATAGAAGAGTATTTCATATTTAGTCTCTTTTTTTTCATTCTCTTATATGAATTCACGAAAAGGGAAATACTGTATACAAACAATGTTGATTTAAGTTTGCGGACACAGTCCCCTCCCTGGTTAGAGCTCGGGCCGAAGTTTCTCCTAAATTTTGAAGCAGAGATTCGGTATAAGCCGCTCTGGGTCCTTTTTGGAGTGAGAGGCATATAACTACAAATAATACATAAATAATAAATAAATGATCAAATGTCACACTGTCTTCCCCCAGGGGAAAAAATAAGACAATACATACCGCACACAATTGAAAAAAACCCGGTCAGCCCTAAACAAAACTTCTGCGTCGTCTATAATATATATCATAATAATAAAGTACCATATAATAATGGTACTTTTAGAGCTGCTGACTCAGCTCAATAGCCCTCCCTATGGTTACTGCTGAATTCATTCTAAATTCCAAATGACTCTTTTTAAAGTGGCAGGGACTGCGCGTACGGGAGAGTGACTGGCAGGGAGAAGTAGGAGAGGGTTACGCCGTGGAGAAACAGGAATGGAAGAGATCGACAGACTTTCCCTGCGTTTTCTCTTGAGCTGCGGCTTTTTACTCCGAGCCTGAACCCGAAGTAAAATCGCTTTAGACTTAACGCCTTTCGAGGCGTCCTCTATCCTGATCAGGGGTTGCGATTTTCAAGCAAACCCTCGAAGCCAAGAAACGTTTGCAATGCTGAGCCGGTATGGGGAAAGTGCAGCCGCCTCTCCCCACTCTCTTTTTTTAAAGGTCAAACCTCTGATCTTTCGGTCCAAGAAGGTCCCACCTGAATCGGGGTTCGTCCGAAGTCATTGACAGCGTTGGGATCCGCCCCGCCGTCCAGGAGCCTCGCCGCCGTCTCCAGATCTCCGCGGGCGGCAGCGTTGGCCAGCTGATGCGCCCGACCGGCGTCTCCATTAGGGGCTTCCATGATTTCAACCCAGCGGTATTTCTCTAGGGCGAGCGCCTAGCTCATCTGCAAGCGACTGGCTCCGTTCCTCCTCTCTTGCACCTCCCGGATTGTGTAAAAATGCACGATCCAGCCCTCTTCGCCTCTCTAACCTCTCGGACGATCTCCTCCCCTCCCGTCTTCGGCTGTTTTTTCCCCCCTCCACCGATCACCTTTTCAAGGTAGCAGAGCGAGCGAGGGTCGTCCGTCGTTCCGTTTGATCCCTTAATTTGATACCTGCTCTCGCCTGGCCGGGCAAGGATTTGATTTTTCCGCAGCTCTGCTTTATCAAAAGCTTCCGCTAGCGCCCTCTTTCGGTGGTTCATAAGGCAAACACAAGCAGCCACTGAGCCTCGGGGGGCGCATGCGCTTTCGCTCGATGCCGGCGTCCGTTTTATTTATTTATTTTGTCCAATACACAATAATACACATAGAGGATATAGTAGAGAAGTTATATGAGATATAGGAGAGACTATAGGACGGGGGACAAAAGGCACTCTAGTGCGCTTATGTACGCCCCGTTGTGAAACTTCGGCGGAGAACGCGGCGATTCCTGCCTCAGGTGGAGCGTCGAAGTCTCTTTTGGAACCGCGCGCGGAATGAGGGGCGGAGTTCCGGATTCGGGGGATTCTGATTGGACGTTGGTTTTGAACAAAGCCTCCCTGCGTGACGTAAAGACAGCACGGGTTACTCGGTTGATAATTAACGAAGTAAAGGCGCTTTGACACATTTGCTCAGAAGTGAGTCGGGAGGGCATAAGCGCACCATTGTGCCTACTGTCCTATTGTTCTATCTTATTGTTACTTTTAACTTATGTTTATGTTTATGTTTATTCTGGAAGTTGAAGTCCTAATAGTATCTCCAAATTGCCAAGGTTGGGAAACACTGCTCCAAAGCACCTGAGGGTAGAACAAGAAGCGATGGGTGGAAACTAAATAAGGATAGAAGCAATTTAGAATTAAGGAGAAAATTCCTGACAGTTCTTAGAACAATTAATCAGTGGAGCAGCTTGCCTCCAGAAGTTGTGAATGCTCCAACACTGGAAGTTTTAAAGAAGATGTTGAATAATCATTTGTAGTGTAGGGTCTCCTGCCTAAGCAGGAGGTTGGACTAGAAGACCACCAAGGTCCCTTCCAACTCTGTTATTATTATTATTATTAAGTTCAACTCCGCCCTGAAGCCCTCTGAGCATGGGAAGCTTTTGACTTTACTTGTGTATGTTTCTGAGGGCACCTGTGGATGTGGATAAGTGCATGCCCTGGTTCCTTTGTGTCTCCCAAAGGCTTTGTGCTGTTTGATGCTGGACAGTCGAAGGTTAAATTTGAATTTAAGCCAAAAAGGAATGGCTAAGAATCACTTTGTTAAGAGCAGGGGTCCTCAAACGTGGCAATTTAAAGACTAAGCTGGATGGAGAATTCTGGGAGCTGAAGTCCACAAATCTTAAAAGTTGCCATGTTTGAAGACCTCTGCGTTAGGGGGATGGCTGAGCTGGGAGCACAAAGACAGTTTGATGCTATTTCGCCTAGGTTCAAACAGCCAGCTTGTCTTTCAAAACAAAACAGGTCTTGACCAAGTTTACACAGACAGCTAGAATAGGCTGTGCATGATAGGAGAACCCATTGGGTAGACCTACTCGAAACAGAAGAAGCTTCTTGGATGAGAAGTGAAACATCTTCAAAAGGGGGGGGGGAAGTCCACCTGCCTTCTGAAAAAGCACCTCCTTTGGGACAACCATGACCTGGGTGACTGAGAATCATATACATATACAGTGTTCCCTCGCTTTTCGCAGGGGATGCGTTCCGAGACCTCCCGCGAAAGTCGAATTTCTGCGAAGTAGAGATGTGGAAGTAAATACACTATTTTTGCCTATGAACAGTATCACAAGCCATCCCTTAACACTTTAAACCTCTAAATTGCAATTTTGCATTCCCTTAGCAACCATTCAGATTATTACTCACCATGTTTATTTATTAAAGTTAATTTTTTTTAAAAAATTATTAAATGCAGACAAAAGTTTGGCGCTGACATATGATGTCATCGGGTGGGAAAAACCGTGGTATAGGGAAAAAACCTGCAAAGTATTTTTTAATTAATATTTTTGAAAAACCGTGGTATAGACTTTCCGTGAAGTTCGAACCCGTGAAAATCGAGGGAACACTGTATATATATTGCCAGAGCCACCCAAATAAGAAAAGGTTAACATTACCTTGGCAACAGCTAGTCAGTTCTATAGAGACATCCTTGGATTCCTTAGAGTTTGATGATCCACCATGGAAACAAAGGATATGGAACCAACTCCCCCCAGAGATTAGAATAGCCCCCACCCTCCTTGCCTTTCGTAAGCTCCTTAAAACCCAACTCTGTCATCAGGCATGGGGGAACTGAGATATTCTTTCCCCCTAGGCTTCTACAATTTATGCATGGTATGTTTGTATGTATGATTGGTTTTATAACAAGGGTTTTTAGCTGTTTTAGTATTGGATTGTCACATGCTGTTTTTACCACTGTTGTTAGCCGCCGAGTCCACGGAGAGGGGCGGCATACAAATCCAATAGATAGATAGATAGATAGATAGATAGATAGATAGATAGATAGATAGATAGATAGATAGCAAACTCGCTTTTCCAATGCCCTCATCATCATCCTTGCAGGCTGCAATCTGAATGCTTATTTCAAAGGGACCAAGCTCATGGTTTGCTTGGCTCCAAGCTCACTAAACTTCCACTTTCTATTAATATCTTCTATGAAAAAAGATCTCAGGACAAGTCCAGACTTGCTGTGCTATTGAACTTCATAGTACAAAGAGTCAAAAATCTGTCTTGAGTTGTCAGATGACTATAATCAGGCAGCATAACTTTTATTAGAACTCTTTAGGTTCTTATTTGTTTTCATTTTGGCCAATGGCTATGATTTTATTTAGAGATAATGTCTTGGGATGGGTAAGTGTGCCAACCATAGGGAGGGGTGTAACCAGAGCTGAAATGGAGCAGAGTGGAACAACTGGTATTTTTTCCCTCTCTCCCTTGGTTTAGCAGAATGCTGAGGAAGTGCGCATTCAAATGAACATTTGAATGCACGTTGAAACTGATGCTTTGCTGAATTTCATAAAGCCTCGCTATCATCAATACCTCCCCCCCAATAAAACCCTTTTTTAAAAAAAGTTAAGGTCCGCTTCACTCCATGTCCCTCTTTTAGATGTATCCTACACCAGGGATATCAAACTCGTGGTCTGTGGGCCAGATGTGTCATATACTGGCCACACCCACCCCTGTTTTAGCGACGGGGGGGGGAAGTCATGATGTGTCATATGATGACAATGTGACAACGCGAGTTTGACACCCCTGCCCTACACAGCATTATATTATTATTATTATTATTATTATTATTATTATTATTATTATTACTACTACTACTACTATTATTACTACTAGTAGTACTACTATTATTATTATTACATTTATTTACTTACTTACTTACTTACTTACTTACTTACTTACTTATTTATTTATTAGATTTGTATGCCACCCTTCTCCGTAGACTCCGGGCAGCTCACAGCAATAATAAAAACAGTGTACAATAACAAATCTAATATTTAAAAATATCTAAAAACCCATTATTATTTTTCCTAATCTCCAGGGGGAGTTGGTTCCAGAGGGTCGGGGCTGCCACAGAGAAGGCTTTTCCCCTGGGTCCCGCCAGACGACATTGTTTAGTCGATGGGACCCGGAGAAGGCCAACTCTGTGGGACCTAACTGGTCGCTGGGATTCATGCGTCAGAAGGCAGTCTCGGAGTTATTCTGGTCCGGTGCCATGAAGGGCTTTATGGGTCATAACCAACACTTTGAATTGTGACCGGAAACTGATCGGCAACCAATGCAGACTGCGGAGTGTTGGCGTGACATGGGCATACCTAGGGAAGCCCATGATTGCTCTCGCAGCTGCATTCTGCATGATCTGAAGTTTCAAAACACTCTTCAAAGGTAGCCCCATGTAGAGAGCATTACAGTAGTCGAACCTCGAGGTGATGAGGGCATGAGTGACTGTGAGCAGTGACTCCCGATCTAGGTACACAAGGTAGTCTGATGGGGCCTGATTAGCACATGCTCACTTTTTTCATCTTTTTTGTAAATAATCAAGATACACATGTGGTAGGGAAAAATATGATCTGTTCTGGGCTAGATAAATGAGCACAGGCTGCCTGCTTGAAGTGGAGGTAAAATTTGACAACAAGACCCTATTACCGTAATCCTCCTGCCCATGATTCTAATAAAAGATACAGAAAGTGAGTCCCATTGGCCCAACAAGTCTTTTATTTCTTGTTCAGTTCGAAGGTTGGAAGATAGTTTTTAGCATCCTCTGGTTAGTTTATGGGTCTCTGATGACCTGGATAGGAGATATTAGGAGATATTCAGGTGGTTGTGTTGGTCTCATTGCTGTGTTCCTCTGTTTCAGACTTCATGTGTAAACAAGGGACCCAGGAGTTTTGCTCTATTATTTTGAGGGTTGTCAGAAGGACTTGGTAGGGTTCTCTTCACTTGGGCTGCAATGGGGGAATTCCTGGTGTAGGACTGTAGCCACACCCAATCCCATGTTTTTTAGTGAGAAGGTTTGATCTGAGCACTCCATAGCCAGACCAATTATGCATCCCAAGTAAATCTCCTCTTGTGTAAGTTATTGTAACATTGTAAGTATTGCTTTGTGTCTCCTCTCAGCTAGACAAGACAGCAGATAGTGGGGGTGATGATGCAACTGTTATCTTGAGAGGGTGAAGCCAGCAAGAATCATCCACGTACTAAATGCGGATGGAGTCACAAGCAAAGGCCTGCTTTTAGGATGTATGAAAAGAGAGTGGGTTGAATTAACTAGAGACAACCTCCGCAGGGAAGCTGTTCCACTGGTTGATTGCTCTTACCATCAGAAAGCTCTTTCTTATTTCCAGGTTGAATCTCTCTTTGGTCAGCTTCCAACCATTGCTCCTTGTCTGGCCTTCTGGTGCTTTGGAAAACAGTGTGACACCCCCCTCTATTGCAGCCCCTCAAGTATTTGTAAACTGCTATCATGTCCCCCCTTGACCTCCTCTTTGCTAGACTATCCATGCCCAGTTCCTGCAACCTTTCTTAATATGTTTTAGTTTCCAATCCCCTTATCATTCTGGTTGCTCTCTTCTTCACTTTCTCTAGAGTTTCAATGTCTTTTTTTGAAGTGTGGTGACCAGAACTGAATGCAGTACTCTAGGTGCATTCTAATTTGATATCGTTCTCCCCAAAACAATGGTATCCATGCATATAGATGACCTTCCCCTCTGAAGGTGAAAAGATATTAGGAAACTGGGTCTACAGGGATGCTGAAAAAAAGTGGAGCACAGAGATCAATGACAGTGAAATAAGTGGTGGAGACAGGAATCATAGTCATGATTGTGGCTGAATTTGGCACTTTGTGGGAGGATATAGGAATTAATATTCTTTAGATCAGTGCTTCACAATTATTTTGTGTTATGCCCCCCCCAGGAAGAAGTAACCATTTCGTGCCCCCCCCCTCAATTCTCCGTGGATGATTGTTTGCAATATTTGGCATGTTTTCGCTGAAAAACGTCAAGCGACTTATCAGCGTGATTGGCGTGTAATGTGTTTAAGTGACACCTTAATTTATTTGGCTTCATGATGTCCGCTGCCTACATTTTTAGACACAGTAAACATAACAGTATTTTCTCGTCTCTCACCGTAGTGACAAAGTTACATATGCTTCCTCATCCTATTTTCTTGTCTTAGCTTTCGAAAGGCTTAAGGTCTGTCTCATCATCTCCCTCTCCTTTCTTTTCATCCCTGTCAAATATTTTTCCATGGTGTCTCTTAAGGGTTTGTTATCTGCACTTCATATCTCCTGCTCTGTGCTGCGTGCTATTGTTTGGTGCAAACCTCCCCTACTCTCTGTGGCACATTCTTCGGGGTCACATGTCCCCCTACCATCTCTCTGCAACCCCCCAGGGAAGCCCACCCCACTATTTGAGAAACACTGCCTTAGATCGTGAACAAAGCAAGAATTTGTCTACCTCACAGGATCTTTCGTAGGTTTTCTTACAGTGAAGATTGGGAAACAAAGGGAGGTGACAAAACTGGGGTGTTGTACAGGACGTTTTGTGGCAGATAGGCTTTTATCAAACCTTGGATAGGTTCCACCACCTCCGCAGTCCAGGTTTTACTTGTCTTACCATAGGAATTACACTTTTTAGGAACTCGCCTTCCATGGAAACTACATAGAGTGGCAGGAAAGACTTTGGAGGTTAGGAGGGATTAAGCAAGATTCATCTTTTTTAAAAAAGGGTTGGTTAAACAGTGCGAGGATAGGGACATCTAAGATTAAGCTAATACTGGTAGGAATATATTCATTGTGGCATCCATTTGGCAAAGCAAATAGGTAAAAGACATTGGAATACTAATATCAAATGATCTAAGTGCCAAAGCCCACTGCAACAATATCGCCAAAAAGGCTTCTAGAGTTGTTAACCTGATCCTACGCAGCTTCTGCTCTGGCAATCTCATGCTACTCACCAGAGCCTACAAAACTTTTGCCAGACCTATCCTTGAATATAGTTCATCTGTCTGGAACCCATACCACATCTCGGACATCAACACCCTTGAAAATGCCCAAAGATACTTCACCAGAAGAGCCCTTCACTCCTCCACTCGAAATAGAATACCCTACGAAAGCAGACTATCAATCCTAGGTCTAGAAAGCTTAGAACTATGTCGCCTAAAACACGATCTAAGTATTGCCCACAAGATCATATGCTGCAACATTCTACCTGTCAATGACTATTTCAGCTTCAATCGCAACAACACAAGAGCACGCAACAGATTCAAACTTAATATTAACCGCTCCAAACTTGACTGTAAAAAATTTGACTTCAGCAACCGAGTTGTCGAAGCGTGGAACTCATTGCCTGACTCAGTAGTGTCAACCCCTAAACCCAAACATTTTTCCCTTAGACTATCCACGGTTGACCTCTCCAGGTTCCTTAGAGGTCTCCTTGATTAGTTTCCACCCATTGCTTCTTTTTCTACTTTCAGGTGCTTTGTGCCTTCTCCTTTGTGGCAGTCTTTTAGATATTGCAAAACTGGTATGTCACCCCTAGTCCTTCTTTAAGGAGTGGTATGATTTGCTAAGTAAGTTTGCAAGTTTCTCTTTCTCTCTCATATAAATTGCTCATTTTATAACTTTGTTCTTGAAGCTGAGATAGTGATACTAATTTTCTCGAGAATTGCAACCGAGAGGATCTTAGAGGAAGGTATCTTATCTAATATCTAGAAACAGCAGAGCAAGGGTTGCATGCAAACACCATTACAAAGTCAAGTAGCATTCATTGAATTTACCATATTTTTCAGGGAGGAAAATGGGGTGGGGAAAATTTATCTACTGGGTATTCATCTGGCTAACGTCCTTAATTTGTTTAACTTCAGCACATTATTTTATCTTCAGGTTAGGTCTGAAAAAGCCTTTTTCAGAGGGAGTAGGAATGAAAACAAGCCTGCAAAGACTTAGGGCTGGGAAAAAACTTATCTGGGGGGAGTAGGAAGCGGGGAAGATCATTAGCACCCAGTTAGGGCTGGGGGGAAAAAGCTTTGAAAAAGCTACATTTGGAGTATATGACACACCCAAATTTTCAGCCTCTTTTAGGGAGGAAAAAGAAGCATCTTATATAGTAATCCCTCGTTTTTGTGAGGAATGCATTCCAAGACCACCGTGAAAAATGAATTTCTGTGAAGTAGTGGAAAGATAGTTTTTTTATGCATTTAACGAGTATTTGAACTTTTAAAACCCACCTTTTGCATTAAACAGTCATTCTATAATGTTTCTCAGCTGGAACTACATGTGATATCCTGCCAGTTTCTTTAATACAGTACAGTAGTACTGTAGAAGAATTTTATGAATTTTTAATGGATTTAAAGTTTTCAATGGATTTAAGCCCCCTTTGAAAACCCATGAAGTAGTGAATCCGCAAAAGATGAACCGCGAAGTAGCGAGGGATTACTATACTCCCAAAAATACGGTAGGTCCTGTGTTTTCCTTCAACATGGTAGTTAAGCTACCTAGCATTAATACATAAATGGGGAGTGGGGGTTATGCAAAATGTTTCATGGCTGAACTGTTATGTGCCCAGAATGATCACTTTCAAGTGTCCATAACAAAAATGCAACATGTTTGAGCAAAATGTTTCTGAGTGGGGAGAATAGGAGGAAAGGAAAAGCAACAGCAGAAAAGGGGAACTAGAGAAAGGAAAGTGCTGTGAAAATAGAGGAGTAAAGAGCCACACAGTTGGGGTCAAGATAAAATAAGATTTACACAAACCTCTGTAAGGTATCTGGAAGTCTTGGTGCTAATGCAAAACTGGAACCTGCCAGAGTGATATTCTTTTTTAAAAATAAAATAAAATGTATTCAAATTATTTATAAGGAAACAATAAAAGAAAAACATCGTCGAATCTTTATAGCACTATAAAAATCTAATTACTTTTAAGATAATAGATATTCAAAAATATTGTAATGACCTCATTTTTTTCAACATTCTGGTGAATTACTTTTGGAACAGGAAAATGAGCTCATAGTATCTACTGCATTTATTCTTTTAAAAAAATTATTTATTTTTAATTTTCATACTTTTCACCCTTAACCCCCCCTCCCTTCCCTCAGTTCTTTCTTATTCATAGTTCCAGCCAGGTTAGAGTTCTAGGCAATTTCTTCTTTGTGTATTCATTGGCCTTATCCCTTTCCACCCATGCAAAATAAGGTTTCCATTTTTTTCTTATCCTTTCAGCTTTTTCATCCCACGAACAGTTCAGTGAGACAATATGAGTTATTTCCATTTGTACTTGTTCAAATATATAATCGTTCCATCGTTTTAGTGTCCATTTACTTTTATCCTTCCATCCATATACTATAGTTGCTTGAGCAGCTTTTATCATAATGATAAAAGCTGCCAGAGTAATATTCAGCCCTCTGGAATGATTTTAATGTTTATTTCTTGGTGTTTTTCTCCTGTAGAATTCCCTTTATCTGGGTGTCAAGACAAAGGAGTGTTTATGCACATGTTTTGGGAATGCCCGATAGTGCAGGAATTTTGGCAAAAAGTGAAAGAGGATATCAATAGAATGCTAAATATACAATGGACAATCACTAAGGAAATGGCAGTACAGTACTAGTAAAAAGCAATGCGATGGGAGAATTTAGAGAAATAAAAAAAGCAGCAATAGAAAGCGCTCAGGCAGTAATAGTTTTGGGTTGGAAGGATGCGACAAAATGGACAATGCAAAATTGGTATAGGTACATGGTGGACCATATTCAATTTGAAATTATGGAGAAAAGGATAAATTTGGATAATGAAACTGAGTTGGGACAGCTGATGGGATGGTGGGACAAGGTAAGACGATATATGACGAGTAGAATCCGAGACCAAGCTACAAGAAATAAATTGGAATCACTCTATACAGTGATCCCTCTATTATCGCGAGAGTTCCGTTCCAAGACCCCTCGCGATAATCGATTTTTCGGGATGTAGTGGTGCGGAAGTAAAAACACCATCTGCGCATGCGCGCCCCTTTTTTCGTGGCCGTGCATGCACAGATGGTGTTTTTACTTCCGCACCTGGGAAGACCCAGCAGCTGAGGAGCCGCCTGCCTGCCCGCTTGTCCGCCGCTTTTCCGCTTGTCCGCCCGCCGCCTGTCCGCCCGCCGCCTGTCCGCCGCTTTTCCACTTGTCCGCCCGCCGCTTGTCCGCCCGCCGCTTGTCCGCCGCTTTTCCGCTTGTCCGGCTGCCGCTTGTCCGCCCGCCGCTTGTCCGCCGCTTGTCCGCTTGTCCGCTTTTCCGCCCGCCACTTTTCCGCCCGCCGCTTGTCCGCCGCTTGTCCGCCTGCCGCTTGTCCGCCGCTTGTCCGCCCACCGCTTGTCCGCCGCTCTGGGAGTTGAAGACCCAGGGAAGGTTCCTTCGGCCGCCCAGCAGCTGATCTGCTCGGCAGCGCAGTAGCAGCGAGGAGCCGAATATGGGGTTTCCCCGTTGCCCACGCAAAGGGGAAACCCCATCTTCGGCTCCTCGCTGCTACTGCGCTGCCAAGCAGATCAGCTGCTGGGCGGCCGAAGGAATCTTCCCTGGGTGCTGCCCGCCGCTCGAGAGCAAGAGGGGGAGAGATAGAGAAAGAGAGAGAAGGAAAGAAAGAGATGAGAGAGGGAGGAAGAGAGTGTGAGAGAGGAAGAAGCAAGATACAGAAAGAGAGAGAGAAAGAAAGATGAGAAAGGAAGGGAGTGACGTCATCGGTTGGAAAAATCGCGATATAGCATTTAGCAAAGATCGAGATCGCGAAACTCGAGGGATCACTGTAATATGTAAATAGATATATTGCTCTTGGGTTAAGGGGACTATACAAGAAATACCCCCAATTTTGGTGGTGGGGAATGTGTGTGTGTCGGGGTGGCGGGCACAATTCACTATGCACTGTTTTATGTTGTGTGATATAAAATTTGTTAAAAATCAATAAATATTTTTTTTAAAAAAAATAGAATTCCCTTTATCTCTTAATTATCTATGCTTAGTTGCCTATTACTTTCCCCAGAATTTCTCACATTAGGGCAGATACACCATTGCCCTTAAATTTAACCTGGACAGCTCCTCCAGTCTTCCCAGTGTTGCCTTTCCCCCACCTCTATATAACCACAGTCACTCCTGAATTCAGTCACAATATATCCAACTGATCTGGGATGGGTTCTAACTTAACTCGCTGCTGGTTTGCTTCCTCCCGTGCTGCATGGCCATGCCCTGTGATAATGTGTGCGCGCATGCACAGTGGCAAAAAAAATCATTTTTTTTTTTAAAAAAGAAGCTGAAAACAAGATAGCGACACATGTGCAGCATTGGAAGCTCGGCTTCTGTGGATGCGCAGAAGAAAAAAATCCAGGAAAAAAATTCAAAAGGAAAAAAATCTGGATTTTTTTTTTTAAAAGATGGCGCCGCCAACCGAACCAGTTCTATAACATCCTTGTGACATCACCAGTGGTTTGCTAGTGGTTCAGGGGAATTGATCCAAGTTGTTCAGGTGAATCGGTCCAAGCTCTCTGCAACTGACCCACCCAATCTTTTCTTTATTTGGGAGTGGCAGAAGAAGTGGCTTAGGAGGTTACAATGAAATTCAAGGGTGCCATGGTAGCTTAGGAAAAGGAAGAAAATCACTTCCGGTTTGGTCCGGGATTGCAGTGGAGGCTCCGGGGCAGGGCTCTGTCCCCGACACTCCTTAAACCTCTCCAGAGGTCGCACTTTGTGGTTGGTTCGAGTCCGGATGGCCTGTTCCTGGAACGGGGGCTTCCCTGAACCCGAGGAGCTGTCGCCAAAGCTCCGGAGGCAAGGGATCACCCCGCAGCTCTGGAGAAGGAGAACTGACCCTTGAATTCCCAGAGGGCTCGGCCATTTGCGATCCATCCAGATCAGTGGGAAGCAAGAAAATAAAATGAAGAAGAATCTAAGATTTTGAAAGAGCGGCCAATGCAGAAGGAGAGTACAAAAAGAGAAAAAGAAGACCTACGGTAAAATTTCACCATTAATAATAAACTTGGAAGATTTATGTAAATGGAGCTTTTTGAACAACAAGGTGAAAAGAGAAAGTTTTAAAGAAAAATTCATATCCTGGGGCCGAAAAAGTACAGGCAGCCGGAACTACTTTTTCTCTTTGTTCGCATGGAATTAAATTCTTTAAAATTCGAGAATTTGGAAGAAGATGTTAAGTGACACGATTTGACAACGACTTAAAGGACATTAATGAAGAAATAAATTATATCAACTTTAAAATAACGATGATTCCCGGTACTACTTTTTCTTGACTGAGGGATTATTTTTTCCTTTTTTGTTGTTGACAATCTTTCAAAAAAAACCCCCCTGGAATTAATTAAAAATTACTTCAATATTTGAATGAAATATGGATATTATTGACCAATGACTTAAAATAAGAAGATTTGTATCGTTGGAGCAATCTCGATTGGATCGGCTGTTTTTCTGGATTCTCGGCTTTATTTGTTAAAATCTGCTGCAAAAGAGGAACTTTTACTGGGTCTTTTTTACTACTGCCCTTTAGGGTATATTTGAATACATACATCTGGATTTGGATTATAATTATTCTTACTTGATACTTTTGGATTAGAAGATTTTGGATTTTGGACTTTGGATTTTGGCTTGGCGTCTGAATTATATTTGGATTGAACATTGGAGAACTGAACTATATAAAATTGGATTAATTTTACACTTAGAACTATTTTGTGTTTTGGAGAGAACTTCAATCAACTTTAATCAATAAAGGATTTCTATATTTGACTGCATAATATAAGTATATTACTTTTCTTTCTTTATTTTTTCCCTTTTCTCTTTGTTGTCTACCCTTTTCCTCTCTTTCTTTTTCTCTTTTCCTTTTCTCCCTAAGGTACTAAGAATATTAATATTTATAGAAAATGTTAAGTAGAATTAACTGATATAATGAATTGCTAAACAACCCTTGGTTACCCCCCTTTCTCCCCTGGTGTGGTGTTTTTATCTCCTTTTTATTAAGAGTAATAGTAATAAATTTTTAGTAAGCTTCTTAAAGTAAAAGGATATTTTTATAAATAAATATTTTAAAGTAAAATAATAATTTTATAAATATATAATCATTTGAATTAAAATTTCCTCCTTTTCCTTTTTTATATCTAGCTATTTCCCCCCTTTTTTGCCTTTCTTTGATATTTGGTGAATCTATTATTGCAAATTTTATATTAATTAATAAGTTTTTTTTCTTTATTTCTTTTAATGTGATTAATGATTATATATAGTTACCCTAAAATAGGTTGAATTTTTTTAAAGTAAGATTTAGCGTATACATTTTTAGTATTGATAAAGTATAAAGAATATTAAGTGGATTAAGTTGTTGCAAAGGGAATGATATCTAATATATTCCTCTTAAATATATCTCTTTAGATTTTATCTTTTTTCTATTATAGTCTTAACAATTTCGATATATTGTCTTATCTGTGTTATTTTGAAATTTGGGTAAAATTTTTTATAGAAATATAAGGAGTAAATATAAGTTTTAAAAGTAGGATTATATTGAGGTTTACTGGAGTTTTCTCCTCTTTTTCTTAAAAAAAAAAGAAATAAAGTATAAATTAAATTAAATCAATAAAAAATCAAATATTAGAAGGGCAAGGAAAGTCCACGAAGGAGTACTCTTTAAGAGTAAATTAGGATGTCGAGTACATCCACATATACAAAGACTATCAAAAAACAAACTTTAACTTCGGCTTCATCACCTCAAGTATCACCTCAACCATCTCCTGTACATCAAAGTGTCTCTGCAACCATGTCAGCTAAAGAGAAAGAAAAAGAAAAAGCACAAGTGCAACCTACTCTCCAAACAATACAGGTGACACTGAATGCAATGAAAGATTTTATGTTAAAATCCCAAGACGACGCAAATGAACAACGTGAAGGTATTAAGGCTGAAATAGGGGAACTCAAAGCTGACACGGGAGAGATGAAGGAGAAGATGAAAGAAATACAACAGACTTTAAAAGAAAGTGAACAAACAATAAAGGTAGTAGAAGAAAAAACTGAAAAAGTAGAACGAAGAATGGATTACTTTGAAGATAGATCTGATTCTTTAAATAGAAGATATGATGAATCAATTGCACATCTTGAAATTCAATGAGCATCTTATGGTCTGAGATTCCAGAATATAATAGAAGAAAAAGATGAAGATCTACAATCAAAAATGGCAGAAATAGTAGGTGGAATCCTTCAGGTGGATCCTACGGAACTGATAAAAGACATTGATGAAGTCTTTCGTGTACAAACCAGCTATGTACGCAGACATAATTTATCAAGATAAGTCCACATTAAATTTGTCAGGAGAACTACAAGAGATAACATTTTGAAATGGACAGGAAGTGAAAAACTACAAGATAGAGGAAGAGAAATTACAATACTGAAACAAGTTCCTAGAAGAGTAAGAGAAAGCAGAAGGGATTACTACTTTTTGACCAAAATCTTGACCAAGGTAAATATATCCTTCCGCTGGCTTGTACCAGAAGGACTCTCACTATACTGGCAATCACAAAGAGTTAAAATAGGAAACATTGAAGAGGCAAGAGCGTTTTATGAAACTAGTGGAATACGCAAATTCGAACAACCAATGAAAGAATTGCCAGAAAGAAAAGAAGATGAGTCAGGAGACACTGCCCAGGGGAGAGAGGAGGAATCAAGGGCAAGAAGAAAACAACCCCAGCGCGAATCGAAAGATCCCAAGAAATATTATAAATGACCACGTCGAAAGACTTTAAAAAAATTTCTGTAAATGTTAATGGACTGAATGAACCGAGAAAAGGGAATCAAATATTTGCCAAACTTAAAAAACAAAAAGCACAAATAGTAGTATTACAAGAGGTTCATATTAAAAAGACAAATCGGAAATTATTATTGAATTCAAAAATTGGAAATATGTATGCCGCATTGGCAGATCAAAGAAAAAGAGGGATAGCTATGTATATTGAAAACTCCATAAATTCCAAACAATTATACGCAGATCAAGAAGGTAGAATTTTAATTGTCCAGATAAATATAGAGCCAAAACCGCTTGTCATTGTCTCTATTTATGCTCCAAATGAAAATCAAACAGTATTTTATAAGCAATTACATCAAAAAATAAATGAGTTAAATATTGAAAATGTGATTTTAATTGGCGATTTTAATGCAATTTCAAATAGATTATTAGATCATTCAGGGGGAAAAAACAAGAAAAAGAAAAATATACTACCACCTACTTTTCAAAAAATGAAATCTGAACTATTGCTGAATGATATTTGGAGGGAAAGACATCCACAAACTAGGCAATATACGTTCTATTCAAACCCCCATAAAGTATGGACAAGAATAGACATGGTTTGGGCTCCAAAAGTAATCTCAGAACAAATAATGAAATTTTAATGAAATTAAAATCGATAAATAAATTACAGGAAGAAGGGATTAAAATTGATTGGTGGCAATTTATTCAGATTAAGTCTAGATTTCAAAGAGATAGTAAGGCATATATTTTTAATAAGAGTAAAAACTTTTTAAGTAATTTATTGATTACTAACCAGACTAAATTAATTGGGAAAGCATATAAATATATGATTGGACATAAAAATATAGATCTAAGGATAATATGATAAGTTGGTGTAAAAATATAGGTAGAGAAATTGATATAGACACATGGGAAAATGTCTGGAGTTCTAATTGGAAAATGACAAAGTCGGTATCGCTAAAGGAAAATCAAATTAAGGTGTTCTATAGGTGGCACTTCCCCCCAAGTAGAATAGCAAAAATGTTCCCAAATATGTCCCCACTTTGTTGGAAGTGTAAAAAAGAAATAGGTTCATATTATCATCAATGGTGGAGTTGTTGTAAAGTTAAGATATATTGGAAAATGATTGACAGAATAATAAAAGAAATAGTAAGGCAAGAGATTGTTGCAAAACTCCGGAATTTTATTTACTAGGTATAACCAAACAGAAATATAAGAAAGACATTTTACATCTACTTATTCATATAACCACAGCGGCCAGGATAGTATATGCGCAAAATTGGAAAGGGGAAGATATTCCCAAAGAGGAAGAGGTTATTAAGAAAATATTAGATTGCGCTGAAATGGATATGATGACAAGACGGTTAAATAACCAAGAAGAATCAGAATTTTATGAGATTTGGAATAAAGTGTATATATGGATAGATAAGAAGAAGAAGTAAAAGTTAAAACTAGGATAGAATTGTAGAAGTATTGTGATGATTTAATTTTTGAGTTGTTATCTTGTTTATATAAGAAGATTTTTTTTATACAAGGTTAAACAAAATTTCTTCTTTTCATTTAAATTAATATGTTGATCTAAGGTATTAATTATGTATTCTTTTTTCTGTAATATGATTTGACTTCTAGAACAAGAGGGGTAATTACAACCCCAATTTTGTGTTAAATGTTTGTCTGTGTGTATGTCATTTTTGTGAAAATTTAATGAAGTATATTGAAAAAAAAATTTTTTAAAAAAAGGAAAAGGAAGAAAATTAATAACTAAACTGGCCTAGAGTCTACAAGAGGAGAAGATTGAAGGACACCAAGTCCTTTTTTGGCCTGCAAGATTCCTCCAAAATTATCTTCCTGAACAATGTTCTCAGTTTAGGTTTGACTAAGCATGACTTGTCCAGAATGCTTTGCCTGAACTTCTAAGAAATTGTTTGATTTCAAATTTGAAACAAAACATATGTACGTTTGACATCTGATTCATGAGCAGTGGGGAAATCTATTTGATAGCTTCTATGATGAAGTGCCCAAGGGTGCTATCAGGTTGGCATTTTCAGTTACGTAACTCCTTGTTTTTCAGTCACCTGATGCCTGACAATGGTTTAAATCTCTAAAGGTTTCAATCTTTGAACTTTTGAACTTCAGAACCACGAGACTGACATTATTCTGATCAATTAGCAGGAATCAATATTTAATTCTGTGTCATAAAAAGCCCCGTAGCTGATCTGGCAACTGTAATAACTGTTTAAAGGTCCAGTTTAGTGGTACATTATGTGCACATGAGAAGATTGTATATAGGATCCAAAGGTTCTTATGGTGCGTTCATGGGTATTTCCCTGATAGAGCTACAGTGCATGTCAGCTGGCTCTTATCTTTCAAGGAAATAAAGTGAAGAACAGATATACTGTTGCAATCATTTATTCAAGCTGAAACCGAATGATGATCTGCATCTTGTGACTGCATTAAATACTTTTTTTTCATGCTCCACCCTAGGATTTACTTTGGTTTGCCTGTTTGTATGGTAGAGCGATGATCAAGTCCACATGATTGGGATTTATATAAAAATGCGGTTAGCAAAGCTCTGGTTTAGTACAAAGTGGCAATTCAGTTTATAGTTTATTACTGCTTCTTTGTTAGGTCAGGGAGATCTGTAGTCAAAATGGACTCCTGTTTAGACACCAAGTATTAGAAAGTGAAAATGAAATGGTGGCTGTGAGGGCTGTGAGGGTTCTGTTCATCCAGTTTTCCTCTTTGTGCTGTTTGTTTTCCTGGGCACAATTGTACAGTAAAACACTTTTGCGACCAGCCTTTGGAGAAAAGAGCCTCGGTGGTGCAGTGGTTAGAGTGCATTACTTCTGCTGACCACCAGCTGCCTGCAATTTGGCAGTTCAGATCTCACCAGGCTCAAGGTTGACTCAGCCTTTTATTCTTCTGAGGTGGGTAAAATGAGGACCCAAATTGTTGGGGGCAACATACTGACTCTGCAAAACCGCTTAGAGGTGGTTGTAAAGCGGTATATAAGTCTAAGTGCCGTTGCTCTTGTTATTGCTATATTTGCCAACCAGCCTCAGACCCTATAGCCAGCCCCAAAGGATATCATGGTCAATGGTACCGAAAGCCATTGAGAAGTCACAGAGAGCAAGGATGGATCCACTATCCCCAGAGGTCATCGGTGTAACCAACGGTGGATTCTAACTTACCCACCGCTGATTCACTTCCTCCTGCACTGCGTAGGTGTGTGCATGCATGCGCAATAGCAAAAAATCAGACCCCCCCCAAAAAAGCCGAAACCAAGATGGCAATGCATGTGCAGTGTTAGAAACTCAACTTCTGTACATGCGCAGAAAGAACCCCCCCAAAATTCAACCCCCCCCCAAATTCAACCCCCCCCCAAAGATGGTACCCTCTACGGAATGGCACCAACCAATCTGGTTCTGTGATGTCACTGTGACATCACCAGAGGGTGGCTTCCAGTTTGGGCAAACTGGTCCAAACTGGGAAGAATCCACCTCTGGGTGTAACTAAGGCCTTTTCTGTCCTGTATATTTATTTTATTTATTTATTTGAAGCAAAAAGGAGCTGTGATGTTCCTTCAATATACCAGGGTGATCCGACATAAAAAAACAACAACAAAAAAACATATAGCCCCTCCCTGGTACAGAGCTGGAGGGATCAGGTCTGATGGCTCAACTGCTAATTCTCTGTCTTACAAGGCAGAGGCTACCAGATCGAATCCCAGGACTGTCATATATATATGACGGTCTTGGTATATTCAGGTTTCTTCCCGTGTAGGATTTGGAAATTTCTGGTGATGTTTCCCTACACGGGAAGAAACCCGAATATACCAAGACTGTCATACCTGTACCCGTGAAAATCTACGAAAACAAATATATAACAATATATAACAAATATAGAACAAGGACAGAAACACCAGCCTGAAGATGACGAGTGAGACCTCGTCGAAACGTCGCCAGAAATTCGGGTTTCTTCCTGTGTATGTATGTATGTGTGTGTGTGTGTGTGTGTGTGTGTGTGTATGTGTGTGTGTATATATATATATATATATATATATATATATATATATATATATATATATATATATATATATGTCACATGTTTAAGCTGAATTTGAAAATTAAGGATCTATTTCGGCCTTATTTTGGCCTCATCAGCTAGCCATACCCACTGGGTCTTGAACCTGCAACCTTTGCCTTGTAAGGCAGAGAATTATCCTCTAGGCTACAGTATCCAATCCCTTCAGCTCTGTACGTCATATATATATATATATATATATATATATATATATATATATATATATATATATATATATATATATGACGGTCTTGGTATATATACACACACACACACACACACACACAAACCGGGAAGAACCCACCTGTGGGTGTAACTACTGTCCTGTATAACTTGGCTTGAAACCAGGTTGCATTTTGCTGAAGGTTTGTAACCTGAAGGATCTAATCAGACTTATATCTGTTGCTTGAATAGCCTACTCCTGAATATTTGGGGCCCTTTGTACATCCAAAATTTCAAAGAGCTGGGAAAATATAAAGTGGATGTCTAGGGTGCTTCTGCATATGCACAGAAGTGTCACATGTTCACACGAGCCTTAGCCAAAGAAAGAAACAGACTCCTTATCACACAAAACCCCTCTTGTGAATTAATTGCATTCACCCTCCGAAACTTCAATTCCTTGCAATATTTGTAAGGCTGTGAGCTCCCAGCTGAAAGGCTGCAGATTAAGTTCTGGCAAGCAGTCTTTGTGGCATGAAACACAATGAGCAAAATCTTCAGAAATATGAGCTGTTGTCTCCTACGACAACCACTCCCCTTTCCTCCTATTTATTCCCCAGCCAGGGAGGGGCCATTCAGTGTCTACATGTGCTTTGCTTCCTGACTCGACTTCTTGTCTTCTGTTGTTCCCCTAACTGCTCTGCACATATGCGTATCTGGATCAAATGCCAGCTGTTCTTCCTGCTCATTCATGTCAGCCTCCAAAGGCAGCTGCCTCTCTGGCGGCTGGGAAATGTCGGATGGCCGTGCCCCTATCTCTGCATCCAACACAGAGTATCCATCAGAACCGTCCCCAGACTCCAGAACTGACCTAAGTTCCTCTCCAATCTCCTTATTGTCTGAGTTTGTCACCAGCTCTCCTGGTGGCTGGTGGGCCACAATAGGTACATCCGGTGACTCTCTGCCTAACTAATTTTCTTGGAAACTTGATTAAGCTTCTTGGATGAGCAGTGCAATGTTACAAACCAACAAGAAAATAAGTCAAGTTGGCATGACTCAACTTTCAGACTGTTCCTTGACAAACCAACACTTTTTTTCCCTTTGTAAGTTTAGAGATTAAAAACATGCTTCAGCTTGTTCCTTTGTTTTTCCGTTGGGGGAAGCCACTCCTTTCCATTCCCTCCCTAACTGGAAGGAGGTCAGAGGATGGCATCTGGTCTGGTGGTGGATGAATGTTTTAGAATCTTTGCACAGGGAGAGAAAAAAAGCAGCCATTAATGAAAACCAGATGGGCCTGGTCTTTACCCAGCCAGTGGGAACTGAATAGGAGGAAACACTGATGTAGTGATGACTCAAGGGCGCAGTGACAAGCAACTTTTTTGTGGGGTGGGTGCTCTAAATTCACAGGAGACTTTTAAATGCAACTGATTCTTTGCAGATTAGCAGGACGTTTATTTTGAAAAGGCTGCATCTTGCAGGAAAAGGATGCGTCTTGTAGGAAAATGATGTGCTTAAAAAAGAACCCTACAGCACCAAGGACAGCTCCATTCCTATTGATTCCTGCATATTAATTGCATCCCTGAAGTTTCATGAATCAACTGAGTGAATGGTTATAATGCCTCTTGTATATCTATAGTTTATGGAATGGATGAGGTGATATTTTACAGACAGGCTGCAAAAAATACGCTTGAAGGAGAAAAATATTCACGAGTAGCCTGGTTCACATATTAAACCAAAATGTATTTGTGCTTGTAATCCTTGTTTATGATGGTGCAGATTTCTTAATCTTGGATGCTCTCCAGAGATTAGGACAACAACTCTCACAATTTATAGTCCAGCCTTAATATTGCTGAGGATTCTGGAGTTGTTCCATATATCTGAAGGATGATAAGATTAGGAAAGAATGGCACTGTGTTTTGCAAATACCTAGCCAATTGGAGATTGAACATGGCTTAGCATTATTAGCAAATCCCATTGTGACATCCTGGACAAGTATGTATGTATGTATGTATGTATGTATGTATGTATGTATGTATGTATGCATGCATGTATGTATTTATTTATACATGTATTTATTTTGTCGAATACATAATACACATTGAAGAGAAAGATATGTAATAATATAAGTAAAGAAAAGAATAGAAGAAAAGATATAAAAGTATAGGTGAACATATTAGAAAGGAAGAAAAGAGATGAGATAAGGAGAGACAATTGGACAGGGGATGGAAGGCACACTGGTGCACTTATGCATGCCCCTTACTGACCTCTAAGGAACCTGGAGAGATCAATCGTGGATATTCTAAGGGAAAAATGTTGGGGGTTGGGGTTGACACTACTGAGTCAGGTAATGAGTTCCACGCTTCGACAACTCGGTTGCTGAAGTCATATTTTTTACAGTCAAGTTTGGAGCGGTTAATATTAAGTTTGAATCTGTTGCGTGCTCTTGTGTTGTTGCGATTGATGCTACATTTGGTTGGATTGTCTTTGTAGCTCAATAGTGTATATGCTGATTATCAATTATTTTCATGACTTTAAACAGATACTTTCTGGAAATAATACAGCCAACTGCACGTGAATCTGATGTTTCTTCCCTGAGCCACTGCTCATTCTATGTGAACATGCTTAGATATCAAGCAAACCTTGGTTGTCCTTAAAAATTTAAGTAAATCAGATACGGTTACTAGTATAATGGAATATCACCAGGTCACCAAGTTGCTAAGGTTGAGAAACATTGTTTTGTTATTGTTGTTAGTTGCAAAGTCATGTCCGACCCATTGCGACCCCCTGGACAATGTTCTTCCAGGCCTTCCTGTCCTCTACCATCCCCTGGAGTCCATCTAAGTTTACACTGTGTCAATGACTCCATCCAGCCACCTCATTCTCTGTTGGCCCATTCTTCTTTTGCCCTCAATTGTTCCCAGCATTAGATTCTTCTACAGTGAGTCCTTCTTTCTCATTAGGTGGTCAAAGTATTTGAGCTTCATCTTCAGGATCTGGCCTTCTAAAGAGCAGCCAGGGTTGCTCTCCCCTAGGACTGATTTGTTTGATCGCCTTGCAGTCCAAGGGAATCTCATGAGTCTTCTCCAACACCATAGTTCAAAGGCCTCAATTCTTTGGTGGTCAGCCTCAGCCTAAAGCAACATTGTTTTATTCATATCAAAAGTGGATGAAAAGATAGGGAGAGGGTTCTTAACAATATCTAAATAATATTGAGATGAGAGCATTTTGATGTGCTCAAAAGCCTTCTTCCCACCCACATCCCAGGCATATATATTCTATTTTGTACTCCTGGGAAAGGGAGAGAGAAAGATATGATAGAACGGGGTATAATAGAACGAGCTCCAGCAATAAGAAATTATACCTATTCATAACAGGAACAACACTAGGAACCATTTTTCTGCCTTTCAGCTTTTTTACAGCAATTGGGCAGAATGTGCTGGACATTTGTTTCTGATTCTTATTATCATGTTGTCAGCACATTATTATGCCATCCTCCCCATTTCTTCTTCTTCTGTTCAATCATGTCTGATTCTCAGAAACTGCTTTGACAAGTCCCTGTAGTTTTCTTGGCAAGGTTTTTCAGAATGGATTTGTCATTGCCTCCTACCTAAGGCTGAGAGAATGTGACTAGCCCATGGTCACCCCCTTTATGCCTAAAGGCAAGACTAAAACTCACCGCCTCCCAGGTTCTAGTTGTGATGCCTTAATTACAACACCAAACTGACTCTTGTTATGTCCTATTAAGAAAAGAACACAACCACCAAAACCAATACAATCCCTGTCTGAGTTCAATCCACTTGATAATTACTAGAAATCTACTAATATTACAATCGACGATTAAGTTTCACTAACAAAAACAACAAATATAATCAAACCAAGTTGTCACAATCCAAACGCCTGCTTGCTTGCAGGTACTACTTCTCCTCTCTCTATCTCTCTCTTCTCTCTTTCTTCTCTCTTCCTTTCTCCTTTCTTTCCCTTTCCACCCTTTTTCTTTTCACATTACTGATGGATTATCAAATAGTACAGCTATAAGATTATTCAAATAAGAATACTGAATGTGAAATATTTACATATGGACAAATACTTGGAATGTGTATACAATAATATATATAAGCTGTGATATAACAACACTGCTTGCCCCACTCCCTTCCCACTTTTCTTTTTTGTACTCCCATCCCCCTTTTCCCCTGTTTTATCTCTTTTTGTATAAATCAATAAAGTATATTTTTTTTAAAAAGAAAAGAAAAGAACACAACCATAAAAACATCATAATGATTGCAGTTCTTCCTTGATGTAAATTACTTCTGGGCAACAGACCACACATTAGACAAGGTGCCTGCAGTAAGACCTACTTGTTGAAGAGATGGCACTGCAGGTAACACACTTCAATACTTGAGGGGCTGCCACAGAGAGGAGAGGGTCAGGCTGTTTTCCAAAGCACCAGAAGACCAGGCAAAGGATAACAGATGGAAGCTGACCAAGGAGAGATTCATCCTGGAAATAAGGAGGGACTTTCTGACAGCAAGAGCGATCAACCAGTGGAACAGTTTGCCTGTGGAGGTTGTGAGAGCTCCAGCCCTTGAGACATTCAAGAGGAGATTGGACAGCCATTTGTCTGAAATGGTGTGGGGACTCCTGCTTGAGCGGGGGGTTGGACTAGATGACCTACAAGGGTGCCTTCCAACTCTAATTTAAAAAAAATCTAAAAAAAATAAAATAAAAACACTGTGATGATTAGTGACGGCCCTTCGCGCCATCTTTTGCACTCTCATGTAAAGCATAGTGATCCCATTTTTTTAAAAAAAAGCAATTGTGGCACATTCTGTGAATCAGGGATTTGAACGGCTACAATTAGTAAATCCAATTAGAAAATTAGAAACTGTTGCCCTATTCATCTTTGCATAGGTGTGATTGCAAACATAGACATCCATAATAATGTGAAGTGCAGAGGAAATGGAATGATTAGAGTTATAACCAGTGGCGGGTTGCCGCCAGTTCGGACTATTTTGCCCAAACTGGTGGCGGAAATTTGCCCCTCCCTCCCCGCTCACCAAACTGGCAATGATGGCCGGCTGGCTACGCCTCCAAACCGGTCCTCCAGTTGCCACTTCTTGAAGGCAGTTGGCAAAGAACCCTTTACATCAGTAATGGCAAACCTATGGCCTGGGTGCCACAGGTGGCATGCAGAGCCATATCTGCTGGCACACGAGCCATTGCCCTAACTCAGCTCCAATGTGCATGTATGTGCTGGCCAGCTGATTTTTGGCTCACACAGAGGCTCTAAGGAGGGCGTTTTTTTGCTTCCAAAAATGGGGGAATGGGGAAGGGTGTTTCTACTCTTCCCCAGCTCCAGGGAAGCTTTTGGAGCCTGGGCAGGGCGAAACACAAGCCTACTGGGCTCACCAGAAGTTGGGAAACAGGACATTTCTGGCCTCCAGAGGGCCTCTGGGGGACAGGGGAAGTTGTTTTCGCCCTCCCCAGTCATTGAATTGTGGGTGTGGGCACTTGTGCATGTGCAATAGCACACTTGCACGCTTTTTTGGCACCTGAGGAAAAAAAGATTCACCATCACTGCTCTACGTCATTTCCCCAAAGTGTTGCAAAATGCAAACTTCCAATGTGATGCGAAGCGGTAGGAAAGATAAGTGGAACTCATCCCTGGTTAACTCTCCCTGAAAGTCATCACCTAATTGATTTCTAATCACTCAGCTGCTACAGCAGAGGACAATAATATGCATGATAGGGTGTCTGCCATTTCTTCTTTCCAGTAGCCCAAGGATCACTGAGTCTATTTCTCAGGAAAACCCGAGATTACACATTGATTCAAGAACAAAGTATTAACGTAGTAAAATGCTTCATGGGCCTCTTCCATGGTTCATCAAGCTTTTTGAACCCTTCTCCTCTCATAGAAACCCAGAAGACCTTACTGGCTATGCCTGATAGAAATGCCCTTCTAGGATTCCTCCTACAGAATCTATTTCCCTGTGTTCCTTTCCAAACTCCTTTCATGTCACCCGCTAAGCTTATTAGTAGGGAACAAGATATACTGATTGAAGATGCCAAGCGCTCATGGTTACATGCCACACTTTTCCAGAAACTTGCTTGTATGCTATACAAATCTTGTCCTGGTCTTAATTATAAACTCTGTGGTTCATATTTGAAATTTGGTTTGCTTTCAAATAATGAATTATTCATTTAACGATGTTAAATGTACAAACTGAGCCAAAGTGAAGTACAATTCTTGATTGGCGACTGACCTGGGGAAAGGTTTGCAAAAAACCAAAACACCCTCCCTGGGTGGAGTCACCAACCAGTTCTCTTTATCTTTTAGGCGGTGGCTTCTTTTCACCTGGAAAGTAGGTATTATGCTTTAGGGCAGCAGACCTATTACAAAAAACCATGACCATTTGCTTAACTATCTGGCATGACGTACACAAAGAAGCAGAATATACCTGGAGCGGGATGGCAGACAGATGCATTCTGGTACCCGTTGTTGTCTGAGGGATTCACTGTCCCTTTTGAGTTGTATAAACGGGACTCGGATTCTGCAAGGGAAAGTCCTGAAGACCATTGGATCATCAGGGAAATAGAATCAACTTTGTGTAATACACTATGTGTTTACCTGTGGTCTGATGCAGAGTTATAATCCCGAAAAACAAATAGCAGGTAGCAGCTGAAAGATGAAGTTTCTGAATATTGACATGCATAGGTGAGCAGGTGTACTTGTGAGCAATGTGGGAGACAAAGAGCTGGCTGAATGCCATCATCTATTGAGACCAAGAGTGAGAGTCCAATACTGAATTATTACTGCATTCAGTATTGGTCACCCCACTACAAAAAGGACATTGAAACTCTAGAGAAAGTACAGAAAAGAGCATCTAAAATGATAAAGGGACTGGAAACCAAGACATACGAAGAAAGATGGCTGGAACTGGGCATGGATAGTTTAGAAAAAGGAAGCCAGAGGAGACATGATAACAGTATACAGATATTTGAGGGGTTGCCACAGAGAGGAGGAGAGTCGCACTATTATGCAGGGCACCAGAGGGCCAGACCAGGAGCAACAGATGGAAACTGACCAAGGAGAAATTCAACCTGGAGATGAGGAAGAACTTTCTGACGGTGAGAGCGCTCAACCAGTGGAACAGCCTGCCAGCAGAGGTTGTGAACGCCCCATCACTTGACACATTCAAAACAAAATTGCACTGCCATCTGGTTGGAGTGATAAAGGGTTTCCTGCTTGAGTAGGGTGTTGGACTTGATGACCTGCAAGGTTCCTTTCAACTCAAACAATAAATAAATAGATAAACAAACAAACAAACATATAATAAATAAATAAATAAAATTATTTGTCACAGCAACATAACTAAGAACTGCGCATCAGCAATATCTACAGGCCAAGCTGTTTGCGCCATTGCCTGCATATATAACCTCCCTCTGTTCTCATGACAATTCCAGGAAAAGCAGGTTTGCAAAATAATTCCTTGCATGAAATTGACTTTTTGGTTCTTGAACCTGGCTCTAATTGTCTTAAGGCAAAAATATGAATGCTTGACCATCAGTTGCGATAGTTGGGAGCAGTGAAGGGCTACCACAATTTTTACAACAATGCTATGGGCGTGGCTTTTGCAGGACGCCCTGCATTTTCTTTCAACATCTTTCAGTGTAAATTGGGTGCTCTGGGGTGGAGCTCCATTTTCGCTACCCCACTGTGTGCCCCCCCCCCGTCCAGGCAGCAACCCACCCCTGGTTGGGAGCATTGTTTCTGAATGTCGGCAATTTTAAGATGTGTGGAGGTCTTTTTTCATTTCAGTTTCCCTGGCAGGGGAATTCTGGGAATTGAACTTCACAAATCTTAAAGATACTAAAGTTGAGAAACTCTGAACTTGAATCACAACTCCCTCTCCCTCATGCTTTCCCCATATGCCTGCTATGGAGGAAGCATGGATGACATATACATTCTGAACTATGATGGTTATTGAATTTTTATATCTGAAATCACAATGGGAGTTGGCAGAGCAGTATGCAGCCTGTTTCTCTGGTTTCCTCAGGAAAAATAGGCTTCCATTGGCTGTAATCTGATCCAAAAATATGTCATTCAAGAGAAAAGGCTTGAATGTGTCATCTGTGAGGGCTGAAATAAGC